>NC_056625.2:173680607-173988662 GCF_002870075.4 Lactuca sativa | reverse complement strand
GTAGTATTAGGCCCTTACTACTGAAAGCATAGGATCCATACTCGAATCAGTGAGAGTCTTGGAGAATCTAAGAAGCTTAGGGGAGGAGTTTGGGGCCCAGTTTGGGGGTAGAGGATGTTCCAGTTGTTTCAGCTTGGGCATTGGCAAGTGAGCTAGTGAGTGTGACAGGGTGTCAGACCATGAAGGATATGATTTCCAGAGAGTTTGTAGATGCGAGATCGATTTGGATCCCCTAGGAAGAGAGAGTCGTGCCATGTGCGTATAGTAGAGGATCCCGGGAAGAGACCCATGACTTCTGATCATTGGGTGAAAGGCTAGCAGGGTCGAAGTCAGTGCAGCACGTACGAGAAAGTGCACAAGGGAGTTTGTCGTTCCAAGGTTTAGGCTGCTACAGGGTAGTGGGGTTGGTCATGTCAGCATGATCAGGATTCTCCAGATGTTGCGGATATATCATCTTCTACTGCTACTAGATGGATATTGGGAATACGTACCACTTTGAAATTTTGATTGAGTTTCGACAAGTTAGATCTCGGGTCAGTTCTCTGCCATTGTCTGGGTTATCAAGGATTGTTATATGCCATCCTGCATGTCGAAAAGTCCTTGATGAACCCACAGAGGGACACATCTTGCGTAGTGGGTTCCGTATGTACCGTTATCATCCCGGATCTTTGTCCGGATCTGTACAGGAGTATTATTTAGAGGATACTCGGTCAGGGTTAGAACGATAGTTCTCAAGTGAAGTCAGTGTTCGGTGTTTCTATCATGGTTCAAGTATGGTCGACAAGTGTCTATGGATGAACTTTGGAGTTCAAGGCATTACCGTTGCTAGGATAGGACTGTAACATGAAGAGGGTAGTGTCAGTTGCGGGTGTTAGATGCATAATTGGTTGTTCATTGGATGTTCAAGAGAATTGTATTTCACATGGTCTGTGTTCGGTTAGATTTTAGTGGTGCTGTGAGATAGAAAGTAGGAACGAGGACTCGTCAGCCAAAGTGAAGATTAAAGCCTCTAGTTGTGAGCATGGGAGGAGGATATAGGTGTCAGATTGGACCAGATTTGAAGAGTACTCTTCAAGATTTTAGATGATAGGCGATCTTAAGGTTTGACTGGTAAATAATCGTTAACATTAGTAAACTCAGATTGTCGGCATTGGACTATTAGGAAGTAAGTAGGATTGGAAATCCTTCAATTCTCACGTACCGTGAGGACTTAGTCGAATCTAAGAGGGGGAGAGACTTTTTGTAAAGTTCTCTAAATGTGAGTTCTGGTTGCACGAGTTGTAATCTCTTGGGCACCTTTTCAACTAGAAGGGTATTCTGGTCGATCCGGCCAAGATAGAGGTCGTGATGCAGTGAGATATTCCGAGGTTTCCAACTGAGATTCGGGGTTTCCTGGGTCTAGCGGGATATTACCGGAGATTTATACGGGACTTCTCCAAGATTGCGGTTCCTCTTACCCGGCTGACTAAGAAGTCGGTGGCCTTCCACTGGGGGCCTGAGCAGCAAGAATCCTTCAAGATTCTCAGATAACAGGTTTCGGGAACCAGGTTAGAGCTCCAGTTAGGACTCAAGTTCAGTTGAGTGTTAGGTCGAGTGTGTATTCGACCCAATATGTACAATGTTGTAAGACTACGAGGGTTTCCATAGCATTCGCAAATGGTCAGATAGTATGGAAAGTGTTGTAAGACTACGGGGGGTAGCCGTAGCATTCACTAAAAGTCAGTTAGCATGGAAAGTATTGTAATACTGCGGGAGTAGGCGTAGCATTCACTAGTGGTTAGATAGTGCCAGAGTGTTGTAAGTCTACGGGTGTGGCCATATCATTCATGGGGTTGGCAGATAGTGATATAGTGTTGTAAGTCTGCGGGTGTAGTCGTTGCATTCACTAGGTTGATAGATAGCATGAGTATGTTGTTAGGATGTGGAAGGAACAGTGGTACCCACAGTTCGGTGTAGCAGTCAGGGTGTGGAAAATCCACGGATTGGTTTATGGATTTCCCCAGAGGAATTAGCCCGGGTTAAGCCAGTGATAAGACTATAGGAGCGCCACTACAGTTATGAGATCAAGGAAGCAATGGATTGCTTAAGGTTACTTGTAATATAAGGCTACCATTAGTTAGGTAGCAATCAGTTTTAGCCTCGGATTTGATAACGTCCGGATTCGACGTATGGACCCAATCAGTTAGATTAGAAGGTTGTTAGAGCTACATTGACATGATAACTAGTGGCAACTAGTTCCAAAGAAGGATTTCGTTCAGAAGTTGTGGGAGACGACTAAGTGGGATTCCTTTGGCTCCGTAGTCGGACTGGAACCCGATATTTCAGATAATTGGCAAACGAATTGAGACCAGGCAGGTGTCGGTAGATTTTGGAAAGCAGCCATATGGCTGCATACGGTTTCGGGTAGTTCAATGTTTCAGGTAGATCAGTGCTTCAGACAGTTTCAGGTCTCAAGCAGTAATGGTATTTTAGGATTTCATGCATGGTTAGAGTAACAAATTGTCGAGTAATGCTAAGTCACCCACAGAGGGATCCAGCTATAATGATTTTATAGGGGCAGTCAGTAATGGTATTTTAGGATTTCATGCATGGTGAGAGTAACAAATTATCGAGTAATGCTAAGTCACCCACATAGGGATCCAGCTATAATGATTTTATAGGGGCAGTCTATCAGGGTTTCAAACCATCTCGGGACAACAGATTTTAGACAAAATAGATGTGATCTTGTTGCGAGGATTTCGTTCACCCACGGATTTTAGGGTTTTGCAAAGATTGGTCACGGCTCCCTGGGAAGGCTAGGGTGTGCCCATGATGGTGACCATGTTACTTGAGTGGTTTGGCGCATAAGAAATGGTAAGGAATGATTTAGAGGACGAAATCTAATTTAAGTGAGGGAGAGTTGTAACACCTCGTCTCTTTAATAAATAAATAAACAAATTAATGAATGAGTAGTAGCCCAAAAATCAATAATTATATAGCAGGGTGTTGATCTCGATGAGCTAATTGTCACAGTTTTAGAAGTTGGGGGTTAAATGTGTAGGTTTCAGGATTTTTTTGTAAATATTTTTAGAAGACAGAGGATGTTTGGTATCATTTGGACGTAATATGGAAGGATTTATGGAAGAAGGGGCTAAAGAGAAAAATTTGGACCAATTTGAAAAGGATTTGTTAACGGAGGGGTTGTTAAGTAAAATCCGGACTTAATCTGTAAAGGAATTCAAGGGGCAGGGTTTAAATGGTAATTTATAGACTTCATTCGGAAAGATTTTAAGGAGGAGGAGCTCGAACCATCATTATGGAAAATATGTGATCAGGGACGGGTTATATAACCGTTACCCTCTTAACCCTAGCCCTAAATGAGTTAGCAGCTGTCACCTCCCCCCCCCCCCCCCCTTATGCCTCCCACCACCAGCCGCCACCCTATTCCCTCTTGCTTCTCCGACCGACCAAGCCACCGAAGAATCAACATGGCCGGCGAACCACTACTTTCGGGAAACCATCCACTGGTACTATTTCACAGTTGACGG
Source organism: Lactuca sativa (assembly GCF_002870075.4). Classification (NCBI taxonomy): domain Eukaryota; kingdom Viridiplantae; phylum Streptophyta; class Magnoliopsida; order Asterales; family Asteraceae; genus Lactuca; species Lactuca sativa. The sequence goes on along the minus strand of NC_056625.2, from coordinate 173,985,135 downwards.
TCGCCGCTGCTTTGCCATCCAAACGTCACAGCCGATGTCAGTGACATCGTTAGGGGGGGGGGGGGGGGCTCACAGTCTCCGTCATTGCTGCTTCACTCCATCTTCTCTTCTCCCTCAGTTCATTGAAGTTCCAATGTCCCTCCGTATCTTCTTCTTCTTATTCTGCCTGCCGTTGCTTCCGTATCTCGTCACCACCAGCGACCATGGGAGGTGGCTGTGAGTTTGTTTTAATGTGCGATTCTGCTTCAAGTTTGTGTGGTGTGTGGCTGTTTGACTAGGAACCAAAAAAAATCGCCACCACCACTGCCGTCCCAAAACTGTTGTTGTCGCCGTCGTGAGCCACCAGATGGGTGGCTGGGGTGCATCTCGCAAGTCATAAGAATGTATATGTGTGTCTTTAATTCAGTGGAGAGGTGTGTGGTGTTTATTTGGTCGGAAAAGGCACCACCACCACCGTAAAGTGGTGGGTGCCTGTCACACCCCAAAACCAAGAACAGCGGAAACGTTCCGGGGTGGAGGACGTCATGTGAAGTATCATAACAATGTGAAGTAGTAAACAAGCAACAACGTCATCCATTGCATTAAAAGTAATGTTTTAATACATGTGCATTCTTTCATAATGTACACTAATAAAATGAATAATCAAAATAAGATGAGTCTTGTATGTGCTCCGTCTTCTCAAAACTTGGCCATCGTACCTGTCTAACTGGTGACCTGAGAATACAAGTTATTTTGAAAGCGGGTATCAGCCTAAATCTGGTGAATTCATAAGTATTTAAGTGTCATTGTCTTGTTTTGGAAAGCTGTTATGAATGCCATGTAAATCTTTAAATGAAACAGTTGATATAAGTATGAAAAACCCTAGAAAATCCCATGTTTCCTACTAGTATGAAATGTAGTCTTCTACCAAGACCCGAATATTTTGTTATGACAATGATAGTTTTTCCTTCTTTTTGACTATTACAAACAGTACTTAGTCTAACTCATCATTTATGTGAATATATCAGAAAATAAAGTAAATAGGAAAAGAATATAATAGTCTTCTACCAACACCCGAATGTTTTGCTATGATAATGATAGTTTGTCCTTCTTTTTGACTATTACAAACAGTAATTAGTCTAACTCATCATTTATGTGAATGTATCACAAAATAAAGTAAATAGGAAAAGAATATAATAGTCTTCTAACAAGACCCGAATGTTTTGCTATGATAATGATAGTTTTTCCTTCTCTTTGACTATTACAAACAGTACTTAGTCTAACTCATCGTTTATGTGAATGTATCACAAAATAAAGTAAATATGAAAAGAATATAATAGTCTTCTACCAAGACCCAAATGTTTTGCTATGATAATGATAGTTTTTCCTTCTTTTTGACTATTACACACAATACTTAGTCTAACTCATCGTTTATGTGAATGTATCACAAAATAAAGTAAATAGGAAAAGAATATAATAGTCTTGTATAAGGACCCGAATGTTTTGCTATGATAATGATAGTTTTTCCTTCTTTTTGACTATTACAAACGGTACTTAGTCTAACCCATCGTTTATGTGAATGTATCACAAAATAAAGTAATATGAAAAATATAATCATGTAGTGTTATCCTTTTGTATTAGGATTAACACGACATCGTGATTTGCGAAATGTATAACCTTTGAACTTCTGTAGATTGTTCAATTGTCCTCTGTAGCTACAGTAGGTGGGAGGAAGGGTTAGTCCCGTAAAAGTATTCCTAATATAAGTATTAACCGTAGGCATCCGTAGATGTTCATCAACCTATGTAGCGAACAGTAGGCTCGAGGAATGCTTAGTCCCGTAAAAGCACTCCAAATATAAGTAATAACCGTAGGCATCCGTAGATGTTCATCAACCACTGGTGCTAACACCTGGGCTTCAGAATGGTTAGTCCCGTCTAGATATCTCGTTGAACTGGGATAGGCAGGACAATTTACACAGAAGGTGCTAATAAATCATCCTAGTGAATCGAGGTACAAGTATCCATGTAAATGTATACAAGAAAATGTATCTACGTAAAGGTACTCATGTATGACTTTCAAGTAAGCGTATCTATGTAAGCATATTCATGTAAGCGTATTCATGTAAGCGTATCTATGTAAGCGTATTCATGTAAGCGTACTCATGTAAGCGTATTCATGTAACATGTAATTTATAGTATAGACTTATGAATGAACTGACTCTGATGTAATTCCTTGTAATAGGAATAATGTTATGTATCTCCTAAATATCCCTATAATAGTTAACTGTAAGGTAATTGATTGTCCAAACAGGTTTATACACCCTTGCTACACTAGAGTGTGGGAAACTAAATGAAGGATGAAAACTATAACATCAATACATATAAAAGAACATAAGTGTATAGATATAGTTTTGTTCGAGAAGGTAAAAAAAATGGTTTTGTAAGACATCTAAGAGTTTTTAACAATAATTAACAATGACTTGATGTCATTTTAATAAACATTTCAAACGTAATACTTTTGCTATCAAGGTATTTTTAAGATATAAAACCATTTCATGCATCACATTTTGTAGTATGTGAAATCTGCTGAGTGAAAACACAGTTATAAATACATATGATTGATTTAATAACATGTTGTTTTATACCTGTATTCCCCCCATTAAAGCATTTAAAATCATTTAAAACATTGATTAAGGGGTATGAACTCACCTGTTGTGGGTGATACGGATGAACTGAAGAGGTAGGATTGCTAGGTGTCAAGTGAAGTCTTGAACACACTCTATGATCCTAGTTAACATATAATATCACATATATGTAACAAATTAGTCTATAAACAACTAATAAATAAGTAAAGACACCCTAGGACATGCTAAACACCTTTATCAAGTGTTATTAGCCTCTAGGATTGCATCTAAGTGTTTGTAGGGGAAGCTACTGTGTGTAGGGCTCAAGGAAAACTCCACCATGAAGTTCACGGCCCTAATGACACTACCAAAGGAGTTTACGGTCATAAACTCATGAGTTTACAGCCATAAGCTCACACCTATATGTCCATTTTGTGTTTGATGCTCTAATTGACCCTAAGAAGCATTTCTACTTAATGGCTTGGTCTATGAAAGAGTTTAGGGCATTATATAACTCCTTTTAGGAGTTTACGGCCCAGCATGGGACCAAATCCCATGGAGATTACGGCCGTAATCTCCCTTGGATGGTTGTTTTTGGTGTTTTCAAGTTCCTAATTCAACTAGGAACTAAACTAGGCTAGTGTACAAGGCTTTAGAAGAGTTTATAGCACCATTTGGCCCTATTATTTGGAGTTTACGGCCCTGGAACCTCATGGGCCGTGAACACCTTACTATTGGTGTTCTAATGGTGTTTTCTAGTCCTAAACACCTTAGGATACATGTGTAAACCAGTCTCTTGGCTTAAGGATGGCTTTTAGGGCATTTTGACACCTTAAAATGGAGTTCACGGCCCAAGAACATCCTTGGCCGTGAACTCCCTTCTAGCCTTTGTTTCTTAATGATTTTGTGGTCTTAACATGTCATGGTAGTTTCTAGGTTGAGTTCCAAGGCTTGGAGGGACATTGGGCACACTTTCGCCCTTATAAAAAAGTTTACTCTCCAAGTGTTCTTGGGTGGTAAACTCTCAAATCATGGGGTTTTGATCTGATTTTGCTGTTATTAAGCACAATCTAAGCTCTATAATACAACTAGACGGAAGTACTCACGATTTGGGATGAAAACCTGAAGATCCGTGAGAGAGAATTCGGCTTTGCTCTGGTTGGAAATGTAACTAATGAATAAATATGGTTCAGAATCCTATATATAGTCCTAGGATTTTTGGCAGAAAATATTTTATTCCCGAAATGAACTCTAATATCATAGAGTTTGTGAATAACAGTGTTGCACAAAACCCTAGTGCATCCACTCTCCTGATATCTCCTTAAGTGTAAATCCTGCAAAATTGTCAAACTTGTACCCAAAAGTGTGGAACTTCACTGTTACTGTTCTAACTTCTATTGACTTGATATGGTTTTTACGGAATGGAAAATTCGGGTTGTCACATCATCCCCATGTTAAAGGGAATTTTGTCCCGAAATTAGAATTTAGGTAAGGAAGTAGGTTTGAATGACCAAGTCATGAGGTGGAAACTTCCTAATCGATTGGTTCTCGCGCTCCTAAGTGAAATCAGGTCCTCGGTTGGTATTTCAACGAACCTTCACTAACGGGCAATGGCGTGGCTTCATCCACTTGACCTCTCGGTCGTGGGTCACTAAGGTTTTAAATACGAAGGCGAGGATCTCGTTAATCTCGATGTCGTCGAGCGGGCTTACGAGAGTCCTAACGAAAAGGTACTGTTTCAAGTTCGAGACGTGAAGAGTAAAATGTACATTACTGAGTTCGCGGAGTAGGTCTAGTTTGTGAGATACAGGACCGATTCTGGTAAGAATCTCGGAGGTCCTAACTATATTGGATTTAGCTTTCCACGCTTTACGAAGCATATTAAGCCATTCCCAGAGTGAGACTTCCTAAAGAATTTGGTCTCTCACCTGGAATTCCAAAGGTTCTTTCTCTCGCTTAACTTCCCAGTCAAGGGCCACCCCTTGCTGGGTCAAAGTCGAAAATGGTTTCTGTAATTTGCGAGGAGTTCTGAATGGACTACGATAGTAGGTCTACACGACCTTGAATTTGGAAAATTTCTGTCGGCGTCTCTGGTGTTGACCAATTCTCAACGGTTTTGACAAATTGAAAGAGTACTCAAAAATTCCCACATCCCTAACAGTGTATCTTAGGAATCTGACTCTTCAATTTCAAAACTCGTGTTTAGAGAACTTCACGAAAGCTCCTTTGAAGGTAAAGTTTCTATGGGTTCTTTCTTACTACGAGGGTAGATAAGTAGGTCATTACAAGGAGAATGACGAACTGATCCCAGTAAGAAAGACGTACCCTACTCATTTAGCTCATGAATACTATGGGCGTATTGGTCCTATCCGAGGGGTATCACTATGGACTCGAAGTGGCCGCATCGAGTTCGGAGGGTAGTCTTCAGGACATCCTTCCTTTACACTTGAACTAGTGATATTCGGATCTCCGGTCCATTTCTGAAAGTAATTCTTTCCCTGCGTTTGCTAAATCAATTCATCTATGCGAGGTGGAGATAACGATTTCTAAAGGAAATCATAACGGAGTCCTCGATCGTCGATGTACATATGATGCAATCCGTCAACTTCTGTAAGAATAAGACCGGATCTCTCAAGGGTGAGAAGCCTGGTCTTCTATTTCTATTGCTGAGTTGTGCGGGCTATTCTTTTATCTCTGTAGGTGTTTAGACTGTAAGGTGATCTGGTTATAAGAGTCATACTGGGTTCTAAGTTTGTTCCTATGCCAATGCAATTACTTGTACTCTTGGGCAGTCTTCGTCCTGAAGTTCATATTGGAATTCATACATGGTTCAACAATCACAATCTCGTGTATATGAGTCGTATATAATTAAGATTGAAAAGGTAGTCGAATAACTGATTCTTCTTTAAGCTCACATCCCATCGAGGGAAAAGAAGTTAATGTGGAATCCTCAATTCTAAACCTGTAGAACATTGATTATGTATCACTCTTATGTATACATTCTTCAGTGATAGATCAACCATATGAATCTTTGGATTGAACTTGACGTACTGCACGAGTGATACTGCGGGGATTCCTTCGGAAAGGAAAAGAACTATGCGGTACTCCATGCATGAGTACTTCGGTGTTCTTATATGACGGTTTCGCTGGGAAAGGCGTTTCCTGAGAAAAAGATGTACGTATGAAGCTGGTATTGCGAGGATCGAATTTACTGAGTCGTATGATAAAGTTGGAATCATATGGAAACTAAATACATTAGATTTAAACATAAGGTGTTACAGACAAAACACAACAGTGCAATCTCTAACAGAGTTACTGTACTTTTAGATTTACTACAAGACTATTGTTGTGAACAAGGTCTACTACAAAAGACAAGTATACGCAGCACGAGCATCCCTAAATGGATGGGATCTCACAAAAGATAAGACTCTGGTTGCACTAGTTTTGGATAGTTTATAAGTCTGATACAATAAAACGGCTTAATTACTTAAACGTGGATCCGGAGTAGTCTCTCTTGCGGCGGTGGTCGGTAGCATTCTTCCGTCTGTGCCAACATTTGCTGCCTCTAGGCAGTTCCTTCTGTAGTGACCTACCTTGCCACAACCGTAGCAAGCCTGGTTTGCACTGGTTCTTCGCACTTGGTTGTTTGTCCTTGTTAGGCTCTTGCAGTAACGGTTGGTGTGCCCCTTTATGTTGCAGTTTGAGCACTGCATCTCCCCACAAGGTCCATGGTGGTGATAACTGCATTGGATGCATTTTAGGAGATTTCCAGCATATTGTCTGGCTGGGTTAGGGAAAATGGGGATACCCGAAGGGATGGTAGTAGGAGGTACTGATGTCGTGGCTGTGAAGGTTGTTACTGGTGGTTGTTTCCTGTTCGCCCTTCGAAGCGATTTATCCAAAGATTTAGCCCAAGCCTTCAATTTGTTACACTTGGTCTTGGGACTCGGGGTGTCGTGATAGTTTTCTGCTCGTTGAGGTGCTTGATTGTTACTCGGATTGGAATTTGTGTTAACAATCCCGCCAACATTTGCGTTGTTAGCATTAAGGTGGGTCAGAATAGTTGACACAGCAGCCGAGACTGTAGCTTGTAAGGTAGCTGCATCAATCTGAAGAGTTGGTGTTTGGTTGATGGGCTGATCGTTTTTCTTTGGTGACATGATTCTGTTACACAGAAAGAAAATGAATTTGTGAGCGAGAATGGTTCAACCTAGACGTAGTTCGATCGCTCATGTAAAGTATAGAAGTGTGCTCTCTAAGGTTTGACCTACATCCCTATGATGCAGTCCTAGTACGGAATGGAAGTATGTTCACGAAGGCTTGACCTACATCCGTATGATGCAGTCCTAGCAAAGATCAGAAGTAAGTTCATACAATGGTCTTAAGATGTTTATCGTTCTAGCCGAGGTATCGTTGGTTGGTGAATAACATGATCCAACCATTAAAAGAGACTTGGAGATGTCTCCGTAGTCAAATTGCTATAGTCCAATGACTTGACTATAGCATGTTTCAAATAGATTCTAATGAAAGTATGATAAGAGTATTTGAATAAAGAATGACAAAGAAGTTAGCCGACTTTCAATATCTTTGATATTCACGATGTACAAGTTCGGGAAAATGACCTTGTAAAAAGGTCCTACATCATATCCAGAGAAGATAGTTGTTGACAACATAAAGACCTAACCGAAAGTACTTACAGTACAAGATAGTTTCATAGAAAATGCCACATCGGGCATAGACAGAAAAACGATTCCTTTCTAACAAGGAAAATAAAGTAAGGCATCTACTACTTGCGACGGTCATCCCTCTGGTGAACTCTTAGTTCAGCCAGTTGGCGTTCCACATCAAGTAGGTGTCTTTCGTACACCCTCTGGCGTACTCGAAGTTCTATGACTTCGACTCGTGATTCAGCCAGTGCTTGCAGCAGGGATTCATGGTTTCTCTAAGATCTCTCACGAGTATCTTCTAGACGAATGGTACGGAGGGTATGCATTCTCGCATCGGTGACAACTTCAGTGATCTGATGTAGGGTTGTCCTGCCTTGAATCTCATTTCGGGCCACTCTGCGGACCAAGATTGGCAAGATTCTTTCTGTTGAGCCCCCATTGCTCAGGTCATAGAAGCTTCGGTCACCATTAAATGGCATGGGCTGATCTTGTCCTTGGCTCCATGTTTCCAAGCATTCCACCCACTCAGGCGTTGGGCCATGAAAAGCCGGACGAGGGTTAGGAATTGGAAAGGGAGCTGCCTGGGGTAGGTTCTCAACCTCGGGTTCGGAGTTAACACCGTCTGAGAGGTCTTCATCATGGTGATCATTTACAGGGATAGGATGATCATTCTCTGGATCTTCTTCAAACCATCCAACAATGACCTCGTTCGGAAGTTACGGGTTGCCGTGGGGATGGAGTCCAGCCATGTTATCTACGCGAGAATTAGGGTAAGAAAATAATTATTAGACGAACTTTCTAGATAATTATTAGAAAATCTTCATTAGTTATATCGCTATTTGTAAAGTTCATACCAGTTATATGTAATCAACACAAGATAGGCCTTCGAATAAGTGACCTTAACTCCATATTCACAAGGAATAGGGGTAAAGCAAAAATTTCACCGATTCTAAGTCTATAACATCCTAGTTACATATAGCCTTAGTGTATCCACTTAGCAACTATCAACTTAGTAATGAAGACCCGTTTTAGTTCTCAAGTAAGTAATTATAGTAACACAAAACACCCTATGGTACTTTAGATTTAGGTTCTGTTATAATGTTCTCATTGTGGTAATGTTGGTAAGTTTTTAGACTTGTTGCCATATAACAACCATTCTTGGGCATATGCTAATCACTCCTCAGACCAGCATAGTAGATCAGGCTATGCTACTACCAAGACTGACCATACATCCCCAGGCTTACTTGTGATGTTCAACAATCGTAATACTTTTGTTCTTCTCATTGTGACACTGATTTTAGTATGAATGCAGGCACGTATACTAAATTAACTATTTTACTATTTAAAGTATAAACTCTTAGACAGAGTGTTTTAATCCCAACATATTTATAGTTAGTATATCTTTTATGGGTTGATATACTTAATTCACTATAAACAGTGCTCTGATACCAATCTGTCACACCCCAAAACCAAGAACGACGGAAACGTTCCGGGGTGGAGGACGTCATGTGAAGTATCATAACAGTGTGAAGTAGTAAACAAGCAACAACATCATCCATTGCATTAAAAGTAATCTTTTAATACATGTGTGTTCTTTCATAATGTACAACAATAAAATGAATAATAAAAATAAGATGAGTCTTGTCTGTGCTCTGTCTTCTCAAAACCAGGCCATCGTACCTGTCTAACTGGTGACCTGAGAATACAAGTTATTTTGAAAGCGGGTATCAGCCTAAAGGTGGTGAATTCATAAGTATTTAAGTCTCATTGTCTTGTTTTGGAAAGCTGTTATGAATGTCATGTAAATCTTTAAATGAAACAGTTGATATAAGTATGAAAAACCCTAGAAAATCCCATGTTTCCTACTAGTATGAAATGTAGTCTTCTACCAAGACCCGAATATTTTGTTATGAAAATGATAGTTTTTCCTTCTTTTTGACTATTACAAACAGTACTTAGTCTAACTCATCGTTTATGTGAATGTATCACAAAATAAAGTAAATAGGAAAAGAATATAATAGTCTTCCACCAAGACCCGAATGTTTTGCTATGATAATGATAGTTTTTCCTTCTTTTTTACTATTACAAACAGTAGTTAGTCTAACTCATCGTTATGTGAATGTATCACAAAATAAAGTAAATATGAAAAGAATATAATAGTCTTCTTCCAAGACCCGAATGTTTTGCTATGATAATGATAGGTTTTCCTTCTCTTTGACTATTACAAACAATACTTAGTCTAACTCATCGTTTATGTGAATGTATCACAAAATAAAGCAAATAGGAAAAGAATATAATAGTCTTCTACCAAGACCCAATGTTTTGCTATGATAATGATAGTTTTTCCTTCTTTTTGACTATTACTAACAGTACTTAGTCTAACTCAACGTTTATGTGAATGTATCACAAAATAAAGTAAATAGGAAAAGAATATAATAGTCTTCTACCAAGACCCGAATGTTTTGCTATGATAATGATAGTTTTTCCTTCTTTTTGACTATTACAAACAGTACTTAGTCTAACTCATCGTTTATGTGAATGTATCACAAAATAACGTAATAGGAAAAATATAATCATGTAAGTGTTATCCTTTTGTATTAGGATTAACACGATATCGCGATTTGCGAAATGTATAACCTTTGAACATCTGTAGATTGTTCAATTGTCCTCTGTAGCTACAACAGGTGGGAGGAAGGGTTAGTCCCATAAAAGTATTCCTAATATAAGTATTAACTGAAGGCATCCGTAGATGTTCATCAACCTATGTAGCGAACAGTAGGCCCGAGGAATGGTTAGTCCTGTAAAAGTATTCCTAATATAAGTAATAACCGTAGGCATCCTTAGATGTTCATCAACCACTGGTGCTAACAGTTGGGCTTCGGAATGGTTAGTCCCATCTAGATATCCCGTTGAACTGGGATAGGCAGGACAATTTACACAGAAGGCACTAATAAATCATCCTAGTGAATTGAGGTACAAGTACCCATGTAAATGTATACAGGAAAATGTATCTACGTAAAGGTACTAATGTATGGAATTCATGTAAGCGTATCTATGTAAGTGTATTCATGTAAGCGTATTCATGTAAGCGTATCTATGTAAGCGTATTCATGTAACATGTAATGTATAGTATAGACTCTGATGTAATTCCTTGTAATAGGAATAATGTTACGTATCTCCTAACTATCCCTATAATAGTTAACTGGAAGGTAATTGATTGTCCAAACAGGTTTATACACCCTTGCAACACAAGAATGTGGGAAATTGAATGAAGGATGAAAACTATAACATCAATACATATAAAAGAACATAAGTGTATAGATATAGTTTTGTTCGAGAAGGTAAAAATGGTTTTGTAAGACATCTAAGGGTTTTGAACAATAATTAACAATGACTTGATGTCATTTTAATAAACATTTCCAATGTAATACTTTTGCTATCAAGGTATTTTTAAGATATAAAACCATTTCATGCATCACATTTTGTAGTATGTGAAATCTGCTGAATGAAAACACAATTATAAATACATATGATTGATTTAATAACATGTTGTTTTCTACCTGCATTCCCCCCCCCCTCCCCCATTAAAGCTCACACCTATATGTCCATTTTGTGTTTGATGCTCTACAAGACCCTAAGAAGCATTTCTACTTAATGGCTTGGTCTATGGAAGAGTTTAGGGCATTATATAACTCATGTTAGGAATTTACGGCCCGGTATGGGACCAAATCCCATGGAGATTACGGCCGTAATCTCCCTTGGATGGGTGTTTTTGGTGTTTTCAAGTTCCTAATTCAACTAGGAACTAACCTAGGCTAGTGTACAAGGCTTTAGAAGAGTTTATAGCACCATTTGGCCCTATTGTTTGGAGTTCACGGCCCTGGAACCTCTTGGGCCATGAATACCTTACTCTTGGTGTTCTAATGGTGTTTGTTAGTCCTAAACACATGAGGTTACATGTCTAAACTAGTCTCTTGGCTGAAGGATGGCTTTTAGGGCATTTTGACACCTTAAAATGGAGTTCACGACCCAAGAACATCCTTGGCCGTGAAATCACTTCTAGCCTTTGTTTGTTAATGATTTTGTGGTCTAAACATGTCATGGTAGTTGCTAGGTTGAGTTCCAAGGCTTGGAGGGACATTGGGCACACTTTGGCCCTTATAAAAGAGTTTACTCTCCAAGTGTTCTTGGGCGGTAAACTCTCAAATCTTGGGGTTTTGCTCTGATTTTGATGCTATTAAGCACAATCTAAGCTATATAATACAACTAGATGGAAGTACTCACGATTTGGGATGAAAACCCGAAGATCCGCGAGAGAGAATTCGGCTTTTCTCTAGTTGGAAATGTTAATGTTACTAATGAATAAATATGGTTCAGAATCCTATATATAGTCTTGGGATTTTTGGCAGAAAATATTTTATTCCTGAAATGAACTCTAATATCATAGAGTTTTGGAATAATAGTGTTACACAAAACCCTAGTGCATCCACTCGCCTGATATCTCCTTAAGTGTAATTCCCGAAAAACTGTCAAACTTGTACCCAAAAGTCTAGAACTTCACTGTTACTGTTCTAACTTCTATTGACTTGATATGGTTTGTACGGAATGGAAATTTCGGGTTGTCACACTGCCACCATGTACCATTGTGTGTCTGTGTGTGGTTATTTGAGATTTAGCCTTGTAAAATGTAATTAGAAATGAGAATAGTGAAAAGAAACCCTAACCACCACCAGCCGCCGTGTCGGGTGGTGGTGTGCTTGTTGTGTTTGACTTGTTTGGGATGGTTGAACAAAATGGCCCTAATGAAACCCTGTTGGGCCCAATGAAACCCTAATGGGCCTAATAAACAATAATTGATCAAATAGCTAGCTATTGGGCCTATTGGGCTATGATTGGGTTGGAAACCCTAATTAGGGTTTAGAAAACCCTAATTTTGGATATATGGGCCTTAGACTTATCGGGACCCACATTTAGGCCATTAGAATGGAATTGTGAACTACACCCATTCGCACTATATGATTGATCTAGTAGAGTGATGGACTTAATGGATTAAGTCCTTAATGGGATAAGTGGGAAACACTTAACTTTAATTGTCATTTTATGTGAAACCCTAACTTTGGAAATTTGATTGGGACCTGCACTTGAATTATTCTCTAAACTCAATATATTAATTAATAATCATTTTCAATCAACCTAAGTCAATATTCGACTTAATCGATTAAGTCCTTAACGGGTTAAGTAGGAAAACCTAACCCTAATCATCATTTTATGTGAAAACCCTAATTTTACTTGGGCCTTGAGTTGGGCCTTTCCATTTGGCTTTGGTAATTGGAGTATTAATGGGCCATCCAAAAGTAACCATATGGAATAGAATATGTTGATGGGCTTTAGGGTAAGGCCTATATGAAGGTTTGCGCCAAATTTAGAAAATTGGGGCATAAATGAGCCATAGTTTGGGCCTTTATGATTATGAGACATTGGGCCCAATTAGAAATTACGGCTATATGTTGGGCTTTGACTTATAGTTGACTGTTGGGCCTATAGATTGGTCCTTAGGCTTGGATCGAGCTAAGACTGGGGTAAAGTAGTCTTTTACCCCAAGCATGGACTTATGGTTATGTAATCGAACCCAATTATTAATTGGGTGTTATTTTGATGTTGACAGTTTGGGCATCTGTCATCCAACAGTTGGGGTTGTGTCTGCAGGACTTCAGCAGTGTGAGGTAAGTTACCTTCCAGTAGAAGTAGGTCTAGGGCACCAAGGCCAGCCTACTAGTAAGAGTTATGGTAGAGATTATTGTATTTGTGACAATTATCTAGTATGTTGCTATGTATTATTATTATGTTCTAGTGTGGGATGATGTTATGTGATATGTGGTAGGAGGAGTAAGATAGACCCCAGTACCGGTCAAAAGGACTGAAGGGGTAGTTAGTACCCAGTTATGATAGAAAGATTATGATATATGTGCTATGATATTATGTGGTAGTGGTAGGGGTAAAATAGTCCCCGTTATCCGGTTTAAACAGACCCAAGAGGAGGCCAACACCCAGATATGCTAGGCAGTTATCCGGTTGAAACAGACCAAAGGGGAGGCCAGCACCTACATATGCTAAGCAGTTATCTGGTTGAAAGAGACCGAAGGGGATGCCAACACCCAATGGTGGAACTCACTAATCTTTGTGCTTACGTTTTTCTTTTTTGGTTTCAGGTACCACAATTTCAAAGGAAAGGAGCCAGCTCGATCGCAACGCATCACACTAGGTTTTCCGCACATGAGATCTTTGGGATTACACTATGGTATTATTCTATCTTTGGGGATTTTACTTTGATATTGTTTTCTGATGACCTGCTTTGATTATTGACGTATTGGTTTTGAGATGATATGTTTTTATGGATGTTTTTTTATACTGTTGGTTTTATAATAACTTATTTAAAAATCAAATTTTTGGCCTTGAATTTCAAAATGTTACATTGGGCCTCTTAGCCTGGACCACGATAGTTTGCACATGCTCATGTTTGCGCTTCGTCCGAAGCTCCAGCTTAATCTCCCACTCGTGGGAGTTCTCTATCATATCGTTCAGGATCTTGCACCCTGAAAAGCTCACAAAATCCCTGATGTCGTCCCTCAACATGCCATCATATCTCATCTTCTTCATCTCCTCATTCGCAGTCTACTGCACAACCAAAAGACCCCTCTCTTGGAACTTGGAGATGATCTCTGCCACAGTCTCACTAGTCTAGCAAAGGTCTTCAAACTCCCTTTCTAGCTGCTGCACCTCAATCGCTGATGCAAAACTCCCTCTGGAATCTAGTAACAAACTCCTCCAAGTCATGGCTAACACTGCCATAGTTCCCACAACTCGGCCGAACTTATCCCACAACTCGTACGTTGAGCATTCTCCATGTCCGCGATCCAACGTCGGCTAGCGATGGCGTCCCTAGCCCCGAAAAACTATGGAGTTCCACAAGCCTTGAACTCCCGAAATGAGGGAGTTTGCGCTCCCAACTGACCCACAACAATCTCGACTCGAAAGGCCTTAAGGCGCTCATCCATAAGCTTCATAATCCCCTCCTTGATGGTACCAAACATCACAAGAGTAGCATCCATGATACGCGAATGACATCGACCACAATGAACTCGCACAATCTCTCATCAATCGGTTATGTGCCCGAGCCAGGACCAGAACCAAATCCAAATCCAGAGCCAGAACCTCATCCTCGAGTGATCACCACCATACTCAAACTTAAATATAAAGATATAAACGATCAACATAAAAACTTGAGGAAACCTTCACTATATAGGTGTCCTTAGATTCCTCAAGTTCGTACTTCTCTCGAATACATATCCTTTGCTTCCAGTAGTATGGGCCCAATACTACCTTGCACACCTATTTGTACCCTCCTCAAGAGCCATCTTGATTCCCCAAAGTCACCACGCTAAATCTATATACCAATCCTATGCTATACAATCTCATTTTTGTGCTCGACATTAATTTCCACATCATCATTTTGACCTTATATGTTATGTAAGAGTTAAAAAACCACATGGCTACCTTAAAATAACAAAGTCACATCAAAGATATTCTACTTAATTCTATGATAACGTATCCACCTTCCAATAACTAGGTCTATGGCATGTGATCTCCGTCTATGAATAAACATATCAATAAAGAAGGTCAAAAAGAGCTTGAGGAATTTCTAAAGAGTGGGAAAAAAATTATGAAAGAGAAAGCTAAGGAGTGTATACCTTCGGTGCCAATATTCCAACTGTTACTCTAGTTATTATGTCTCTTGACAATGCTCATAGAAGTAGCAACAAGAATACCTTTAGGAAAGACATGAAATTTGATAGAACATCCTTTCATTTTAATAATCCATCTCCTCGCATGAATAAAAGTTACAGGGGTAGATCACGAACATTCTTGGCCGTATTATGTATTTGCATCACAAAACGAAAAATTGTTTACATTTACTTATAAGAACTGCTACTTCCAGTTTTTTATGGAAAAGTATGCCAGTTGTCGCTACGACTAGTACTACAGTAACAACGACAAAAAATATGGACTTCAAGAGGAACGTCTAAAGCACAACAAAACAACTCAAAGCTAATTACTCTAGATACAATGTATGTTTTTAACGAAACCGAATAAATACGATAATAGATAATGATATTGTTAACATATCCCTCAACGGTATGTCAAAAAAGAAGTCAAACTAACATCGGGGTTGGCCTGGTTAGAACCCAATCTAAAGCCAAGTCCTGTCCTTCGCCAACGCGAAGAGCGTTGATATGGCGGTTAAGGAGCATAGTCGTGCCTTAACCCCTTCTTTAGGAAATTATACCATGAAAAACGTGGGACCAATTAAAGAGTCCCACTCAACCATCAGACGATACCCACAATCTTCATACACGTTTGAAAGATCTCCTTCCAGCCAATGAGAGAATAAGGCAAAAGATGTGACGAAGGACCCTCCAATATGGGTCCGCCACGTCGCACCTCACAAGGGAATCCCCAACAGAATCAGTTGAGGGACACGTCTCTTAAATAGGTATAAAAGGATCCTTCTTCCTCACAAAGAAGGGGATGCAATCTCTCTTTTCTGTAATCTACTACAACCTTTCTCAGATCTCATACTAACTTGATCGTCAGAGCTTCGTCCTATGAACCCCTTCCGAATGTCGACTAGCGATACCTTTCCTGTTTTGTACTGTGATATTAGGAGAAGATATTCACATGGATCCCTTCTGTAGTTCAGACTGTTGGGTTTTAAGCATTCTAACACTCCTAAGTGTACATGCAACCCTAAATACCTTGGATCTATGTTTTCTCTATTATACATGCAAATAAGAACTTCCAAGGTATTATCCTAATCTAGCATACAAAACAATGACTATAGCAAGATAGAATACATACCTCTTTGGTGTAGAAAGTCTTCATGAAGCTTGAGTGCCTAGTGCCCCAAGTGTGACACCTCAAATGGTTCACACAACACCAAATACACATGGAATGACTTGAGAGAAAACTACACTCATGAAAATCGGCTAGCCCTTTTTCTTCACACACTAGTGGCCGATTTTGGTCAAGAATAAGATGCTTATATAGTTAGGGTTACACCATGTAAACCCTAATTGACATGGCCTTTCATTTCCATGATCCATGGGTACAAATACACCATGGAGCATCCATGGACCATCCTATGGGTTTTAGCCCAACTTGATTATCCATGGAGCATTAGCCCACTATACAAGTATGGATGATTTACACAATCAACCCATATATTTAATTAGTCTTCTTTTGATCACTTAATTAATCCTAGATGAATTCTTGATCAATACTAATTAAATAATCTCATTATTCTTATTATTAATATACTAGAACTTATAATACATTAATAACCATAAGTGTCTTATTTCTCTCATTTAGTCTATCTAAGTGCATGATGCCATGCAACCCAAATGGACCATGCCGGGTCGGGTCAAGTCTTACCAATTATAGTTATGGACTTAGACATTAATCCAACAGTCTCCAACTTGGATAAGTCTAAAACTATTATTGCGTATGACTTCAGGAACCAACTGGCAATCGTAGCTCTCAAAAGCTTCTGTCAAACTCTGACCTTGTCGATGAACTCTGACCTTTGTCATTGACTTGTCCATTAGATAAGGGATCATATATTCCTCCATTCTAGATATCATATGGACTGAGACATGGATTATAATCATTCTCTCTGTCCATTTGTTGTTTCCCGATTTCCGATTTATGACGACTGATTAATTGAACAAATCAAATCAGTCCTGGCCCGGCTGAGCACTTCCATTTGTCATCATCAAATCATCGAGGGGCCCACAGATATCGCTTTTATCCCGAAGGTAAAAGGAATGGATAAACTTCGACTCATATGACTTGTTCTACTACTTGTTGAATCATACACAAAGGCACATTTTATAGCACCGAGTTACCAAATGCGTTTTCGTGCAATCAATGTACTATCAACTCATAGTAACAACTCATATCTCTAGGTTTGAAGAATATAAGATATTATCGTCTCATGATCACTCGTGATAAAATCCATGAAGTGATTCCAATGAGCGCGGGTTGAATCCAATACTCAGAACTTATGAGCACTCATGAGTGTTGTAGCTCTTTGTCCAACACCTTAGACCTCTACAAGCCAACCCATGACAGTCTTAATTCATATCTACTTCCAACATATGACCGACTGTGGGTGATTTGAACAACTTAGTCATTCCAGAAGAATAACCTAGTTTATTCGGGGAGTCAAAACATGCAAAGTGAAACACAATAATAATTGAATCCAATATGGTATCAACTCTTTGAACATAAATAAAACACCTTTTATTTATCACCATATGATTACACATTATTCATTGTATACTGTTTCAGCTATCAACTTTATTCTTGAATTTAAAACAATAGTTGTCCCGTGCTCCAAGCATGTACACTATGTTTTTTTTCAAAACACTAGTCATGCCACACACCAAGTATGCATACTATGTTTGTCTATGACCTTTACTTTGTGAACTAGATCAATTGAACATAACTTCAATGATTCTCTTTTCACACTCCCAAATCCTCACCGCAAATGCAAGAATTCCAAATTCATGCCATTTACTGAAATCTGTTAGATTCTAAACTTATATGCATTGATCTTCTTGTAATGATTATGTACAAAATCAGAAACACTTGACAACAATCATTACAGAGCATTCCAAAGGAGATCAACTCCTTGGAAACATCCTTCTTGCATTATGTTTCCTTAATCTTACACAGATTAAAAATTCTAACTTTGAAACATTTCCAGATTCCATTTTGACTATCACTTCTGAACAAGAGTTGCCTCCTTACAGATTATGTCAATATGGTCCTTCCAGAATTATCACTACACTTCCAACTATCCTTGAGCAACCAATCTTTGGTAAACCTTAGATTGTTCTTGAGAATTGTTTAATCCTTTTAGTCATATCCAGTTCTAAACCTTTTCCCTTCTAAATACCCCAGGCATTTGGAAAATTTTAGAAAGGATGAATATAGCACATGTAATCGATCCTATATCCGAAGCATATGGGACACTATTCATGATGTCTCACATAAAGACTAAACCAGTCTTTTGCTATAATGTTTCCATTTTAATTTGCCAAGTTCTCATAATTCAGATTATGAAAAGGGATGCCGTAATCATAATCGAATTTTAGAACGCAAATAATGGACCGTATACAGAATTTCCTTATCTTGAGCCATTCCAACATGAAATTCATATATATCCTTGACTAAATGATTAAAACCTCACGATCTAAACTTATAGATTTGAGATGAAGTATAATTTCCTCTCCCTTAATTATAGCAAAACAATTCTATCCCAGTTGAAAGTTTTTGTTTTCTATAATTAACATTGCTAACTTGCTATACTTATCATAATTATCATGCTCCCACTAACATGATGATTATTAGCATAACACTTATGCTCCCACTAGCTTTGACATGTACCCAGAAATCAGTTGGACTTCTAGAAATCAATACTTCTATGACTTTCTTACCAAAGTTCAGATTTCTGATACTAGATTGTTTTGATAAGACTTTATCAAAGTCATACACCTTCCATTAGATAGCACACTTGTGTGTCTAAACAATTATGAAGAGGTATGCCGTAATCATAATGGTTACAACTTTTTTCCATTTCTCACAAGTCCAGGTTTGTGTGCCGGTAAACCACACACGCTCCACTAACGACTTTGAGAATGCAAATATCACAATTGCTATCTAGATAAAATCTACTTAGTGAAAGTGTTTCCTCACCATCATTTTCATGAATCGGAGAGAAACCTTATGACACTTAGATTTACTGGTGTATGTGTTCTTATCCATGTGAATGGTCAAAATCATAGTCACAAGACAAGGATAATGACAAACCCAAACTCATATGGACTGAACTCAATCTTAATTTCTTGCCACCTGGCAACTCAAGGGCCTACCATTGCTTCCAAGTTGTTGTGCAGCCAATTGAGAACTCTAAGAACTCATATGCAAAGCCAATTTTAACTGGAATGGGCACAGAATATGTCAACACAATAGATTATAAACCTCAAATTGTGTGCTAGAGAAGGACTTTAGGTTTTATTCTTGATTAGTTCTTGAGACTTTCAAGACCTTTAAGACTCCCACTGTCCTCTTGACCTATAAGACTCCCTTGTCAAACATCCAAGAGACATTGTGGATTCTAATCAAGACAAACACTTCACAACATTGGCCTTAGTTGGTCTTTGTTTTATCCAAAACATCATAACTTACCAATTTCAAATGTACAAGAGTAGAAAACTTTTACTCTTACATTTGACAAGTTTTTTAAACCTTCTTTAAGACATATCACTCAAGTTACAATCTTGGAGTATGACTCTAAGACTTGTATTGGAACGAAGTATGAATCATCTTCTTGATTTAACCATTTCAACAATTCAAGATCCCTCTTCTTAGTCATAAGAATGCACTAAGACTTCCTTAGAGAACTAATTGTGCTATGGTTTCTTAATCATTAAGATGATCACAAAACTGATACTAAAGTACTCTCCCATCTTTTCAGATTTGAGAAACTTTTATCCTTCTGCCTTATTTGATTCTTCTTATTCGCTCTGCCATACATTGGAACCTTTTCCAATGTCTCAGAGTTACACTTAAGCTTGTAAGTATAATCATATTTACTGAGCTTTAGTAAACTATGACGAATAGTCTTATCAATCTTTTGTGGTGCACTTAATCAGTGCACAAGAATGTGTACTTGATCCCTTAGTCCTTTACTTGACTCACACATCCATGTGACCAACTAATTAGTCTTAATTTTTCCAATACTTGAAAGTTCTCATTCATCATGCTATACAACTTGCATGATTCCAAGTACCGGTCCAATGGAAACTTGGGTGATGAGAATCTTTCCTTATTTGGTAAAATTTTGACATTACCACAAATGAAAGAATCAATTTCATATTTCCACTCTTGCTATTAAAGGAATCATATAAGCAACAATTTTTCCTCAAATGCCATTGTAAGGATATTTTAAAATAAATAAAATCAAAAATTTTCTTTTATTTTAAAACTATGCGGAAAAACTTATCCTTACAATCAATATGAAAACTTGTTGTTATCTATTCCTAAGCAATATCTCATAACTCCTAAGAAGTAGCTCAAGAATCCGATCTTTCAAACTATGCGATAGAAATCCATCTATGCGATCATATTCAAAATATTCTTTCTTTAAGTTTCTCCACTTTTTCTTTGATTCTTAAAACATCACCATGTGACCCAGTCACATCATGTATCAAGAATCTCAGAATAGAAACTTAACAGAGTTAGATAGTGGAATTTACCTGAAGTAGAGTCAAACTTATTGACTTTAACATCCTTAGGTAAATTTGGCAGCTTCGCAACCAATGCCCCTTCCTTTGGCAATATAAACATATGGACCCTTTGATAATGGTACACGAGACTATCACAGACTTAGTTTTTCTCTTTACCATTTGGTCAACTGAGTTGACTATGGCCGATCCCTTTCCACTGGGAAGAGAGAGCTTTACTAGATATCATTGTCAATGTCCATAAAGTTTAGGAAGTTGATCTTAGCAAATAGATAAGATCATTAAGGGTCTTGTCATAGTCTGTTTCATAGGTGTCCCAAAGGAACTCACTATGTGACTTAGAAAGTGATTGAACCACCAACTTTCTCAAGACTTTGACACCCAACTCTCCCGGCTTGTCAATATGTGACTACATCTCCAAGATGTGTTCACACCTAGACCTTGCCTTGCCAATGGGGCTTGAGTGACCTTAAACTTTTTTCAAGAACTTGTGGGTTAGGGAGAATAA
Source organism: Lactuca sativa (assembly GCF_002870075.4). NCBI lineage: Eukaryota > Viridiplantae > Streptophyta > Magnoliopsida > Asterales > Asteraceae > Lactuca > Lactuca sativa. The sequence goes on along the minus strand of NC_056625.2, from coordinate 173,963,988 downwards.
TTGGAGGAGGAGAAAGAAGTATGATATCCATGGGACATCATCTTCATTAGGGAACCTTGTTTCAAGAGATTTGGGAAGATCATAGGTGTCTAAACCAGACATCTTTTGGGAGATATTCAAGATAGTTGATTTAATGTCCTTAATATGACACCCAATATGAAATATTAAGGCTAGGACCCAACAAACTATTTTATAACTTAGAAGAGGTATGCCGTAATCCAAGCTATAAAATATTTGAAGGTAGGTGAATGACGATTCACCAATTTCCACCAAGATAAACGAAATGTATTATTAGGTTTTAATTGGTTTTGAAACTCCTAGATCTTTGAGATTCATTGAACTGTTCAAAGGCATGTTTCAATCTCGAGTGTGCCCTTCAGGTTTTGTGACTGGGATGCCGAGGATCACAAAACAAGGTGTGAAGTAACCATGCAAATTACTTGGTACCCTTAAGTGTTTACCCCTTAATCGATGTGTCGGTTAACCACACACGCTCCATCGATACTATGATAAACATTAAGTTACCCATTGCCTACCTTGTTAAATACGCGTTAGTGTGTCGGTTAACCACACACGCTCCACTAACCGACTTAAACAAAGTGCAAAGTGTAATTTCATGGATTAGCACCTTATTCACTTTTTCCTAAGTAACTAAGATTGGGTATTTATTAAGAGTTTAGTTACTTAGTATTTATCATTAATACTTTTAATGAAAGGAGAATGATAGTCTTGTCAAACCCGTTCGGCTAACGACCCTCCACCAGTCAAGCAAGCGGTGGGTGAGAGTGGACACCCATTAAGTTGCCATTTTATAGGCAAAAACCTTATACCCACCTTATAGACCGGCTTCGTGAATGAGGCGTACTAGCGGTAAGACTGACTTCACTCTTATACATATAAATATTATTAGCTTATAATATTATAAAGTATAAGGGTTGAATTTTAACTTTTAAAATTCTAAGGGCTAACTTGGAATTAAAGTATTCATAAGTGAAAACTTTTCAAATTCCAAAACTTGAGGGCAAGTTTTGAAACTATTCAAAACTAATTAATTCCATAACTTATGTGTTTAAAGTAGTTTTAATCCAAAAACTCTTCAAGTTCCATAACTTGAGGACAAGTTATGGAAGACTTTAAACTAATAAAAGAACTAACTTTTTCTTTATTTTGTAACTTATGGATTTAATTATGGTTACATATTTTTCTTTTAATGAAGTGACTCTTGAACTTCCATAACTTGAGGACAAGTTATGGAGTCTTAAAAAATTATTCAATGACACAAGACTCTTCATTTTGTAACCATTGCCAACTTTTATGAGTTTTATGAGTCTTTAATGTGACTCTTCGTGTAACTTGAGGACAAGTTACACAAACACATTTTATACTCAACTCTTAGATTAAAATGGAGTGAAAACAACTATTTCAATTGACTTTTCTATTAATCTAAGCAACTCATAAGAACAAGATAATTCAAATCAAACTTTTTCATGTAATTAGTCTAATCCTTAAACTAATACAAAACATGAATCTATTGACAATTATCTTTGAAAATGGATTAGCATGAACATTACCACATCAAAAAACAAGTTTATAAGTTCAAAACAACTTAGGGTAATGTTCCTAGTCCATTTCTAGCCAAAAAACTCGAAAATATGCTGTCTGGGGGTCCAACTAGTCGAGTGCATGAACCAACTCGGCGAGTTGGATCGAATTGACCACATTTTAGTCATGGACTCGCCGAGTCTCCTAATGGACTCGCCGAGTCTGATGATCAGACAACAACAAATTCGTTTTTTCAGCTTCTATTGCAGGTATAACAAGAAAACAAGCCTAGGCTCTGATACCACTGTTGGGTTTTGAGCATTTTAACACTCCTAAGTGTACATGCAACCCTAAATACCTTGGATCTATTTTTCTCTATTATACATGCAAATAAGAACTTCCAAGGTATTATCCTAATCTAGCCTACAAAACAATGACTATAGCAAGATAGAATACATACCTCTTTGGTGTAGAAAGTCTTCATGAAGCTTGAGTGCCTAGTGCCCCAAGTGTGACACCTCAAATGGTTCACACAACACCAAATACACATGGAATGACTTGAGAGAAAACTACACTCATGAAAATCGGCTAGCCCTTTTTCTTCACACACTAGTGGCCGATTTTGGTCAAGAATAAGATGCTTATATAGTTAGGGTTACACCATGTAAACCCTAATTGACATGGCCTTTCATTTCCATGATCCATGGGTACAAATACACCATGGAGCATCCATGGACCATCCTATGGGTTTTAGCCCAACTTGATTATCCATGGAGCATTAGCCCACTATACAAGTATGGATGATTTACACAATCAACCCATATATTTAATTAGTCTTCTTTTGATCACTTAATTAATCCTAGATTAATTCTTGATCAATACTAATTAAATAATCTCATTATTCTTATTATTAATATACTAGAACTTATAATATATTAATAACCATAAGTGTCTTATTTCTCTCATTTAGTCTATCCAAGTGCATGATGCCATGGAACCCAAATGGACCATGCCGGGTTGGGTCAAGTCTTACCCATTATAGTTATGGACTTAGACATTAATCCAACACAGACTCCATACTCTCCAACATATCACAACATTTGGCGCCATCTGTTGGACCCGAACCCACGAAACGTAACCACCCATCCTCAACACGTTGGTACAACACACCCTTGGTCCAATCCCTGCACTTTCCAACCCGCAAACCACAGGCGGCCAGATCTCGACAAATCCAGGGATTCGAATCTTATGGACGCAACGTTCAGTTCCCAGTACAATCCAAGTTCAATCCCTTCGTGGCAGTGAGTCAACCATTTAATCCATACGTGCAACATTATAGAGGAGCAAGCTCGTATATGGCTCCTCCGGCAGATCAATACGTAATCCAGAAAGTTGGACCGGTGCCAAATCTACCGCAGTATCAACCTTACATATCCCATGTGGCTATGCATAACCAGAAGTATGCAGTAATACATGGCTGATGGAGGAATGTCATAGTCATACATAGATAACCCCATGCGAAGCGCCAGCTCTAATTTCAGCCACGAGATACTGCAGTACGAGATTCTGCACACGGTGTTCCCAAACATGCCCAAATACGACAATACTACAGGCCTAGACGACCACATTCACAATTATGAATGGACGATGACATCCTGTATTATGCATCGTCGCTTCAGCTGCACTTATTTTCCTTGCACCCTAACCGAAAATCTAGACCAGTGTTTCAAGTCTCTGAGGTCGGGCAACATCTCCAGTTTGGAACAGTTCAAATACCTTTTCCTCAACAAGTTCATGCAGTTGAGGAAAGGCAAGAGGGAAACTAATTCTGGAATGGCATGCAATCAAAAAGAGAGGGAATTGATTCATGAGTATTATGATCGATTCACGCTGGCCACCATGAATGTTCCAAGACACAAAGAGTTCCTGGTAAGAGGCGCTTTCACCTAAGGCTTGCTCCTGGGGCCCTTATCGAAGAAGATGCAGGGAACTATTGTTGAATTAGTGTCTAAGTCCATAACTATTTTGGTATGTACTTGACCCGATGGTGCATGGTCCTTTTGGGTTGCCTTCACCAAAGAAACTTGATAGGATGAATTATGGAGAGAAAGGATTAAATATGATTTATTAATATATTATGAGAATAATATATTAAAGGAGAAATCATATTGTTTAACTGATATTAGTCAATAATTAATTGGTAATTAGTTTTGTGACTAAAAGAGATTAATTAAACCTAAGGGACTGGAATTGTAATTATAAGATAATTGCAATTTGGGCCATGGATTTCCTTGTATTAAGGGGTGGACGAATTCTATGGGGAAGCCCATAAGGAAATCGTCCAACGCTTTAATTAAAGGAGTCTATGGGTTGCTTAGGGCTTAAGCATCCAAATTAGGGTTTCCTTGTTAGATAACCCTAATAGCCTTACTATATATGGTGAAAAGCTTTATTCTAGGGTTAGAACACGTTTTGGGCAGCCTCCATCCTCTCTCCTCTTCATCCTCTTGCTTATGGTGTTTGTGAACCATTAGAGGAGTGACAATTGTGACTCTAAGCTTTGTAAAGTCGATACAAGGAGATTTGGGATTGTTATTGCTACATAACAATTAAGGTAACATCTTAAACCTATTCTCATGTTAATATGATTACTTGAATGCTAGAATTAGGGTTTATAGTCTTGGATAACTTGCATGTACAATAGAGAAATCTAGATCCAAGCAATAGGGTTTGTATGAGCACATAGGATGTTCTTAGGACCAAAACCCATCAGTGGTATCAGAGCCTTGATTGGTTTCTATTGTATTGATGCATTATGTGTTTATTCAAGTTGCAAAATCGTTTTTTGAGCCATCTGCCTGATGAACTCGGCGAGTACCACAGTGTACTCGGCGAGTAGGCCTCAACTCGGCGAGTACAGTGTGGTACTTGGCGAGTTCGAGCGTCAGATGGAGCTGTTTTCGGGATTTCTTGCTGTTTATCTTTGAGATACTTGCCTTTATCATATTAGATCAATATAAATCCGATTTTAGGATATATATATGACTATATTCTTGATCTAATTGAAGATATTTATCAATGAATAAAATATTTGTTTCCTTATGTGATCATTGATTAATTATTTTGATTAAATTTTTAAATTGTTTTGCAAGAAATCATTAAATAAATCAAATATGGATAATTATGTGATTAAATGTTAATTAAGATTATTTGTTATTTGATCCTTGCATTAAGAAATGTTTCATATTTTCCCCTTTAGGTTTTATAGTTTAAATTTGACCTCAAAGGTTTTGTTGTTTTGAAATTTAAATAGTTGAAACCCTAATGTTTTGAAAAAGGTTTCAAAACATGCCCTCAAGTTTTGGAATTTAAATTTTGATTAATTTTTTAATTTTGATGTATATTTAAATTCTAAACCCTAATGTTTTGAAATGTTTCAAAACTTGCCCTCAATTTTTGGAATTTAAAAGTTGATTAAAAGTTTAATTAGGAATGTTAAATTCTAAAACCCTAGTATTGTTTGAAAAGTTGAAATCACACCCTTATGGTTTTATTAATTAATTAAGGTGTATAATTAAAAGTGGTTTAATAAATCCATAAAGTTTTTGGTTTAAAATTTAATTGAATTAAAAGTATAATTGTTAAATTTGACCACCTAATATTTTAAAAGTGTAAAATACACCTTATACTATATATATATATATATATATATATATATATATATATATATATATATATATATATATATATAACATTAAAAGTCTAACATTATATATATGTATGAGTAAAAGTCAGTCTTACCGTTAGTAGGCCTCATTCATGAAGCTGGTCTATAAGGGGTGTTTCAGAAAATTACCTATAAAATGGCGATTGAATGGGTATCCACTCTTACCCACCGCACTCTTGACTAGTGGAGGGTGTGACAACCCGAAATTTCCATTTTTTACGAACATTATCAATTCAATAAAAGCTAGACCAGTTACAGTGAATTTCTGACTTTTCCGAGTAAGTTTGAGTATTTCATGGTTTACATTTAAGGAGATATCAGGAGAGTGGATGCACTAGGGTTTTGTGCAACACTGTTATTCCAACGCTCTGTTACATTAGAAATCATTTCAAGAATAAAAATATTTTCTACCAAAAATATATCAGGACTATAAATAGAATTTTAAACCAAATTCATTCATTATTCGCATTTCCAACTAGAGAAAAGCCATTTTCTCTCTCGCGGATTTTCGGGTTTTCGTCCCAAATCGTGAGTACACTTCTCTAGTTGTCTTATAATGCTTATTATGTGCTTAATAACATATATTACATAACAAATCTGTGAGATTTGGGAGTTTACCGCCCAAGAACGTTCTTGGAGAGTAAACTCCAAAATGTGGGTTAAATGCTACCTAGTCCCATTTCCTTGTTAGGTAACTCGCTTAGGCTTGTATGTATGTATATTTGAGACTAAAAAACAATAAAAAAACACCAAGCTTTGGGTGTTCACGGCCCAAGAACTTCTTGGACCATGAACTCCAAATTCAAGAGCCAAAACGTGACCTAATCACTCCTAAGGCCTTGGACTTTAACCCCCATTCAATCCTAGCTAATTTGTGGACTTTAAAACATCAAAGACACCTTCAAAAGGGAGTTTACAGCCCTATTATTGTGCTTGGGCCGTGAACATAAATCAAGGGCACAAAAGTGTGCCTAGGACCTTCATTAGCTTAAAACAATTACCTAGAACATATCCTATGTGAGTAAGAGACTTGAAAGCACAAAAATACCCAACTCATGAGAGTTTACGGTTGTAAACTCCAAAAGAAATGGTCTTTGGGCCGAAAACTCCTAAAAGGAGTGTATTAATGCCCTAAACTACCCAAAGGATTAAACCACCAAGTAAGACTTATTCTAGAAATCAAATAACACTTCAAAACACCAAGTACCACCAAGTTGGGAGTTCACGGCCGTAAGCTCAAGGATTTACGACCGTAAACTCCTTGTGTGGATTTTATTGAGTGGTAAACACATATATAAGGCCCCTTTGGAACTTTAAACCCCTTTAGCCTTGTCCCCCAACAACTTAGATGCAACCATTAGGACTTATAACACTTATACAAAGTGTTTACATGTTCTAGAGTGTCCCAACTAAATTTATTAGTTATTATTTGGCTAATTAGTTATATACATGTTCATTATATGATAACTAGGCTCGTGCGTGTGTACAAGTCTCCGTTTTCCACCTAAAACAGTATCTGACACTCCATCCAATCCACTCACCACAAGTGAGTTCATACCCCTTTAATTAACCTTTGAAATAATTTTAAATGTTTTAAATGCTTTTATGGGGGAATACAAGTTGAATATTTATAGTTATTACATCAATCACATGTGATTAATAACTATAAAACCAATGATTTTAATACTGTTCACACTGTTTATCAAACTATTTTACTTCAAACTGTTTTACAAACTCTTTTACGTATCAAATACTTTTACTTAAACTTTGTTACACTTATTATAAATTGCATGCCCGTATATGTATAGTTATATAAGTAATGTTTAAAAGACTTAGGAAGGCTATCCACCTTGTTTCCTTTTCCTCGATTTACATGTGGTCTGATAGGATATCGGGTACTCGTCTGAAGGTCGTTTAAATATTGATTATATATCATGTGTACATATATAGACATAAAACTGCTTCCATATTCATCCGTACTAGTCGCATCATTAATAGGCTACCATCGGGGTAGCACAGAATCATACTTATACTATTGCTAGATCAATGAGTCAGTTCATTCATGAGTCAATACTTATTACTATGATAACATATACATTACATTACTATGAGAACATATACAACTATACTAGATAGAGAACATATACAACTATACTAGATAGAGAACATATACAACTATACTAGAGAAAGAACATATACAACTATACTAGACAAAGAACATATACAACTATACTAGACAGAGAACATATACAACTATACTTGACAGAGAACATATACAACTATACTAGACAGAGAATATATACAACTATACTAGAGAAAGAACATATACAACTATACTAGAACAGTTCGTTACATTACATATACAAGAATACGTTATTTATTGTGATATGAATCGGAGCATGACTTAAATGCCATGGCCTTAGTTATAGCCAGAGTCTCTTGAAGGGAGAGCATGAGTTTGCGTATAGATCTATACTGGATTGACTATCCTACACCTTGCTGCTAGCTACAGCCGGACCTGCAGGTCTGCAGGTGCCAAACGTCATTCCGTTATTACGACCATTCGTATGCCGTTGTTACCAGTCGATAGTATGGTGCAATTAGTCACATGATACCTTAATATAAATTCGGTTTAAGGTAGTTAGTACAGTAGTAGTTCCTATAATACAACACTATAGTACTACAATAATTTACCCATTACATATATTTAGTGATTATGTCACTTAAACATTAATGTACAAACTATATTTTGTTAATGATAGTTACACTTGGGAAATTACACACTTTTAGAACAAACGAACATACAAAATAGTTAAGCCTTGGTAGAAGGCTACTTTAATAGAAAATATTGGTTTTTTTGAGAGATTCAAACTTTTACAAACACTTACAAACATTTACATACATTTTACAAACTTACACTTGAGACATGTTCAAACATTTTGATAACAAACACAGACGCTAAAATACTTATGAACTCACCAGCTTAATGCTAATAAACTCTTTCAAAATAACTTGTATTCTCAGGTCGACAGTAGACAGGTACCGAGGCCAGCTTTTGAGAAGATGGAGCGCATCCAAGACTCATCTTATTATTTTGATTTACATTATTTTTGGTGTCTATAACTGTTCAGAACACGCTTGTATTAAAAATTATATATTTAATGGAATGGATGATGTTGTTTGCTTGTTTACTTTTACTGTGTTGTGATACTTTACATGACGTCCTCCGCCCCAGAACGTTTCCGCCGTTCTTGGTTTTGGGGTGTGACAGATTGGTATCAGAGCATTGTTTATAGTGAATTAAGTATATCAACCCATAAAAGATATACTAACTATAAACCCGTTTGGTATTAAAGCACTCTGACCAAGAGTCTATACTTTAAAGATTAAAATATTTAATTAAGTATACTAGTCTGCATTCATACTAAAATCAGTGTCACAATGACAAGAACAAAAGTATTACGATTGTTAAATATCACAAGTGAGCTCGGGGATGTATGGTCAGTCCTGGGAACGGCATAGCCTGATCAACTATGCTGGTCCGAGGAGTGATTAGCATATGCCCTAGAATGGTTGTGATATGTTAACAAGTCTAAAAACTTAACAACAATACCACAAGAAGATCAGTAGAACCTAAACTTAAAATACTATAGGTGTATTTTGTACTACTACTAGCTACATATATACTAAATTCTTATACCTCTCTTCTCACGTAGATTTAAATGGCTGGATTCCATCACGGTGACCCGTATTTTCCAAATGAAGGCAATGACGGGTGGATCGAAGAAGAGCCTGAAGATGAGCATCCAATCCCTTTGGATGATCACCTCGCAGAAGGCTTTTTTGAGGGATCCGACTCCGAGCCTGAAGTCAACAACCTACCGCTAGTAGGTCAAGCCCTGAACGACAACCCTCGACCAGCTTTTCCAAGTCCTACACCGTTGTGGGCAACCAACTTGAATCGCTGGAGTGATGAATAGGGTCAACCCTTACCTTACTTTGGGGACCGAAGCTTTTACAACGTCAGTGAGGTGGTTCTGCTGATCGAGCTTTGCCCGTCATTATCCGCAGAATAGCACGTAATGTTGAGCAAGGTCGAGCAACCATCGACCGGGTCATGGAGATTGATGCCAACTCTGGTGTCAACACAGTCCGCATCCGTTGTCTTGAAGAAGACATGGAATGGACCCGGAGAACCAATGAAACCCTGCAGCAACAGCTAGCTGGCTCCCGAGCTGAAGTCTTGGAACTTCGAGCCCGTCATAGGGAACAGGAGCGACACCTTCAGGAGGTGTTTCGTCAAGTTGCAGACCTCAGGGTTCGCACGAGGATTTCCCATCGCCGTTAGAAAATGTCTAGTACATATCTGTCTTTTGGTTAAGGAATAGCCTTTAACATCTGTACTCTAAGTAGCACTTGTCTGTAAATATTCCTAACTTTCAGTACTCTAATTAGGAATCTAAGAACTGTCAAACTTTTCTGTATGGTATGATGTAAGAACTACTATTAGGTCGATTTTCCCTGAACTTATTACATCAGTAATACCAGTATTATTGACGTCTATCTAATCTGTGGGAAAAATCTATACACTTGTGTTTTCCTACTAATATTCTTTGTTGTGACCTGAAACACTCATTCAACTATTGGACTATGGTTAGTTAGTCCATGTGTCACTCTCACCTTACTTACAAATTGATTATTACCACCTTGCTTATCTTTATAAACTTATAGCTGAAAGATGCCTCCTCGAAAATCTCCCTAGAATAACCCTGCACCTCCACCGCCTCCTCCACCTCCGGTCATCGATACTGCAGCCCTGAATGCTACCGTTGCCGCAGCAGTGGCAACTGCCATGGCTCAGTATCACTCTACTGACGCCAGCAGAGGTGGAACCCCTGTTAACTCCATTCCGGTTGAAATCCCTGTGCGCTCGAGAGAGTGCTCCTATAAGGATTTCACCAACTATAAGCCGATGTCCTTCCATGGCACTGGCGGAGTCATTGCTCTCTCGCAATGGTTCGAGAAGACTGAATCAGTCTTCGAAATCTGTTCATGCCCTGCTGCGAGCAAAGTCAAATATGCTGCATGCACCTTTGAAGGAAAGGCCCTGACGTGGTGGAACGGCCACGTTAAATCTCTAACCCTCGTCATAGCCAATGAAATGGGCTGGGAAACGATCAAAGACCTCATGATTGAGGAATACTGCCCAAGGGGCGAAATCCAAAAATTGGAGCAGGAACTTTGGAGCCTGACCATGAAGGGCACCAACATGGTTGCTTATACCGCCAGATTCAGCGAACTGGTGGCCCTCTACCCCAATATGGTTCCTACTGAAGGGAAAAAAACCGAAAGGTACGTATGGGGGCTAGTGCCTCTGTACCAGGGGAATGTCCTATCATCAAACCCCGCTACCTTCGACAGTGCCAAGCGACTGGCACAGCGACTCATTGACCATGGAGTCAAAACCCCTGCAACAACAACCACCCTAGCCATCCCAGAACCCTCCAAACCCGCTGACACTAAGAGGAAATTCTGGGAGGAGAAGAAGAGACAGTGAGCTGCCCAAAAGCAGTAAGTTGTGGCTGTGCATGCCGCAATAACCCCTGCTGCTGCTATTGCTCTGGTGAGGCAGTATGCTGGAAGTTTGCCTAAGTGCAACAAATGCAACTTCCACCACAACGGCCCATGCCGTGAAATGCAGTGCTCTAACTGCAACAGAAAAGGACACACTGTCCATTTCTGTAAATCCCCGGCGAGGCCGATCACCCATGTCCCCAGCCCTGCTATGGATGTGGCGAAGCAGGCCACTATAAGAGGGACTGCCCCAAAGCGAAGAATTCTGGAGGAGCAGGGAGGGTACTAGCAATAGGCCATGGGGAAGCAGTTGCTGACCCGACAGTGGTGACTGGTACGTTCCTACTAGATAAGTCCTATTCATGAATTATATTCGATAGTGGAGCGGAGCGAAGCGTCGTGAACCATAAATTTGCTCGCATGCTTAAACAACAACCACACACACTTAAGAAACAATTCACAGTAGAAATGGCAAATGGAAAAACTGAAAGTACGAATAGCATATACTTAGGTTGTATCCTAACTCTAGATACCCATTCATTCCCAATTAACCTTATGCCGGTCTCAATAAAAAGCTTCGACGTTATCATTGGCATGGATTGGTTAAGTCTTCATCGCGCCGATATCATGTGCTACGAGAAAGCAGTCCGTCTAAACATTCCGTCTAACGAAACTCTTATCGTCTACGACGACAAACCCAATGCGAGTCTTCGTATTATATCAAGTATTCAAGCACATAAGTATCTGCGAAAAGAATACCATGCATTCCTTGCTCACGTCGTCGATATGAGCCTCGAAACAAAGGAACTAGAGAGCATTCCAGTAGTGAGCGACTTTCTCGACATATTCCCAAAAGAGCTACCAGGATTACCTCCGCAACGACAGGTCGAGTTCAGAATCGACTTAGTCCCAGGAGCTACCCCAGTAGCCAAGTCGCCCTACCGATTAGCACCAGCAAGGATGCAGGAACTATCTGGTCAACTTAATGAACTGCTCAGCAAGGGCTTTATAAGACCAAGTTTCTCACCTTGGGGAGCACCGGTCTTGTTCGTTAAGAAGAAAGACGGATCATTCCGTATGTGTATCGACTACAGAGAACTCAACAAACTAACGATCAAGAATCCTTACCCTCTGCCTTGCATAGACGATCTATTTGACCAAGTGCAAGGGGCGAACTACTTTTCCAAAATTGATATAAGATCCGGATATCACCAGTTACGAGTGCTAGAGGAGCATGTTCCGAAGACAGCCTTTCAAACTCGTTACGGACACTACGAGTTCGTAGTGATGCCATTCGGATTGACCAATGCGCCCGCAGTCTTCATGGATCTGATGAATAGAGTATGCCGACCTTACTTGGATCAGTTCGTCATTGTATTCATTGATGACATTATGATTTACTCCCGAAGTAAGGAAGAGCATGGCGATCATCTGCAACAAGTTCTAGGAACTTTACGAACGGAGAAACTCTATGCGAAGTTCTCTAAATGTGAATTTTGGATCCGAAGAGTCGAATTCTTAGGACACGTGGTAAATGAAGAGGGAATCCACGTGGACCCATCCAAAATTAAAGCCATTGAGAACTGGTCAGCACCGAAGACGCCTACAGAAATTTGACAGTTTCTAGGTCTCGCTGGCTACTACCGCAGGTTGATACAGAACTTCTCCCGAATTGCGAAACCTCTTACAACACTGACCCAGAAAGGCGTGGCCTTCGACTGGGAAGAGAAACAGGAGAGAGTCTTCCAAACGCTCAAGCGAGCCTTATGCACCGCACCAATACTATCCCTCCCCAAAGGGATAGAAGACTTCGTAATCTATTGCGATGCATTGAATCAAGGGCTCGGGTGTGTTCTGATACAGCGAGGTAAGGTCATCGCCTACGCCTCGAGACAGTTGAAGACACACGAAGTTAACTACACGACCCATGATCTTGAACTAGGGGCAGTTGTGTTTGCTTTGAATATCTTGAGACATTACTTGTACGGGACGAAAAGCACTATCTTTACGGACCACAAGAGTTTACAACACATATTCGATTAGAAAGAGCTCAGCATGAGACAACGACGGTGGGTCGAGCTACTCATTGACTACGAATGCGAAATTCGTTATCATCTGGGTAAAGCCAACGTAGTGGCAACCGCCCTAAGTCAGAAAGAATATTCTGGTCGAAGAGTCAATTCATTGACAATGACTATCCATTCGCACTTGTGTAAGCAAATTCAGACGGCCCAGCTTGAAGCTATGCAACCTGAAAACGTGACGAGTGAATCACTTAGAGGAATGGATAAAAACCTAGAATCCAAGGGTGGCGGAGCCTTATATTTCATGAACCGGATCTGGACACCGAAACGCGGTGGTTTCCGAGACTTGGTCATGACCGAGGTGCACAACACTCGGTATTCCGTCCACCCAGGTTCAGATAAGATGTATCTGGATCTTAAAAAGCTATACTGGTGGCCTAATATGAAAGCAGAGATTGCTACCTTCGTAAGTAAATGCCTTACTTGCGCAAAGGTTAAGGTCGAGTACCAGAAGCCCTCCGGTTTACTGCAACAACCAGAGATTCCAGAATGGAAGTGGGAGCGGATCACTATGGATTTCATAACCAAGTTTCCCAAGACAATGGGTGGACTTGATACCATATGGGTCATCGTCGATAGATTGACCAAGTCTGCACACTTCCTGCCTATCAAAGAAACTGACAAGATGGAGAAACTTACGAGAACATACATTAGGGAGATTGTACGACTACATGGTGTACCTATATCCATTATCTCCAATAGAGATAGTAGGTTCACCTCATGATTCTAGCAATTGCTACAACACTCCCTGGGAACAAGGCTGGACATGAGCACAGCCTACCATCCACAGACCGATGGACAGAGTGAGAGGACCATCCAAACATTGGAAGATATGCTGAGAGCCTGTGTGATCGACTTTGGAAAGTCATGGGATACCCATTTACCCCTCGTCGAATTTTCCTACAACAACAGTTATCACACGAGCATAAAGGCAGCACCATTCGAGGCCCTCTATGGCCGAAAGTGCAGATCCCCTCTGTGCTGGGCAGAGGTGGGTGATACCCAATTAGCTAGGGGGCAAGCTTCTGACAGTACTCTCACCGGTCCGGAGATCATTTGGGAAACGACAGAGAAAATCGTTCAGATTCGTGAACGATTGAAAGCCTCTAGAGACTGACAGAAGAGCTACGCTGATAAGCGAAGAAAACCTTTGGAATTTCAGGTGGGAGACCGAGTCCTTCTCAAAGTCTCACCCTGGAAAGGCTTGATACGCTTCGGTCAGCGTGGGAAGCTAAATCCGAGGTACATAGGGCCTTTCGAGATTCTCGCAAGAATCGGCCCCGTAGCTTACAAACTCAACCTACCCGACGAACTTCGTAACGTACATTCTACATTCCACGTGTCTAACTTGAAAAAGTGTATGTCCGATGAGACTCTTGTAATCCCACTCGATGAAATCGAGATCAACGAGAGCCTCAACTTCGTGGAAGAACCGGTAGAGATCATGGACCATGAGGTCAAGCAGACGAAGCAAAGCCGTATCCCGATCATGAAGGTTCGCTGGAATGCCAAGCGAGGACCGGAATTCACTTGGGAACGCGAGGATCAGATGAAACTGAAATACCCTTATCTTTTCTCTTAGTTATTTGTAACTTCTTAATTTCTTGAATTCTAATTTCGGGACGAAATTCCTTCTAACGGGGGGATGATGTGACAACCCGAAATTTCCATTTTTTACGAACATTATCAATTCAATAGAAGCTAGACCAGTTACAGTGAATTTCTAACTTTTCCGAGTATGTTTGAGTATTTCAGGGTTTACATTTAAGGAGATATCAGGAGAGTGGATGCACTAGGGTTTTGTGCAACACTGTTATTCCAACGCTCTGTTACATTAGAAACCATTTCAAGAATAAAAATATTTTCTGCCAAAAATATCTCAGGACTATAAATAGAATTCTGAACCAAATTCATTCATTATTCGCATTTCCAACTAGAGAAAAGCCATTTTCTCTCTCGCGGATCTTCGGGTTTTCATCCCAAATCGTGAGTACACTTCTCTAGTTGTCTTATAATGCTTATTATGTGCTTAATAACATAGATTACATAACAAATCTGTGAGATTCGGGAGTTTACCGCCCAAGAACGTTCTTGGAGAGTAAACTCCAAAATGAGGCTTAAATGCTACCTAGTCCCATTTCCTTGTTAGGTAACTAGCTTAGGCTTGTATGTATGTATATTTGAGACTAGAAAACAATCAAAAACACCAAGCTTTGGGTGTTCACGGCCCAAGAACTTCTTGGACCGTGAACTCCAAATTCAAGGGCCAAAAGGTGCCCTAATCACTCCTAAGGCCTTGGACTTTATCCCCCATTTAATCCTAGCTAATTTGTTGACTTTAAAACATCAAAGACACCTTCAAAAGGAAGTTTACAGCCCTATTATTGTGCTTGGGCCATGAACATAAATCAAGGGCACAAAAGTGTGCCTAGGACCTTCATTAGCTTAAAACAATTACCTAGAACATATCCTATGTGAGTAAGAGACTTGAAAGCATAAAAATACCCATCTCATGAGAGTTTTGTTGGAATAGTGTCTAAGGCTGCAACTATATTTGGCAAGTATTTGACCCGGTTGTGCATAGTCCTTTTGGGTTGCCTTCACCATAGCAACTTGATAGGATGATTTATTAAGAGAGAATAAATATTATTAATATATTATGAGAATAATATAAAGAATAATAATATTGTTATTTGATTAATATAAGTCATAAATTAATTAGAATTAATTTGGTGACTTAAAGAGATTAATTAAATAAGAGGGTATAAACTGTCAATTGTTTGATAGTTAAACTTTAGACTGTAAATCCATATTGGATAGATGGTGGACGGATTCTAGAAGCTATGGATAGCTTCGAATCGTCCAAAGGGTTATCTAAGGAATGGATTTGGATAGCTTTAAGAGAAGATTATCCAATTAGGGTTTAAGTTGTAACCCTTAAGGAGTCTACAAGTATAAATAGACCCTATGGCAAAGGAAATCGACACTTGATCTAAAGTAGAGAACCCCTGGCCGAATTCCCTCCCCTCTCCTCTCTCCCAAATCATCCTCCTTGCTATTTGGTGTTTGTAAGCCATTAGAGGAGTGACAATTATGACTCTAGAGCTCCAAGACAACAAGGTCAAACAAGAGATTCAAAGGTATGATTCTAGATCCGATTTAGTATTGTTCTTATTCCTAATTAGTCATTAGAAGTCTTGGATTCAAAGCATGTTTAATTAGAAAGCCTAGATCCAAGCATTAGGGTTTTGCATGCGCACATAGGAAAGTTCTTATGGGTAAAACCCATCAGTGGTATCAGAGACAGGTTTGGTTTTCATTAAGTTGTTGCTTATTTGTTTGAAACTTAACTGCAAAATTCAAATTTTGTGTTTCTGAGTCGTAAACTCGACGAGTCCCATGGTGTACTCGACGAGTTGGCCTAACTCGACGAGTCCAGTTGGGAACTCGACGAGTTCGAGCGTCAAGAAGGGCCAAGTTCGGGATTTTTTCATATTTATCTTATGGAAACTTACCTTAATCATATTAGATCAACCCTAATCCGTTTTTTATATATGTGACTATTATCTTGCTCTAATTAAAGATATTTATCAACTAATAAAATATTTAATTTCCTTATATGATAATTAATTAATTATTTTGATTAATTTGCTAATTATCTTGCAAGAAATCTTGAATAAATCAAATATAGAGAATTAGGAAATTAATTGTTAATTAAAATTATTTGTTATTTGATCCTCCATGTTTTAAATGTTTAAAACTTGTCCTCAAGTTTTGAAATTTATATTTTGTGATTAAAGGTTTTTAATTTAGACAATTTAAATTTCAAACCCTAGATTTTAAAATGTTTAAAATACAACCCTATACTAATATAATATTACAAGATTAATATATATATATATATATATATATATATATATATATGTATAACTAAAATGCTAGTCTTACCGTTAGTAGGCCTCATTCACGAAGCCGATTGATAAGGTGGGTATAAGGTTGCAGCCTATAAAATGGCGCTTAATGGGTGTACACTCACACCTA
Organism: Lactuca sativa; assembly: GCF_002870075.4. Lineage (NCBI taxonomy): Eukaryota > Viridiplantae > Streptophyta > Magnoliopsida > Asterales > Asteraceae > Lactuca > Lactuca sativa. The sequence goes on along the minus strand of NC_056625.2, from coordinate 173,947,020 downwards.
CCACTTGCTTGATCGGTGGAGGGTCGTTAGCCAAACGGGTAGGATAGGGCAACCTCATCCTTTCATTAAAAGTATAATAACTAATACAAAGTAACTACACATTTTTTAAAAAAATTTCCCAATCTTAGTTACTTTAGGAAAAGTGAATTGATGCAATCCCATGAAATTACACTTTGCACCCTTGCTAAGAAGTTAGTGGAGCGTGTGTGGTTTACCGGCACACTAATTGGTTCTAAGCAAAGGTGGCAAAGGGTGATTCAATGTTTATCATAGTTTGATGGAGCGTGTGTGGTTTACCGGCACATCGAATATGTGATCGTTACAATGAAGGCACCATGTGAATTTTCATGGTAATTCACACCCGCTTTGTGATCCTCGGTATCCCAGTCACAAACAAGAGGGGCATATCGAGATTTAAACATGCCATTGAATAGTTTCAATGATTCTCATCCGAACCTAGGAATTCTCAATACATTTGGAACTTAATGTTATGCTTTTATGGTGGAGAATTAGTGAATCGTCATTCACTTACCTTCAATTTATTTGAATGTTAGATTACGGCATCCCTTTTCTAATATGTAAACGTTGTTGTTGGATCCTAGACCTAATTTTTTTCTTATTGGGTGATAATTAGGGATTCATAATCTAATCTATCTTTGTCCTTTCTATTTGTAGATGTCGAACGCAAACAACGATGCTGCTAGTTCTTTCACGTTGATGAGCCTTTGCCAAAAGGTCACCTTCGATGGAACGAACTTTAGCGAATGGATAAGATACATTCGCACCATTGCTCGCTATGAGGATAAGGAGTATGTCATCGATGAGAAGCTCGAGAAGATCAACCCTAAAATCGCTACTCCGGCTAAAATTACCGCTTTTGAAACTCATGAGCGCGATGCAATGAAGGTACATTGCATCATGATAGCTACCATGAACTCCGAATTCCAAAAGTCCTACGAGGACATGTACCCGTACGAGATGCATCAAGAATTATTGGAGAGATACCACCAAAACGCGAGACAAGAGCGTTATGAGATTTTCACTAACATGATTTCCGCTAAGATGGGTCATGGAGAGTCTCTTACCGTGCACCTGCAAAAGATGCAAAGGTATGTCGACCGCCTTCGCAAGTTAAATGTTGACTTTGGGGAGGACTTGGCGATCGACATGGTGCTTCACTCTTTGCCTCCGATGTACAATCAATTTAGGATGACCTACCACATGAACAAAGAGGAGGTCACCCTAAGCAAACTCCAAGGTCTCTTGAGTGTCGCTGAGAGCAACTTCAAAGACAAGTCTGTTGCACCAACTCCCAATCCACCCGCTGCTCCTGTCTTCGCTATTGGTCAAGGAAAGGGAAAGAAGAGGAAGGCTTCGTCTAAGAACTATCGCAAGGTTAAAGGCCGAGATGGTGCCTCTTCTAGTGGGACCAAAGTTGATCCCGCTAAGCCCTGCCCTAACCCTAAGGAGGCAGAGTGCCACCACTTCCGCAAGATAGGACATTGGAAGAGAAGCTGCCCAGAGTACCTGCAAGCCATCAAGGAAGGAAAGATCAAGCCATCCTTCGCAGGTATATACACAATTAAATCTAACGATTCTAATCATGCTATTTCTTGGGTTCTTGATACCGGTTGTGGTTATCACATTTGCTCTAATGTGCAGGGACTAAGAAGAAGTAGGGATGTGGAGCAAGGAAGGATCAATCTAATCATGGGGAACAGAAGATCGTCACCTGTGACCAAGATTGGAGTGTATTCTTTAGTGCTTAGGAATAATTTGTGTTTAGATTTGAACAATTGTTGCTATTCGCCAGAAATGGCTAGAAACATCATTTCATTTCATGGTTTGTTTAGACAAGGTTTTAGATTTTCTTTTAATAATGAGAATGGTTCTATTTGGCTTATATAAATGGTGTCTTTTACTTTAAAGCTATACCATGTAATGGAATATATGAAATTGTTATGATTGTTGATAACTTAGGAAATGATGTTTTGAACATAGATTCTTCCATTAGTATGGATAAAGCATCCTTGTGGCATTGTCGTCTTGGACATGTCAACAAGAAACGCATAGCCTAACTCCAAAAGAATGGAGTCTTGGAGTCATTCGACCTTAGGGAAGATGACACGTGCGAGTTTTGTTTACTTGGAAAGATGACTAAATCACCCTTCACGAGTACGTGTGAAAGGGGTGAGGGTCTATTGGACCTAATACATACCGATGTATGTGGACCATTTAGATCAACCACAAAGGATGGGAACCGCTTCTACGTGACCTTTACCGATGATTATAGTAGATATGGGTATATCTATTTAATCAAGCAAAAGTCAGAAACCTTTGAAAAGTTCAAAGAGTTCAAGAATGAAGTGGAGAATCAATTGGGCAGGAAAATCAAGATGCTTTGATCCGATCGAGGAGGAGAGTACCTAAGTCTTGAATTCCACGATTATCTCAAGGAGTGTTGAATAGTTTCACAATTGATGCCTCCTAGGACACCACAGCTGAATGGTGTGGCAGAAAGGCGTAATCGAAACTTATTGGATATGGTTCGCTCTATGATGAGTCGTGCTTCACTATCAATCTCTTTTTGGGGGTATGCCTTAGAGACTGCCGCCCATATCCTTAACCGAGTCCCTACTAAGAAGGTTGCCAAAACACCTCATGAGATGTGGACAGGGAAAGCTCCCTCGTTAGCACATATCAAGGTTTGGGGTTGCGAGGCTTTCGTAAGACGAGATACTTACGAAAAGCTCGAACCTCGAAGTGAGCGATGTATTTTCATCGGCTACCCGCAGAAATCCTTTGGATATCTCTTCTATAGACCGAAGGACAATGTTGTCTTTGTTGCGAGGAGAGGAGTTTTCCGAGAGCGAGAACTCATAAGCCAAGGAGATAGTGGGAGGCAAATCGAGCTTGAAGAGATTCAAGAGTCGATAGATGAAGGAACCTCTACCGCTGGCACTCAACCCGAGGAGGAAACTCCGGTTGAACCGATTGACGAGTCCTTACCTCTTAGACGTTCCGATAGAGTTAGAGTTCTACCCCAGTTTTATGGTTTTCATATTACTACCGAAGGGGACACGTATATTAGTGACGGTACACTAATAAACCTTGATGAACCTAATAGCTATAAGGAAGCCATGGCAGGCCCGGAGTCTGCGAAATGGAAAGAGGCAATGGATAGCGAGATCCAATCCATGTATGATAACCAAGTCTGGAATTCGGTTGATAATGTGGCCGAACGTAAGTCCGTTGGGTGCAAATGGATCTTCAAGAAGAAGACCGACGTGGATGGAAAAGTACACACATATAAAGCACGATTGGTCGCGAAGGGCTTTACTCAAACTCCCAAAGTTGACTATGATGAGACCTTCTCACCAGTTGCGAAGATAAAATCTATTAGAGTGATGCTAGCAATTGCCGCATTTCATGATTATGAGATTTGGCAAATGGATGTCAAGACCGCTTTCCTTAACGGAAAGTTGGCTGAGGATGTTTACATGGCTCAGCCAGAGGTGTTTGTGGATCCGAAGCATCCGAATAGAGTGTGTAAGCTTGAGAAGTCCATTTATGGACTTAAGCAAGCATCTCGCAGACGGAATCTTTGCTTCGATGAGAAAGTCAAAGAGTTTGGATTTGTACGAAGCGAAGATGAATCTTGTGTATATGTCAAAGCCAGTGGGAGTATAGTAAGCTTCCTCGTTCTATATGTCGATGACATATTACTCATAGGAAACGACATCCCGACTCTGCAGGAGGTTAAGTCCTGGCTCGGGAAGTGCTTCGCTATGAAGGACCTCGAACAGGCTTCTTAGATTTTGGGAATAAGGATAGTAAGAGAAAGAAGTAAGAGACTAATTGGACTTAGTCAGAACACTTACTTAGAGAAGGTACTAAAACATTTTAGTATGGAAAACTCAAAGAAGGGAGAATTACCGATACAAAGTAATGCCAAGATGAGTAAGACTCAAAGTCCAAGTACCGAAGCTGAAATAGCATAAATGAGTCGAGTACCATACGTTTCCGCAGTTGGTTCAATCATGTACGCTATGACTTGTACTCGCCCTGATATAGCCTTTGCTTTGAGCATGGTTAGCAGATATCAAGGGAATCCTAGCAGAGCCCATTGGATTGCGGTGAAGAATATCCTTAAGTACCTTCGGAGGACGAAGGAATGGTTCTTAGTCCTAGGAGGGAGTGATGACTTGAAGGTGCGAGGGTATAGTGACGACAGCTTTCAGACCGACAGGGACAACTACCGTTCGCAGTCAGGCTGGGTCTTTACCCTGAATAGAGGAGCAGTGACGTGGAAGAGTTCCAAGCAGGAAACTGTAGCTGATTCAACGTGCGAATCAGAGTACATTGCAGCGAGCGAAGCGTTGAAGGAGGCAATATGGCTGAAGAACTTCATCGGTGACCTTGGAGTTGTACCTGCCAGAAAGGAGCCCATTGAGATTTTCTGTGATAATGAAGGAGCGGTTGCCTTGACTAAGGAACCGAGGGATCATGGTAGATCACGACATATCGACAGAAAATATCACTTTATCAGACATCGTGTAGAAGAAGGACAACTCATAGTGAAGAGGATATCATCAGAAGATAACCCAGCAGATCCGTTTACGAAGGGACTGAGTAGGGTTAAGCACTTGCAGCATGCTAGGAGTATTGGGCTGAAGGATGATATTAGCATAGATTAGATACTATTAGAAACATGTAATAGATAAATGTAATTAACATTTGATGATTAAATAAAGGAGTTTTATTTATGAGCAGTGTTACTATCTTATGTTAATTGTTTATCTATTGTTTCATTTTACATGTTTTGACTTCCTGAATAATTGATTTTATTAAGAAAAATCGAATTATTCAAATTGTCCACAATCGTTTATATGTTGGAAGTAGATATGAATGAAGATTGTCGTGAATTGGTGCGTAGATTGTCTAAATGGTATTAGAAATGGCAAAAGATTGTTGCGACATTCATGAGTGTTTATGAACTAGTTTTGAGCATTGGAACAAACCCGCGCTTGCTGGAATCACCTTATGGAATATGATATAAAAGGGTGATCGCAAGACGATAATATCATATGGTCTTAAAACCTAGATATATGGTTTGTTGTTTGTTAATTGATTGTACATTGATAATGTGAAAACGCATTGGTAACTCGATGTTATAAAACACATTGTTGTGTATAGTTGATTAATGAATATGTAAATGCATATAAGTCGAAGTTTATCTGTAACTTTTATCCTAAGAAGGTAAAAGTGATATCTCGTCCGCTCGATGATTTGATTTGACTTAGGTGCTGGGCCTGGTCAGAACTGAATTGATGTGTTCGATTAAGTTCTATGTCAAATAAATCATAGATCGAGAAACCTAAATGCTTGACTAACCATTCCATAGGATTGTCAGCATAATATCTAACAGAGGACTGTACGATCCCTTATCTAAAGGACAAGATTGATTAGATCAGAGTTTGACAGCGTCTTTGAGAGCTACGATTGCAAATCGAATTGTACTTGGGCATATAGTTACTAGACTTATCCAAGTGGGAGACTGTTGGAATAATGTCTAAGGCTGCAACTATATTAGGCAAGTATTTGACCTGGTTGTGCATAGTCCTTTTGGGTTGCCTTCACCATAGCAACTTGATAGGATGATTTATTAAGAGAGAATAAATATTGTTAATATATTATGAGAATAATATAAAGAATAATAATATTGTTATTTGATTAATATAAGTCATAAATTAATTAGAATTAATTTGGTGACTTAAAGAGATTAATTAAATAAGAGGGTATAAACTGTCAATTGTTTAATAGTTAAACTTTAGACTGTAAATCCATATTGGATAGATGGTGGAAGGATTCTAGAAGCTATGGATAGCTTCAAATCGTCCAAAGGGTTATCTAAGGAATGGATTTGGATAGCTTTAAGAGAAGATTATCCAATTAGGGTTTAAGCTGTAACCCTTAAGGAGTCTACAAGTATAAATAGACCCTATGGCAAAGGAAATCGGCACTTGATCTAAAGTAGAGAACCCCTGGCCGAATTCCCTCCCCTCTCCTCTCTCCCAAATCATCCTCCTTGCTCTTTGGTGTTTGTAAGCCATTAAAGGAGTGACAATTGTGACTCTAGAGCTCCAAGACAACAAGGTCAAACAAGAGATTCAAAGGTATGACTCTAGATCCGATTTAGTATTGTTCTTATTCCTAATTAGTCATTAGAAGTCTTGGATTCAAAGCATGTTTAATCAGAAAGCCTAGATCCAAGCATTAGGGTTTTGCATGCGCACATAGGAAAGTTCTTATGGCTAAAACCCATCAAGTTTATGGTTGTAAACTCCAAAAGAAATGGTCTTTGGGCCGAAAACTCCTAAAAGGAGTGTATTAATGCCCTAAACTACCCAAAGGATTAAACCACTAAGTAAGACTTATTCTAGAAATCAAATAACACTTCAAAACACCAAGTACCACCAAGTTGGGAGTTCACGGCTGTAAACTCAAGGGTTTACGACCGTAAACTCCTTGTGTGGAGTTTACTGAGTGGTAAACACATATATAAGGCCCCTTTGGAACTTTAAACCCCTTTCGCCTTGTCCCACAACAACTTAGATACAACCATTAGGACTTATAACACTTATACAAAGTGTTTACATGTTCTAGAGTGTCCCAACTAAATTTATTAGTTATTATTTGGCTAATTAGTTATATACATGTTCATTATATGATAACCAGGCTCGTGCGTGTGTACAAGTCTCCGTTTTCCACCTAAAACAGTATCCGATACTCCATCCAATCCACTCACCACAAGTGAGTTCATACCCCTTTAATTAACCTTTGAAATAATTTTAAATGTTTTAAATGCTTTTATGGGGGAATACAAGTTGAATATTTATAGTTATTACATCAATCACATGTGATTAGTAACTATAAAACCAATGATTTTAATACTGTTCACACTATTTATCAAACTATTTTACTTCAAACTGTTTTACAAACTCTTTTACGTATCAAATATTTTTACTTAAACTTTGTTACACTTATTATAAATTGCATGCCCGTATATGTATAGTTATATAAGTAATGTTTGAAAGACTTAGGAAGGCTATCCACCTTGTTTCCTTTTCCTCGATTTGCATGTGGTTTGATAGGATATCGGGTACTCGTCCGAAGGTCGTTTAAATATTGATTACATATCATGTGTACATATATAGACATAAAATTGCTTCCATATTCATGCGTACTAGTTACATCATTAATAGGCTACCATCGGGGTAGCACAGAATCATACTTATACTATTGCTAGATCAATGAGTAAGTTCATTCATGAGTCAATACTTATTACTATGAGAACATATACATTACATTACTATGAGAACATATACAACTATACTAGATAGAGAACATATACAACTACACTAGAGAAAGAACATATACAACTATACTAGACAGAGAACATATACATCTATACTACACAGAGAACATATACAACTATACTAGACAGAGAACATATACAACTATACTAGAGAAAGAACATATACCACTATACTAGAACAGTTCATTACATTACATATACAAGAATACGTTAATTATTGTGATATGAATCGGAGCATGACTTAAATGTCATGGCCCGAGTTGTAGCCAGAGTCTCTTGAAGGGAGAGCGTGAGTTTGTGTATAGATCTATACTGGATTGACCATCCTACACCTTGCTGCTAGCTACAGCCGGACCTGCAGGTTTGCGGGTGCCAAATGTCATTCCGTTTTACGACCATTCGTATGTCGTTGTTACCAGTCAATAGTATGGTACAATTAATCACATGATACCTTAATATAAATCCGGTTTAAGGTAGTTAGTACAACAGTAGTTCCTATAATACAACACTACAGTACTACAATTATTTACCCATTACATACATTTAGTGATTATGTCACTTAAACATTAATGTACAAACTATATTTTGTTAATGATAGTTCCACTTGGGAAATTACACACTTTTACAATAAACGAACATACAAAATAGTTAAGCCTTGGTAGAAGGCTACTTTAATAGAGAATATAGGTTTTTCTGAGAGATTCAAACTTTTACAAACATTTACATACATTTTACAAACTTACACTTGAGACATGTTCAAACGTTTTGATAACAAACGCAGACACTAAAATACTTATGAACTCACCAGCGTAATGATCAAAAACTCTTTCAAAATAACTTGTATTCTCAGGTCGACAGTAGACAGGTACCGAGGCCAGCTTTTGAGAAGATGGAGCGCATCCAAGACTCATCTTATTATTTTGATTTACATTATTTTTGGTGTCTATAACTGTTCAGAACACGCTTGTATTAAAATTATATATTTAATGCAATGGATGATCTTGTTTGCTTGTTTACTTTTACTGTGTTGTGATACTTTACATGATGTCCTCCGCCCCAGAATGTTTCCGCCGTTCTTGGTTTTGGGGTGTGACAGAGGGTCGTTAGCCGAACGGGTAGGATAGGAAGAAACCTTCCATTATAACTATAATGAATTACTAAAGTAACTAAATGTTTTACAAATTCCGAATATCTTAGTTACTTAGGCAAAGTGAATTGATGCAATTCCATGAAATTACACTTTGTACCCTGGCGAAGACGTTAGTGGAGCGTGTGTGGTTTACCGGCACACTAAATGGTTCTAAGCAAAGGTAGCAAAGGGTGATTCAATGTTTGTCATAGTTCGGTGGAGCGTGTGTGGTTTACCGGCACATCGAATAGGTGACTCAAACATGTGAGGGCACCATGTAAGTTTGCATGGTTATTCACACCCGCTTTGTGATTCTCGGCATCCCAGTCACAAACTACAGGGGCGTATCGAGATTTAAACATGCCATTGAAATGTTCAATGAATCTCACAGGATCTAGGAGTTTTCATAGATTTAAAACTTAAATTTGTTTTTTGTTTTTCATGGTGGAAATTAGTGAATCGTCATTCACTTACCTTCAAATGTTCTGCAATTTGGGTTATGGCATCCCTCTCCCAAGTTGTAGAATATTGTGTTGGGTCCTAGCCTTAGTATATCATTTTGGTGATTTACTAAGGACTCAATCAATCAACTAACTTGAATTTATTTTCTCCCGTTTTGTAGATGTCAAAGTTTGACAAATATGGTCTTCTCAAATCCCGTGGAACAAGCATTCCACATGAAGATGATATTCCACGATGAAAAGTTCAAAATCACTCAAGCCCTTTTGGCAACTAAGCATAAAGAAGGAAAGTCGGTGTGTGCACACGCCCTAGGGATGAAGTCACACATTGATAGGTTAAGAATGTTGGGATCCGTTGTCTGTGAGAAAATGGTTGTTGATTGGGTTCTTCAGTCACTTCCTAATTCATATAGTGAGTTCGTAAAAGAGTACTATATGATGAACCGCGACGTGACCCTTATAGATCTCACCTATATGCTTATTGCTGCTCAATCAGAAATGTTTTGGCGCAATGGAAAAGCAAAGTTGATTGGTGAATCTGCCTTTAAGACCTCTATGGATATAGACAATGGCAACGAAAGACATGCTATGATCGAAAAGTTTGATCATAAGAGAAAGGCAATGTCTGAAGTAGTTCCATGTCATGTTCCAAAAGAGTCAATTTGCTTTTATTGCCAAGAGAAAGGGCATTGGAGACGAAGCTGCCCCATTTACCTAAGAGATCTAAGAGATGGGAGAGTCGAAACGTATGGCTCTAATATAGGTAAAATCCATTAGCTAACTCTTTTAAGCTTCTATTCTAGATTCTTAATACATAATGTGATAAGATTACAATTGATGTTTTGTAGGATCAAAGAAAAGAAAGGAAACTTAAGGGAAGAAGTGAGCAGAATCTAACCGTGAAGGAATGGATTTCGATCGCATTTCTCGAAAATTAGATTCTTGAGATACTACTTAGAGTTAGAATTAGATTGCTAAGAAAGATGTATTTGCATAGTTTTTCAGTGAATTGCATTGTAAGGACAAATTTTTCCGCAATAAAATAAATTTGGATTTTATATTATTTATTTATCCTTGCAATGACATATGTGAAAAATTGATGTTTGAATGTTTCTATTATTAGCAATAATGGATTTGGTTCTTATTATGTTATTTGTGGAAATGTCGAAGAATTTACCGAATAAGGAAAGTTTCTTATCACCCAAGTTTCAATTGGACAGAAACTTAGAATCATGCAACTTGGTTGCACGATGAATGAGAAATTTCATATTTGGAAATTAGACTAATTCATTGACAAAGTGTCAAGTGAAGGACTAGGAGATCGAGTACACAAAGTTGCGTGTTGATCAAGTCCACCATAAGAATAAAAAAAAAATTCGTCATGATTTAAAAAGGTTTAGTAAATATGATTATGCTTATAAGATTAAGTGTAATTCTGAATAGATTGAAAAAGTTTAAATCAATAGCAGAATGAATAAGAAGAATCAAGTAGGCAGAAAGATAAAAGTTCCATCATTCTAAGAAGAAGGGAGAGTACCTTTTATGCTTTATGATAGGTCTTAATGATTAATAACCATATCTCAATTGATCCTCTAAGTAATTCTTAGTACAATTGTATGTCTAAGAAGAGGAATCAAGAATTGAAGAAATGGTTAAATCAAGAAGTCAATCATACTTCGTTCCAAAACAAGTTTTAGAGTTAAAATTGTGAAATTGAGTGATAAGTATTAAGAAGGTTTATAACATTCATCAAATGTGGAAAGTTTTGATGTCTTGGATAAGACAAAGACCAACTAGGACCAATTTATGAAGTGTTCTGATAAAAGCTGCACTAATTCTTGAATATTTGTTTGTCAAGAAATCGTTATTGACAAGAGAATCTTATATGTCAAGGAGTCAGTGGGAGTCTTAATGGTCTTGAAAGGTTTCAAGAACAAATCAAATAAACCTTATTGATCATCACTATCACACGAGTTGAGGTTTACAACCTATCGTGTTGACATTATAATGTTTATGCGTTGTTCCAATTGAGTTAATTATGCATGTGAGTCCTATGAGTTCTCATTTGAATGTATAAAAAGCAAGGACCTTGATCAATGAAAAGTACATTGATAGGAAAAGGTGAGCTGCTTAACTACTTGGAAGTCATGGTGGGCAGCTGTGCTACCATAGGGCAAGAAATCAAGATTAAGAAAGTTCGATCCATATGAGTTTGAATTTGTCGTAAACCTTGGTTTTGACAAATTCACATGGATAGGAACATGTACACCATTAAAATCTAAGTGTCATAAGATTCCCTCCTTCATGAAAATGATTGTGAGGAAATTCTTTCACTAAGAAAGATTTTAAGAAGATAGTGATTGTAAAATTGCATTCTCAAATTCGATTATGGTTACGGTATCCCTTTCCATAATTTGAGTTGTGGGGTTTGGCAATTAGTCTTAATTGTTTAGACGCACAAATAAACTATCTAAGGCAAAGGTGTATAAGTTCAAGAAGCCTTGATAAAAGATTATCAAAGCACTAAGTATTAGAAACATGAACTTAAGAAATTCAATAAGCATTGTTTTTCTAAAAGTTAAGCTGTTTCTGAATACATGTCAAAGCTAGTGGGAGCATAAGCATTGTGTTTATAGTAATCATAATGATAGTGGGAGCATAAATGTTATGATTGTATGATTATTAAGGAAAGTATTGCAAGGTTAGCAATATTAATTATAGAAAACAAGAGTCATACTTTGTAAAGTCGCAATAGTTGAAAAGTTGTTTTGCTATAATTAAGTGAGAGAATATTATGCTTCATTTCAAATCTAAACGATTAGGTTGAGAAATGTTAATAAATTTAGTCAAGGGTACATAGTGTGTTCTTAAAATTTCGATTATGATTACGGTATTCCTCTTCACAATTCGAATTTTGAGAACATAACAAATAAAACATTATGCATCGTGTCCCATACGCTTCGGGTATAGGATCGATTGCAAATGCTTTAATATTTGACCATTCTAAAATTTTCCAAATGTCTAGTGCATTTAGAGGGAAAAGGACAAGAATCGGTTTTGACTAAAATAATTAAACAACCATCAAAGGACAATCCAAAGTTCGCCGAGGATTAGTCGCTTGTGAGTAGTTGGAAGTATAGTATTGGAAAATATGGAACTGTTTCCATATTGGATGGATCATATCGACATCATTACGAATAGATAAGATTCTATTAAGAATGAGTTATCATATTGTTAGGGTGCAAAGTCATGCTTGGATATGTTGTTTTAGGCTTTCCTCTTTGTATGTGTAAATGGGTTGAGTCTTTTCCTATAAATAGGAAGTGAGTGACTTCCATTATGTAAGAGTCCATATGGAGTGTTAGACTAGAGAGAGAAATTTTGTACAAACCCATTTGTATATTCTTTCTAGATCTAATAAGAGCTTACAAAGAATTATTTACTCCTTGTGTTCTTGAATTTGTATGATGAATCACTAGATCATTTCTAATTCCGCACATGCCATCATAATCAACACCACTACAATTGGTATCAGAGCGGGTGTTCTTGAATCTCATCAAGAATTGATCCTTGATGGCTATTTTGATTTAGTGATTCTTTTTGTTCATTGATCTTTGTGTTTAGAGAGTGTTTTTGTGTTCTAGAAGTCGAATTTTTCTTTGATTTGATCCATAATTCAACTGTCTCTCTCTAGAATACTTGTTTGTATCACTTTATCTCTCTAGAAAACCCATTCAAAATCACTTTCTCTCTCTAGAAAATTTCAACTTCTTGTAATCATGGAGAAATGGATGATACGAAGTGAAGATGTTCAAAGTGAATGCTCATTTGAATATCTTCTTTATAGCTTAACTGTTGGATTGAAAAGTGAATATGATATTGTTGTAAATGGAGAAAAGAATGAAGTTGGAGAATTAATTAGTTGTCCAATTTTTCGAACCAAACATTTGTTTGATCGTTTGGTTACAACATATCAAAAGAGACGAAGAAATAGAAGAGATGGAGAAGTCATAAAAGGAATTTCTCGTGCTGAATGCAAATATGGAAGAAATAAACTTGAATTTTATGCAGATTATCGTGAAGCTCGGGATGGTGTTCTTGATGATGATGATGTTCAAGAAAAAGGAGTTCAATGTAATGTTCTTGATGTTCAAGAAAAAGGAGTTCACGTTGATTTTCATGATGAAAAAGTTTATTGCTCGATTGGAGTTCAAACCGATGATATTTTGTGTTCTTGTGATTCATTTGAAGGAATGATTCCTTATCGGAAGCCGGTGATCCAAGAAAATAACAAGTATCAAACTCCAAAAGATTTGATTCAAACTCAAAATGTTCATGTTGTTGAAAGTGGGTTTGTTCATGAAGTCAAGTCTTCAAGATGCAAAAAGATGAGAAAGAAAAAGAAAACGAAGATGAATCGGAAGAACAAGCGGGTTTACTCACAAAAATCGTCAAATGTTGTGAAGCCGAAATCCGTGAAGCAAATTTGGGTTCCAAAGCAACAATCTCCAAAAGTTGCATTGAATTTGAAGTCAAAACCCAAGAGTGTTGGTGGTTCTTTTGAAGATGTTCTTGGATCGTTGAAGAACACAAAGAACGAGTTGTACATCTCGCATGGTGGGTGATACAATGTTCGATTTGGAGATTTTCTCATTCCAACAAAAGAACGAAGATCTTCCAAATTTGATTCGTTCGTTGAAAACGGAACTCGATTTGTCAAAAAGGTATCTCAAATTCTCAAATGGATTCCAAAACGTCCATGATTTCGATTCGTGCTTTTCGTTTTTCATTTTTGATCGATTTATTTCGTTGGATCTAATCTGTTTCAACCTCATTGATGATCCAATAATTTTTTGTGTTGATCAAAGCCCAATCCAATTACAAATCCATATGTTTGATGTGATTCAAAAAAAAATTTATACTTTTATTCAAAGCCCAATCAATTAATCTACTTACTGTTCATGACCTCGATTTGAGCCCAATATTTGAGATATTACTGTTCATGATCGTGAGACCAAATTCATTTACAGCGTATGATATATTAAACTCGTTCTTGATATAATCACTTGCTTCAACTGGTTGTACCTAGAACTCATAAGATCTGTTCTTCTTTTTCTTAATTGACTGCGCTTGAAGACTCTTCTCAATTTTTCGATCATTTTTTTCTTTCTGTTGGATCGATATCGTTCAAAGATTTGTTTTGATTGTTGAAATTCAACTTGTGAATCGATTTTCTCTAATTTCCGAAATCGATAATGATCAAGTTAGAGTGAAGAATTTCGAAATTGGTTCTTTGATTTGAATGAAATTGATCAAGAACACATGATTCGTGATGAAGAACAGTGATAAAATCACATTTTGATCTAAAATTGGCCATTAGATTCATCGATTTCATGTTCATAGTTCGTTGACTCTAAAAAGTCAAAATGTGAAAAAGATGAGATTTAAGTGTTGAATCGATGAATTAGAGGCTGAAATGTGTTAATACAAGTTGTATTTGGGATGTGAATGTCGAAATCAAGTTCAATTTGGAGATTGATTTCGAATTTGAATAAGTTGTCTTCATGATGAATGAACACTGTGAATGAGAACGTTAATGGTTGATTTTGGTTTTCTAGGTAATTTCGAATCATATTTTGTATTGAGTGAGTCCAAGTCGAACGAAGATGCAGTGAAGAACGAATTGGAATGATGAATCGTTGAAATCGATATGGTGAAACTTATTCGCATACTGTAAACCTATTTGGGAATCAAACGAAATCGATTTTGAGAATTGGGGAGTACTGTTCGCAAATTTGGGGTTGATCTTGACTGAAATGCGAAGGTTGTTACCAAGAGTCAATAATCGGGATCGATTTTGTGCTTGTTTATGTTCGCAAGGAGTAAGGAAGCTTGATTTTGGGTTGCTGATTGAAAAACGAAAGAGTGAAATTTCGTAATTTGGACGATTGATTTTTAGCTTTAGATGTCGGTGTTGAATAACTGGAAGAACTAAAAAATCTTAAGTTCGCATCTTCATTGGATTCGCACATAAATCTTTTCGTTCGCATCTGCAAGGATGGTTTAGTTTGCATTTGGAGCAGATCACATGTAAAAGCAAAAATGTTTGCATTTGGTAATACAGACCAAAATCGGGTTCGCATTTGAGTATGTCAAACATGAGTTCGCATCTATGGCTTGTGTTCGCATCTGGAATGGAAAAACGGGTTCGCATTTGGTGAAATAATGATGCGAAAAATTGTGCAAATAAAACATGCGAAGCATTTAACTAGAACATGCGAAGTCTGTGAATTGGGGAAAAAGGCTAACAGTTTCGCATTTGGTCCCTGCTCTTTTCAAGAAATAACACAAGTAGCCCAACTTCGCAAGTTTAAAGAACATACAGAAATTGTCAAAACGAGTACCTGCAGTTTCGCATTTTTGACAGTTTATACCCAACTTCGCAGAATGGCAATAAAAGCTGAAAAAATGCAGAATTTTCAGTTTTGGTCCTTGCAGTTTGTGCGAATTTACGCTTTATGCCCGGTTTCGCAAATGGGCTAGAATTTCGCATATTTGACTGTTTTTGGCGCAACGGGTCCCTGCAATTTTCAGAAAGTGACAATTTCTACCCGGATTTTGAAAAATATTGCAACTTCCACCCAAAAAGTCAAAAATTTTCATAAATTGAAAATTTTTTGTGGCTTTTTCGTGATTGTTTTTCCGTGCAAGATTTTTGGTAATTCATTTTTGGTACACATCAAGCGGGAGTATTGTGAAGATTATTCCTCAGGCGCTTCTCATCCTTAGTGGGTTTTATAATCAATTTTTGATTATAAAAAGGGGGAGAATGATGGGTATTCGAAGCTTCTCAGGTTTGTCGAATATTCATGTGCGGATTTGAAGACCGGTGTTACTTTGAGGGGGATTTTGGTCTTGATCGCGTCAGCTCGTTGGAGATTAAAGCCGGGACATCCAATCCTAACTTTGAGGGGGAGAATGTTAGGGTGCAAAGTCATGCTTGGATGTGTTGTTTTAGGCTTTCTTCTTTGTATGTGTAAATGGGTTGAGTCTTTTCCTATATATAGGAAGTGAGAGACTCCCATTATGTAAGAGTCCATATGGAGTGTTAGACTAGAGAGAGAAATTTTTTACAAACCCATTTGTATATTCTTTCTAGATCTAATAAGAGCTTACAAAGAATTATTTACTCCTTGTGTTCTTGAATTTGTATGATGAATCACTAGATCATTTCTAATTCCGCACATGCCATCATAATCAACACCACTACACATATGGAAAATATGGAAACGTGTCCATATTGAGAATTGGATATTGAAATCTATGTCTAGATTAGAAACTTTTATGCAAAAGGATGATCAAATGAATGTACTTTGAGAGAGAGAGACATCATATCTAAGGAATTGTCTCGTAACAATGTCCGATAGAGGACTTTCTAATATCATTGGCAATAGTCTTTGTGACTTTGGTGCAGTGACATTACGAAAGGATCATTGCATAGAATGTTAGAATCTAGCATATTTTATAAGTAACAAGAATTTGATATTCTCACACTTATGAAAAAGGATTTGGAGTTGTGAATTGAGAATGATTGGAAATGTGTTCAATTTGATCTATTTCACAAAAGTAAGAACCATAGGTAAACATTGTGTGCATGCTAAGAGCATGGCACAAGTGTAATAATTCAAGTAAGAAGTTGATTACCCGAAACGAAAAATAATGAGTAATCGATATGGTGATAAATAAAAGGAGTTTTATTTATACTCAAAGGTTTGAGGCCATATGGTATTAGTATTATTCTTGTGTTTCACATTTGCATGTTTTGACTTCCAGAATAATTGAATTTATTAAGAATAATCGAATTATTCGAACGGGCCACAATCGTTCATATGTTGGAAGTAGATATGAAAGAAGACTGTCGTGAATTGGTGTGTGGATTGTCTAAAAGAGTATTAGACATAAGAAAATGTATGTTGCAACGTTCATGAGTGCTTATGAATATGATTTGAGCATTGGATTAAACCCACGCTCACTTGGATCACTCCATGGATTGTGTCACGAGTGATTGGTAGGACGATAACATCTTATATTCTAGAAACCGAGATGTGTGAGTTGTATCTTGTGAATCAGTTGCACATTGATAATATGTAAACGCACTAGTAACTTGGTGTTATAAAACATATTGTTGTGTGTGATTCGGTGAGTAAGTGCAAGCAAGCATTGTATCAAAGTTTATCCGTTCCTTTTATCCAAAGTAGGATAAAAGCGATATCTTTGGGCCCCTAGATGATTTAGTGATGACAAACGTAAATGCTCGGCCGGGCTAGGGCTAATTTGATTTATTCAATTAGTCAGTCGTCATAAATTGGGAGTCGAGATATAGTACAAAGAGAATGATTTGAAATCATATCTCATATGATATCTAGAATGGAGGAATATATGATCCCTTATCTAAGGACACGCGTATCTGATACAATCAGAGTTGACAGCGGCTTTGGAAAGCTACGATTGCATATCAGGATCTGAAGTCATATGCATAATAGTTATTAAACTTATCCAAGTGGGAGACTGTTGGATTAGTGTCTAAGTCCATAACTATTTTGGTACGTACTTGACCCGATGGTGCATGGTCCTTTTGGGTTGCCTTCACCAAAGCAACTTGATAGGATGAATTATGGAGAGAAAGGATTAAATATGATTTATTAATATATTATGAGAATAATATATTAAAGGAGAAATCATATTGTTTAATTAATATTAGTCAATAATTAATTGGTAATTAGTTTTGTGACTAAAAGAGATTAATTAAACTTAAGGGTCTGGAATTGTAATTATAAGATAATTGCAATTTGGGCCATGGATTGCCTTGTAATAAGGGGTTGACGAATTCTATGGGGAAGCCCATAAGGAAATCGTCAAAGGCTTTAATTAAAGGAGTCTATGGGTTGCTTAGGGCTTAAGCATCCAAATTAGGGTTTCCTTGTTAGATAACCCTAATAGCCTTACTATATATAAGACCCTTATGACCCAAAAACGTGGTGAAAAGCTTTATTCTAGGGTTAGAACATGTTTTGGGCAGCCTCCATCCTCTCCCCTCTTCATCCTATTGCTTATGGTGTTTGTGAACCATTAGAGGAGTGACAATTATGACTCTAAGCTTTCTAAAGTCAATACAAGGAGATTTGGGATTGTTATTGCTACATAACAATCAAGGTAACATCTTAAACCTATTCTCAAGTTAATATGATTACTTGAATGCTAGAATTAGGGTTTATAGTCTTGGATAACTTGCATGTACAATAGAGAAACCTAGATCCAAGCATTAGGGTTTGTATGAGCACATAGGATGTTCTTAGGACCAAAACCCATCAACTATACCTAGATCTCGGGACGAACTCAAGTTCCGTGTAGAATAATATCTGAGGCAAATCGAAGGGGAAGAGAGAAAGGAGGCCAATATCAAAGTTGTAGCCAATGCATATGCCAGGCAGGAGGAGGCAGCGTCGCAGCCAATATCAGCCGACCAAGAGAGGAAAGATGGTAACCAATTCAACAGGGACGATGGCAGAAGTGGTCATACCGATTTTCATGCAATCAACAGGACTCCAGCAAATGAGAACAAAGACAAGCCCAAGTTCTGTGAGTATCATAAAATCAAAACTCACGATACTAATGAGTGTACGATGCGGAATAGGGAGATTGATGAGAAACAACCAGTTGGAAACATAGTTGATATAGCAAAAGACCTCAGGGATGGAGGAAAATACCACGGAAAAAGGGCGGAGATGCTTACCATCACCGAGCCCTGCCCATGTAGCAACCACCAAAGCCGATATACAAATACAGAATCATATCACCAAAACATCCTCAACATAATATTCTCAGTAAATGACCCCAGGCCAAAACATTAGGACCTCAATGATCCATTGCACATCACCGAATTTGTTAGTCAACACCATGTAGAACAAGTTTACATCAATACCAAAAGCAGAGTCAACGTGGTCTAGGAACACTACCTTTGTCAATTTCCAATTGAATGGAAAGAGTACCTCCAGCCACCCCACCATTGCCCGTTAGTTGGCTTCACTAGTCACTGCATTTGGCCAACGGGAACAGTAAGACTCCCGTTCACATAAGTTAGCCATAACGAGGCAAAGGAGATAACAAGGGTGCTCAAATTCTTGGTTGTTGATCGCCCGACAGAGCACAACATTCTCTTAGGCCAGTCTACCCTTTTCTAGTTGCAAGCAATTCCATCTACTCTCCACAGTGTTCTCAAATTCAGAACAAGTGACGGGTCGACAACGGTAGTGGCCACCAAGCCGACAATTGGACGAGATTCCCAACGAGGAGCAAGGTAAGAAACCCAATCACGTCAAAATGAAGGTCGTCAAAAAATAGAATGCCCACAAACGAGATTTGCCGTAGCACAAGTGCTAGTCTGCGAGACCAGGAAGAGACGGCGAGATGTGTTCAGTCGGCTCATAACATCTCCCCCATAGGAGGGAGCTAACTCCGACCCAAGGAGCGCTTAGCTAGAATAAAGAGTGATGAGCATATGGAAAGGAGACACGTCTCATATTCAAGGGCACCTTCCTGGCCCGTAATTGACAGCCAATTAATGCCCAACAAAAGAACAATTTGGGCTCCAGAGCAAATCTTAGTCGATGTTAGACATGAACCGAAGCTCTTCAGAACAGAGGGCGCAAGCACAAGAAACAAAAACAATGGAGGTGGAATGTCATTCTTTTTAACACGTAGGTTTTCCAAAAAAAAGAGCACCAGCAAGGGCCCCCGGTAAGCAAACAACAACTCCCGTGACAGCATGAAATGCAAGGAGGATAGGTGTGCAGAAATGCACATGTGGTATTCTCACTCGGCGTGTGGTTAACCGGCACACTAATATGGACTTGTGAGAAGTGGCAAAAAGGTCTAACCATTATGATTACGGCATACCTCTTCTTAACTGTTTAGACACACAAGTGTGCTATCTAAGGGAAGGTGTATGATTTTTGATAAAGTTTTATCAAAACAATCTAGCATCAGAAATCTGAACTTTGGTAAGAAAGTCAATGAAGTATTGATTTCTAGAAGTTCAGGTGATTTCTGAGAACATGTCAAAGCTAGTGGGAGCATAAGTGTTATGCTAATGATCGTCATGTTAGTGGGAGCATGATAATTATGTTAAGTATTGCAAGCTAGCAATGTTAATTATAGAAAACAAAAGTTTCAATTGGGAAAAAGTTGTTTTGCTATAATTAAGGGAGAGGAAATTATGCTTCATCTCAAATTTATAAGCTTAGATCGTGAGGTTTTAATCATTTAGTCAAGCATATATATGAATTTCATGTTGGAATGGCCCAACATAAGGAAATTCTGTATATGGGTCCATTATTTGCGTTCTAAAATTCGATTATGATTACGGCATCCCTTTTCATAATCTGAATTATGAGAACTTGGCAAATTGAAATGGAAATATTATAGCAAAAGACTGGTTTAGTCTTTATGTGAGACATCATGAATCGTGTCCCATATGCTTCGGATATAGGATCGATTACATGTGCTATAATCATCCGTTCTAAAATTTTCCAAATGCCTGGGGCATTAAGAAGGGAAAAGGTTTAGAACTGGATATGACTAAAAGGATTAAACAATTGTCGAGGACAATCTAAGGTTTACCAAAGATTGGTTACTCAAGGACAATTGGAAGTATAGTGATAATTCTGGAAGGACCATATTGACATAATCTGTAAGGAGGCAACTCTTGTTCAGAAGTGATAGTCAAAATGGAATCTGGAAATGTTTCAAAGTTAGAATTTTCAATCTGTGTAAGATTAAGGAAACTTAATGCAAGAAGGATATTTCCAAGGAGTTGATCTCCTTTGGAATACTCTGTAATGATTGTTGCCAAGTCTTTATGACTTTGTGCATAATCATTACGAGAGGATCAATGCATATAAGTTTAGAATCTAACAGATTTCAGTAAATGGCATGAATTTGGAATTCTTACATTTGCGGTAAGGATTTGGGAATGTGAAAAGAGAATCATTGAAGTTATGTTCAATTGATCTAGTTCACAAAGTAAGGATCATAGACAAACATAGTATGCATACTTGGTGTATGGCATGACTAGTGTTTAAGAAAAATATAGTGTACATGCTTGGAGCATGGGACAACTATTATTTTAAATTCAAGAATAAAGTTGATAGCTGAAACAGTATACAATGAATAATGTGCAATCATATGGTGATAAATAAAAGGTGTTTTATTTATGTTCATAGGTTTTGATACCATATTGGATTCAATTATTATTGTGTTTCACTTTGCATGTTTTGACTTCCCGAATAAACTGGGTTATTCCTCCGGAATGACTAAGTTATTCAAACCATCCACAGTCGGTCATATGTTGGAAGTAGATATGAATTAAGACTGTCATGGGTTGGCTTCTAGAGGTCTAAGGTGTTGGACAAAGGGCTACAACACTCATGAGTGCTCATAAGTTCTGAGTATTGGATTCAACCCGCGCTCATTGGAATCACTTCATGGATTTTATCACGAGTGATCATGAGACGATAATATCTTATATTCTTCAAACCTAGAGATATGAGTTGTTACTATGAGTTGATAGTACATTGATTGCACGAAACCGCATTTGGTAACTCTGTGCTATAAAACGTGCCTTTGTGTATGATTCAACAAGTAGTAGAACAAGCCATATGAGTCGAAGTTTATCCATTCCTTTTACCTTCGGGATAAAAGCGATATATGTGGGCCCCTCGATGATTTGATGATGACAAATGGAAGTGCTCGGCCGGGCCAACACTGATTTGATTTGTTCAATTAGTCAGTCGTCATAAATCGAAAATCGGGAAACAAAAAATGGACAGAGAGAATGATTATAATCCATGTCTCAGTCCATATGATATCTAGAATGGAGGAATATATGATCCCTTATCTAATGGACAAGTCACTGACAAAGGTCAGAGTTCATCTACAAGGTCAGAGTTCGACAGAAGCTTTTGAGAGCTACGATTGCCAGTTGGTTCCTGAAGTCATACGCAATAATAGTTTTAGACTTATCCAAGTGGGAGACTGTTGGATTAATGTCTAAGTCCATAACTATAATTGGTAAGACTTGACCCGACCCGGCATGGTCCATTTGGGTTGCATACCATCATGCACTCGGATGAGAGAAATAAGACACTTATGGTTATTAATATATTATAAGTTCTAGTATATTAATAATAAGAATAATAAGATTATTTAATTAGTATTGATCAAGAATTAATCTAGGATTAATTAAGTGATCAAAAGAAGACTAATTAAATATATGGGTTGATTGTGTAAATCATCCATACTTGTATAGTGGGCTAATGCTCCATGGATAATCAAGTTGGGCTAAAACCCATAGGATGGTCCATGGATGCTCCATGGTGTATTTGTACCCATGGATCAAAGGAAATGGAAAGTCATGACAATTAGGGTTTACCCTAATTGTAACACTATATAAAGATATTATTCTTGGCAAAATCGGCGACTAGAATCACACTAGTGTGTGTGAAGGAAGGGCTAGCCGATTTTGATGAGTGTAGAATTCTCTCAAGTCATTCCAAGTGTTTTGATGATTGTGATTCCATTTGAGGTGTCACACTTGGGGCACTAGGCACTCTAGCTTCATGAAGACTTTCTTCTCCAAAGAGGTATGTATTCTATCTTGCTATAGTCATTGTGTTTGTATGCTAGATTAGGATAATACCTTGGAAGTTCTTATTTGTATGTATAATAGAGAAAACATAGATCGAAGGTATTTAGGGTTGCATGTACACTTAGGAGTGTTAGAATGCTCAAAACCCAACAATGGTATCAGAGCCTAGGCTTGTTTTCTTGTTATACCTGCAATAGAAGCTGAAAAAACGAATCTGGTGCTGTCTGGCCATCAGACTCGGCGAGTCCATCAGGAGACTCGACGAGTCCATGCCTTAAAAGTGATGAATTCGATCCAACTCGCCGAGTTGGTTCATGCACTCGACGAGTTGGACCCCCAGACAGCATATTTTCGAGTTTTTTTGGCTAGAAATGGACTAGGAACATTACCCTAAGTTGTTTTTGAACTTATAAACTTGTTTTTGATGTGGTAATGTTCATGCTAATCCATTTTCAAAGATAATTGTCAATAGATTCATGTTTTGTATTAGTTTAAGGTTTAGACTAATTACATGAAAAAGTTTGATTTGAATTATCTTGTTCTTATGAGTTGCTTAGATTAATAGAAATGTTGAGTGAAATAGTTGTTTTCAATCCATTTTAATCTAAGAGTTGAGTATAAAATGTGTTTGTGTAACTTGTCCTCAAGTTACATGAAGAGTCACATTAAAGACTCATAAAATTCATAAGAGTTGGCAATGGTTACAAAATGAAGAGTCTTGTGTCATTGAATGTTTTTTTATGACTCCATAACTTGTCCTCAAGTTATGGAAGTTCAAGAGTCACTTCATTAAAGAAAAATATGTAACCATAATTAAATCCATAAGTTATAAAATAAAGGAAAAAGTTACTTCTTTTATTAGTTTAAAGTCTTCCATAACTTGTCCTCAAGTTATGGAACTTGAAGAGTTTTTGGATTAAAACTACTTTAAACACATAAGTTATGGAATTAATTAGTTTTGAATAGTTTCAAAACTTGCCCTCAAGTTTTGGAATTTGAAAAGTTTTCAAGTATGAATACTTTAATTCCAAGTTAGCCCTTAGAATTTTAAAAGTTAAAATTCAACCCTTATACTTTATAATATTATAAGTTAATAATATATATATGTATAAGAGTAAAGTCAGTCTTACCGCTAGTACGCCTCATTCACGAAGCCGGTCTATAAGGTGGGTATAAGGTTGTTGCCTATAAAATGGCAACTTATTGGGTGTCCACTCTCACCCACCGCTTGCTTGACTGGTGGAGGGTCGTTAGCCGAACGGGTTTGACAGGACTAGAATTCTCCCTTCATTAAAAGTATTAATGATAATACTAAGTAACTAAACTCTTAATAATACCCAATCTTAGTTACTTAGGAAAAATGTGAATAAGGTGCTAATCCATGAAATTACACTTTGCACTTTGTTTAAGTCGTTAGTGGAGCGTGTGTGGTTAACCGGCACGCTAACTTGGACTTAACAAGGTAGGTAAAGGGTGACTTAATATTTATCATAGTATCGATGGAGCGTGTGTGGTTAACCGGCACATCGATTGAGGGGTAATTTATTAAGGGTACCAAGTGATTTGCATGGTTACTTCACACCTTGTTTTGTGATCCTCGGCATCCCAGTCACAAAACCTGAAGGGCACACTCGAGATTGAAACATGCCATTGAACAGTTCAATGAATCTCAAAGATCTAGGAGTTTCAAAACCAATTAAAACCTAATAATACATTTCGTTTATCTTGGTGGAAATTGGTGAATCGTCATTCACCTACCTTCAAATATTTTATAGCTTGGATTACGGCATACCTCTTCTAAGTTATAAAATAGTTTGTTGGGTCCTAGCCTTAATATTGCATATTGGGTGTTATATTAAGGACTTAAGATCAACTATCTTGAATATCTCCCAAAAGATGTCTGGTTTAGACACCTATGATCTTCCCAAATCTCTTGAAACAAGCTTTCCTAATGAAGATGATGTCCCATGGATATCATACTTCTTTCTCCTCCTCCAATTATTCTCCCCAACCCACAAGTTCTTGAAAAGTTTAAGGTCACTCAAGCCCTATTGGCAAGGCAAGGTCTAGGTGTGATCACATCTTGGAGATGTAGTCACATATTGACAAGCCGGGAGAGTTGGGTGTCAAAGTCCTAAGAAAGTTGGTGGTTCAATCACTTTCTAAGTCACATAGTGAGTTCCTTTGGGACACCTATGAAACAGACTATGACAAGACCCTTAACGATCTTATCTATTTGCTAAGATCAACTTCCTAAAACTTTATGGACATTGTCAATGATGACATTAGATATCTAGTAAAGCTCTCTCTTCCCAATGGAAAGGGATCGGCCATAGTCAACTCGGTTGACCAAATGGTAAAGAGAAAACCTAAGTCTGTGATAGTCTCGTGTACCATTATCAAAGGGTCCATATGTTTATATTGCCAAGGGAAGGGGCATTGGTTGCGAAGCTGCCAAAATTTACCTAAGGATGTTAAAGTCAATAAGTTTGACTCTACTTCAGGTAAATTCCACTATCTAACTCTGTTAAGTTTCTATTCTGAGATTCTTGATACATGATGTGACTGGGTCACATGGTGATGTTTTAAGAATCAAAGAAAAGTGAAGAAACTTAACGAAAGAATATGTTGAATCTGATCGCATAGATGGATTTCTATCGCATAGTTTGAAAAATCGGATTCTTGAGCTACTTCTTAGGAGTTATGATATATTGCTTAGGAATAGATAACAACAAGTTTTCATGTGCTTATGGATAGTAAGGATAAGTTTTTTCCGCAATGTTTTAAAATAAAAGAAAAAAATTTTTGATTTTATTTATTTTAAAATATCCTTACAATGGCATTTGAGGAAAAATTGTTGCTTATATGATTCTGTTAAAAGCAAGAGTGGAAATATGAAATTGATTCTTTCATTTGTGGTAATGTCTAAATTTACCAAATAAGGAAAGATTCTCATCACCCAAGTTTCAAGTGGACCGGAACTTGGAATCATGCAAGTTGTATAGCATGATGAATGAGAACTTTCAAGTTTTGGAAAATTAAGACTAATTACTCGTTCACATGGATGTGTGAGTCAAGTAAAGGACTAAGGGATCAAGTACACATTCTTGTGCACTGGTCAAGTCCACCACAAAAAGATTGATTAAACTATTCGTCATAGTTTACTAAATCTCAGTAAATATGATTATACTTACAAGCTTAAGTGTAACTCTGAGACATTGGAAATGGTTCCAATGTAAGGCAGAGCGAATAAGAAGAATCAAATTAGGCAGAAGGATAAAAGTTTCTCAAATCTGAAAAGATGAGAGAGTACTTTAGTATCATCTTTGTGATCATCTTAATGATTAAGAAACCATATCACAATTAGTTCTCTAAGAAAGTCTTAGTGCATTCTTATGACTAAGAAGAGGGATCTTGAATTGTTGAAATGGTTAAATCAAGAAGATGAGTCATACTACAAGTCTTAGAGTCATACTCCAAGATTGTAACTTGAGTGACATGTCTCAAAAGAAGGTTTAAAACACTTGTCAAATGTAAGAGTAAAAGTTTTCTACTCTTGTACATTTGAAATTGGTAAGTTGTGATGTTTTGGATAAAACAAAGACCAACTAAGGCCAACTGTGTGAAGTGTTTGTCTTGATTAGAATCCGCACTATATCTTGGATATTTGACAAGGGAGTCTTATATGTCAAGAGGACAGTGGGAGTCTTAAAAGTCTTGAAAGTCTCAAGAACTAATCAAGAATAAAACCTAAAGTTCTTCTCTAGCACACAATTTGAGGTTTATAATCTATTGTGTTGACATATACTGTGCCCATTCCAGTTGAAGTTGGCTTTGCATATGAGTTCTTAGAGTTCTCAATGTGTTGCATAACAACTTGGAAGCAATGGCAGGCCCTTGAGCTGCCAGGTGGCAAGAAATTAAGATTGAGTTCAATCCATATGGTTTTGGATTTGTCATTACTTTGTCTTGTGATTATGGTTTTGACAAATTCATATGGGTAGGAACTCATACACCATTAAATCTAAGTGTCATAAGGTTTCTCTCTGATTCATGAAAATGATGGTGAGGAAACACTTTCACTAAGTAGATTTTAGCTAAGATAGCAATTGTGATATTTGCATTCTCAAAGTCGTTAGTGGAGCGCGTGTGGTTAACCGGCACACTAACATGGACTTGTGAGAAATGGCAAAAAGGTCTAACCATTATGATTACGGCATACCTCTTCATAATTGTTTAGACTCACAAGTGTGCTATCTAAGGGAAGGTGTATGATTTTGATAAAGTCTTATCAAAACAATCTAGTATCAGAAATCTGAACTTTGGTAAGAAAGTCAGCTGATTTCTGAGTACATGTCAAAGCTAGTGGGAGCATAAGTGTTATGCTAATAATCATCATGATAGTGGGAGCATGATAATTATGTTAAGTATTGCAAGCTAGCAATGTTAATTATAGAAAACAAAAGTTTCAATTGGGAAAAAGTTGTTTTGCTATAATTAAGGGAGAGGAAATTATACTTCATCTCAAATCTATAAGCTTAGATCGTGAGGTTTTAATCATTTAGTCAAGGATATATATATATGAGTTTCATGTTGGAATGGCTCAACATAAGGAAATTCTGTATATAGGTCCATTATTTGCGTTCTAAAATTCGATTATGATTACGGCATCCCTTTTCATAATCTGAATTATGAGAACTTGGCAAATTGAAATGGACATGTTGGAATGGCTCAACATAAGGAAATTCTGTATATAGGTCCATTATTTGCGTTCTAAAATTCGATTATGATTACGACATCCCTTTTCATAATCTGAATTATGAGAACTTGGCAAATTGAAATGGACATATTATAGCAAAAGACTAGTTTAGTCTTTATGTGAGACATCATGAATCGTGTCCCATATGCTTCGGATATAGGATCGATTACATGTTCTATAATCATCCGTTCTAAAATTTTCCAAATGCCTGGGGCATTAAGAAGGGAAAAGGTTTAGAACTGGATATGACTAAAAGGATTAAACAATTGTCGAGGACAATCTAAGGTTTACCAAAGATTGGTTGCTCAAGGACAGTTGGAAGTATAGTGATAATTCTGGAAGGACCATATTGACATAATCTGTAAGGAGGCAACTCTTGTTCAGAAGTGATAGTCAAAATGGAATCTGGAAATGTTTCAAAGTTAGAATTTTCAATCTGTGTAAGATTAAGGAAACTTAATGCAAGAAGGATGTTTCCAAGGAGTTGATCTCCTTAGGAATACTCTGTAATGATTGTTGCCAAGTCTTTATGACTTTGTGCATAATCATTACAAGAGGATCAATGCATATAAGTTTAGAATCTGACAGATTCCAGTAAATGGCATGAATTTGGAATTCTTGCATTTGCAGTAAGGATTTGGGAGTATGGAAAAAAATCATTGAAGTTATGTTCAATTGATCTAGTTCACAAAGTAAAGATCATAGATAAACATAGTATGCATACTTGGTGTATGGCATGACTAGTGTTTGAGAAAAACATAGTGTACATGCTTGGAGCATGGGACAACTATTGTTTTAAATTCAAGATTAAAGTTGATAGCTGAAACAGTATACAATGAATAATGTGTAATCATATGGTGATAAATAAAAGGTGTTTTATTTATATTCATAAGTTCTGAGACCATATTGAATTCAATTATTATTGTGTTTCACTTTGCATGTTTTGACTTCCCGAATAAACTAGGTTATTCTTCTGGAATGACTAAGTTATTCAAACCCTCCACAGTCGGTCATATTTTGGAAGTAGATATGAATTAAGACTGTCATGATGGGTTGTAGAGGTCTAAGGTGTTGGACAAGGCTACAACAATCATGAGTGCTCATAAGTTCTGAGTATTGGATTCAACCCGCGCTCATTGGAATCACTTCATGGATTTTATCACGAGTGGTCATGAGACGATAATATCTTATATTCTTCAAACCTAGAGATATGAGTTGTTACTATGAGTTGATAGTACATTGATTGCACGAAACCGCATTTGGTAACTCTATGCTATAAAACGTGCCTTTGTGTATGATTCAACAAGTAGTAGAACAAGCCATATGAGTCGAAGTTTATCCATTCCTTTTACCTTCGGGATAAAAGCGATATCTGTGGGCCCCTCGATGATTTGATGATGACAAATGGAAGTGCTCGGCCGGGCCAGGACTGATTTGATTTGTTCAATTAGTCAGTCGTCATAAATCAGAAATCGGGAAACAACAAATGGACAGAGAGAATGATTATAATCCATGTCTCAGTCTATATGATATCTAGAATGGAGGAATATATGATCCCTTATCTAATGGACAAGTCACTGACAAAGGTCAGAGTTCATCTACAAGGTCAGAGTTCGACGGAAGCTTTTTGAGAGCTACGATTGCCGGTTGGTTCCTGAAGTCATACGCAATAATAGTTTTAGACTTATCCAAGTGGGAGACTGTTGGATTAATGTCTAAGTCCATAACTATAATTGGTAAGACTTGACCCGACCCGGCATGGTCCATTTGGGTTGCATACCATCATGCACTCGGATGAGAGAAATAAGACACTTATGGTTATTAATATATTATAAGTTCTAGTATATTAATAATAAGAATAATAAGATTATTTAATTAGTATTGATCAAGAATTAATCTAGGATTAATTAAGTGATCAAAAGAAGACTAATTAAATATATGGGTTGATTGTGTAAATCATCCATACTTGTATAGTGGGCTAATGCTCCATGGATAATCAAGTTGGGCTAAAACCCATAGGATGGTCCATGGATGCTCCATGGTGTATTTGTACCCATGGATCAAAGGAAATGGAAAGTCATGACAATTAGGGTTTACCCTAATTGTAACACTATATAAAGATATTATTCTTGGCAAAATCGGCGACTAGAATCACACTAGTGTGTGTGAAGGAAGGGCTAGCCGATTTTGATGAGTGTAGAATTCTCTCAAGTCATTCCAAGTGTTTTGATGATTGTGATTCCATTTGAGGTGTCACACTTGGGGCACTAGGCACTCTAGCTTCATGAAGACTTTCTTCTCCAAAGAGGTATGTATTCTATCTTGCTATAGTCATTGTGTTTGTATGCTAGATTAGGATAATACCTTGGAAGTTCTTATTTGTATGTATAATAGAGAAAACATAGATCCAAGGTATTTAGGGTTGCATGTACACTTAGGAGTGTTAGAATGCTCAAAACCCAACAGGAAGATGTGGAGCAAACCACTCAATTGCCTCCCCTTCTCAAACCTAAGGGCTTCACAAGCCTTGCAAAAACCCTGGACCCCTTTAGAGAAATCAGTGCTATCGATAACTCTTTCAATCACACGAACCACCCCCTTCTCTAACATCCATTAGAAACTACCTCAAGCGACGACACCTTTAACACGGGCTCAAACCAATTGACGTTGACACCTTGCCAGTCTGTTCACCAGCACATCCTTCTTTCGAGTGAGAGAGCTCACTTGGTCCTCAAGTCGCTCTGACCAATCCTCCAAAGTGGCCACTTGATCCTCTAAAGTGGCCTTCACGCAAGCCACAATGTTGTTCTGCTCAACAAGAACTTGGTGCCCAGACTTTGAATCACAAACCTCCTCCTTCATGCCTGCCAAGGCACCCTGCAATACTTTCAACTGCCCCTGATTCACATCAACATGACGAACCCAGTCAGCGACAACAACCATAAGGGTAGAGGTCTAGGTCGTGGTGTAACAAAGGTCACCAGCCATACGAGCACTTAATTGACCCACAAGCGAACTCATCGTGGCCAGAGGATGAGCGCATCTACTCGAATCTTGGGCGGTAGTGTATTCCGACTGTAAGAAATGTCTAGTAATTGCACAACCCAGAGTGTAGGCCTCGAAAGATAGGGAGTGAGATGAAGTTCCAGTTTCATTGATCAGGGAATGCTTCTTGCGCTAAAGAGAACCTCCAGGTGAACTCGACGCACCCCCAGACATAGAGCCGGAACCAGGATTAACCAAGGGTGAATCAATGGATGGTAAGGGTGACGCCTTCGTAGAACTAGGAACCACCACTACCTCTTTCTGCTTAGGCACATAAAATTGACCGTCGAGAATACCCCCAATACCGCCAAGAAGCCAGGCCATAGACATAGACCTACGGGCTTTACGAGGATGAAGAACCGCATCGTCGAATTCTGTCTCTTCATCTGAAGACGGCACCACATGCAAACCTAGCCTTTCCCAAGTAGGCACACTACCTCTTCCTGCTTTTACCCCCACAGGCAAATCAAAAGGAACAAAAACTAGCGAACAAATTGGGGAAACGACCCCAATGGCCGGCTGGGAAGGCGATGCATGCCCGCTAGAACCTACATTTCCCCATTCCACCAAGAGCAGTCCAACAAGCTCTCACATGCGTCTTTCAGACACAGGAGGAAGAAGAAATTCTACAAGATCGATCTCCCAATGACAAATCTTACCCTGATAGTGACCACGCAGGGCCATCTCCAAAGAAATCTCGACCTCAACACCTATGAAAACAAACACCGAAACTAAAATCTCACAAGCCAACAAGATATCTTATCCTCACTCTTTTTTCATAAAAAAATGGGGAGACGGTACTCATACCAGCCGCTGCAAGAATGAAATCCACCTAGTTCCTCCCAGCAATAGGGATGATTCCAGACGTTTGCCAAAAGTCAGATTAATCCCAAACAACTTGGGGAGACGGTCAGAAAAGTCTCGGGTTCTACGAGATCCGTGCCCCATAAGGATTTGGTTAACCCAAAGCCACTAACGTTGCCAATTTTTCCTCGGAGAGTCATGTTCAAAAATCAACTGATGAATGCCTTTTCTCTTCACTAAAGTGCGGACCCCAGAATTCGTTGTCAAACAGAAGAAGTAATTGAAAACCCAGAAAGTTGGTACATAACTCAGAGATCGACAAATCATTTCAAAACCGATGATTTTATTAACAGCGTTCGGGGTCAACTCGTCGATGGAAAGGCCATAGTGGTCCACAATCATATCGAAGAAATCAGATGTCGGCAAGCGTAATCCCGCTTCAAATAGAGGGATCGGAACCCCGGCCTTCTCTTGAGGGATATCGTGGATTGACACCTCTTTTGTCGAAATCATTAGGCTGTGCTCTGGTAAGAAGCTGAAGCAATCCTGCAGAAATTAGAACTCCTCAATAGTAGGGACTCTACCGTAACGGTCCATTATCAAAAAAAGAAGAATAATCGAAAGGGAAATTAATGGAATACCCGGATTGATACAACAAAGTCAAAATGGGGATATGAGGATGAATGGCCTGGGGGCAAGGAGGATTTTTAAGGCGAAACTGGCGTCACAAACCGTTTCCCAATGAGATTAATGCACATTGACGGTGCTGCCTAAGGCCTGTCAAACGATAAAACTAATCCCAAGCATACACGTGTTGAGATATAAAATTGAACGGCGACACTGTCAAGCTGACGCATACAGCTATGAGTTTAAGGGACTTGTTAATGTATCCCTCAGGGGAACGTCAAAAAAGAAGTCAAACTAACACCGGGCTTGGCCTGGTTAGAACCCAGTCTAAAGCCAAGTCTGGGCCTTCACCAAAGCGAAGAGCGCTGATATGGCGGTTAAGGTGTAGAGCCGCGCCTTAACCCTTTCTACAAGAAATTATACCCCAGCAAACGTGGGACCAATCAGAGAGTCTCACTCGCCCATTAGACGATAACCATGATCTTCGCAAACTTGGAAGATCTCCTTCCACAAAAGAAGTGACGGAAGACCCTCCAATATGGGTCCACCACATCGCACCCGACGATCGAATTCCCAATATAAACAGTTGAGGGATATACCTCTTAAACAAGTATAAATGGATCCTTCTTCCACATGAAGAAGGGGACAAAATTCTCTCTTTTCTGTAATCTACTACAACGTCTCTCAGATCTCATACTAACTTGATCGTTGGAGCTTCGTCCCAGGAACCCCTCATGGGCGTCGACTATCGATCATTCTCCTGTTTTGTACTGTGATATCAGGAGAATATATTCACACAGATCCCTCCTGCAGTTCTAACGCCATCATCTCCAACATATCACAACAGATATCCCCAAAGATTCGAGTACTTGGCTTTTATGACTTAACATAAAGCCCAATCTTAGAAATGTTGTATCTGAACAAGGAAAGAAAAATGGATTATAAGTCTTAAAAAAAATCAATAGAAGTAAGATTAAACACTCGTATAACCACTTCCAGTTTTATAGACTTGGCAACAAAGCTAGCACAAAATCACACTTATTATTTGCCTTCAATGTACTTCATGCTTCAATGTACTTCATGCTTCAATGTCCAGTGATAAGAACCAACCCCAAACTCTAAGCTTCAGATTGAATTGGTAACTTGAGGACTAATTCTGACATGTATGATTATGGGCCAACTTATGTTGGTGATGTGATAGACCCATGGGCCTCCGTCCATAATAAATTAGGTTAAATGTTTATTATAATTTGATCTCCATTTATGATTATAACCCTAATTTCAAAATTGTGTGTATCAAAGATTACTAGTAAATAAATCTCTCTCTAGTTTGTGTGTGGACATAGCTTGATTACTTTGATGAAATGAACCATGTTAAATCCTTGTGTTCTTATTGTTTTTCTCATCTTTATTATCATGTTTGCGTGTTTATATCGAAATATTAAATTGTAAACCATACTCAAATGATTATAACTTTATAATTCCGAGTACTAAAGATCATTAACTTTGTATTACCATTCAGATTGGGGCTTAATGGGCTTAATAGGGGACCTGACCCCAAATCCATATATAAGAACAATGGAGTTGGCAGCTTGGTTCGATTGCCCAAATCTAGATAAAGGATAAAAATTAACCTTTTATAAACATTAAGCTCATATCATGCCAAATATGAGAGCGACTAACAACCTTTTATAAAGATTAACCTCATTCCATCCCATATATGAAGACAATCGCCAACCATATTGATTGTGCAAGAACATCATCAAACTATTACACAACCATTCATATATTAATGCACTTACACACTCTTCCACTCGCATTTATCGCTACCAAGATCTAACTTATATTATCGAAAATATTTTTGGGACCATCCCGAAATACCCATGGCCCTTGTTGTTGTCTCCGTAGGTGATAAGGTTAATTAATATGGCCCGAAGGATCACTAACAACTAGTCAAAGAACCACGGTTCAACGTAACATCACTCTTGAATAACCAAACGTACAACATTGCAATACAAAGTATAAATCATCATTGACATAGTTGTTGCATTAGGTGTCTAAGCCAATAACTGAGTTAGTATATACTTTCATTATTAGCAAAGACCTTTTGAGTTGCCATCAAAACTAGTAATTGAATAGGATGAATTTTAGAGAGAGAGAGAGAGAGATATAGAGACTAAGTTACTGTTTTCTAATATATTTAATAAATAACAATAAATGAATTTATTATTATATTTTGAAAATAATATACTGATTAGTAGTAGTAATATTTAATTAAGAATTAATCAGAAATTAATTAGAATTAATTGGATTAATTAAAAGTGCAACGGTCTAGTTGTAGTTGTTCAATAGTTGAACAAGAGTGTCCAGAACCTTCCTTAGAAGGGGTGGATGGTTTCTAAGGATATCCAGGTTATCTAGAATATTCCTTGCAGATAAATATGAAGCTGGATAAATACCAATTTGAATTAATATTAGTTTGTTCAGATTAGGGTTATCTAGGGTTTCCTATGAGCTACGATCGAAAATTTGGTCTTCCCTCTCCTCTCTCTTAAATTCTTCTAGTTGCTAGGGTTGGGTGTGAACCATCAGGACACGAGATTTCTAGTGCTTTCTTCCATTAGTTTTGAATAAGGATTTAGTTTTGTTTGTTGTAACAAATCAAAAGGTATGTAATCTTCCTTTATGAATTCCGATTCATTAGTTTTTTTATAGTTTGATAGTTCATAGCATGTTGCCTTTATGTCAAAGACATAGATCCCTTTAGGATGCATGTGCCCTAATCATTTAAATGTTAAATGATTTTCCGCTTAGTGCATTGTTGTTGTAACCTACGTTTTCCATCAGTGGTATTAGAGCCTATGGTTGTCTTTCATCTAATTGCACATTAGTGAATTTTACAAATGAAATTTTTCGGTTTTGCATTTCTTGAAGTGAGATTTGAAAATTTGATCTTTTTCAAGTTTATATGCCTAATCTCTTTTGCATTCTTATATTTGGTAAGTATCTGCTTTATATCTGTCAA
Source organism: Lactuca sativa (assembly GCF_002870075.4). Classification (NCBI taxonomy): domain Eukaryota; kingdom Viridiplantae; phylum Streptophyta; class Magnoliopsida; order Asterales; family Asteraceae; genus Lactuca; species Lactuca sativa. The sequence goes on along the minus strand of NC_056625.2, from coordinate 173,912,087 downwards.
ATCCAAATGTTCCTATATATACGATAATTAAATAAAAGCCTAAAAAAATTATGAGATAATGATTAATTTAGATATTAATTAATTTGAATAACTAATGTCAAATACCTAGTGTTTAAAATGTTTAAAATACACCTTCTACTATAAATATGATTAATTGTGTAATATATATATATATATATATATATATATATATATATATATATATATATAAGAATAAGTTAGTCAAATCGCTAGTACGCCTCATTCACAAACTCATACTATAAGGGAAGTTTAAAGAAGCGACCTATAAAATGATCTTCATCAGGTATCTATTCTTACTCCCTGCTTTCTTGTATGGTGGAGGGTCGTTAGTCGAATGGATTTGATAGGACATATTCTCATTAATAAGTATAATGCTATAGAAGTAACTAAACCTTTTTATACAAAATCTCACTCTTAGTTAGTTTAGAAAAAATGTAAAAAGTATGCTAATCCATAAAATATCACAGTGTACTGTATAATAGTTAGTGGAGTGTGTGTGGTAACCGACACACTAATAGTGACTATAAAGAGTAATAATGAGCATCTAAAAAATTATCATTGATTATTGTAGCGCGTGTGGTTGACCGACACATTAAAATTATAAGATAAATGACACCGAGAGTGCTAAGCATATCTGTATGGTCATTCACATCTTGTTTGTGATCCTTGGTATCGCAGTCACAAATAGAGGAGCATAATATAAGATTAAACATACCATTGATAGATTCAATGAATCTAAAAAAATCTAGGAATTTCATAGATCGAAATTGGTAAATTGCTTTTACTATCTTCATAAATTCGCAATAAGATTACAACATCCCTTTTTCTTAGTTGTGAATTGTTATTTTGGATCTTAGCCTTAATTGCTTATTATAGGTTAAAATGTTAAGGATTATTGTCATCTAACTAAAACTATTCTTTTTCTCTATAGATGTCTACTTTGGGTGATGCTTCTACTCCATCGTCATCTACCCCACCACTTGGGTTTCTCCATACTCTTGATCATGTCCAAGGTGACCTTTGATGGCACCAATTGAAATGATTGAATATGCAACATCAATATGGCTGTTCAATTCAAAGGCAATGAGTATGACCATGAAGAACAACTTGTTGGGATTGAAGAAGCCACTGCCACTCCTGAACAACTAGCCTCCTGTCACACCCCAAAACCAAGAACGGCGGAAACGTTATGGGGAGGAAGACGTCATGTAAAGTATCACAACACAGTAAATGTAAATAAGCAAACAACATCATCCATTGCATTAAATATATAATTTTTAATACAAGCGTCTTCTGAACAGTTATAGACACTAAAAATAATGTAAATCAAAATAATAAGATGAGTCTTGGATGTGCTCCATCTTCTCAAAAGCTGGCCTCGGTACCTGTCTACTGATGACCTGAGAATACAAGTTATTTTGAAAGAGTTTATCAGCATTAAGCTGGTGAGTTCATAAGTATTTTAGTGTCGGTGTTTATTATCAAAACGTTTGAACATGACTCAAGTGTAAGTTTGTAAAATGTAAGTAAATGTTTGTAAGTGTTTGTAAAAGTTTGAATCTCTTAGAAAAACCTATATTTTCTATTAAAGTAGCCTTCTACCAAGACTTAACTATTTTGTATGCTTGTTTGTTGTAAAAGTGTGTAATTTCCCAAGTGTAACTATCATTTAACAAAATATAGTTTGTACATTAAAGTTTAAGTGAAATAATCACTAAATATATGTAATGGGTAAATCATTGTAGTACTGTAGTGTTGTATTATAGGAACTACTGCTGTACTAACTACCTTAAACCGGATTTATATTAAGGTATCGTGTGACTAATTGCAACATACTATCGACTGGTAACAACGACATACAAATGGTCGTAATAACAGAATGACGTTTGGCACCCGCAGACATGCAGGTCCAGTTGTAGCTAGCAGCAACTCAGGCCATGGCATTTAAGTCATGCTCCGATTCATATCACAATAATGAACGTATTCTTGTATATGTAATGTAATGAACTGTTCTATTATAGTTGTATATGTTCTCCCTCTAGTATAGTTGTATATGTTCTCTCTGTAGTATAGTTGTATATGTTCTCTTTCTAGTATAGCTGTATATGTTCTCTCTCTAGTATAGTTGTATATGCTCTCTTTCTAGTATAGTTGTATATGTACTTGTAGTAATAAGTATTGACTCATGAATGAACTGACTCATTGATCTAGAAATTGTAGTAGTATGATCCTGTGTTACCCCGATGGTAACTTACTAATGATGTACTAATACGCATGAATAAAGGAGTACTTTTATGTCTATATATGTACATTTGATATATAATTAATATTGAAACGACCTTCGGAGGGCTACCGGAAATCCCACCAGACCACATCTCAAGCGCGAAAAGGAAATAGGGCGGATGGCCTTCCTAAGCCCTTTAAACATTGCTTATATATCCATACATATATGGGCATGCAATTTATAAGAAGTATAATAAAGTTTAAATAAAAGTATTTGATAAGAAAAGAGTTTGTAAAACATTGTGAAGTAAAACAGTTTGATAAACAGTTTGAACAGTGATAAAATCATTGGTTTTCTAGTTATTAATCACATGTGATTGATGTAATAACTATAAGTATTTAACTTGTATCCCCTCCATAAAGTATTTAAAACATGTAAAAGTATTTCAAAGGTTAATTAAAGGGGTATGAACTCACTTGCGGTGAGTGGATTGGATTGAAGTATCGGATACCGTGCTAGGTGGCAAACGGAGACTTGTTCACACGCACGAGCCTAGTTATCATATAATGAGAATATATATAACTAATTAGCCAAATAATAAATTAATGAAATAAGTTGGGACACTCAAGAACATGTAAACACTTTGTATAAGTGTTATAGGTCCTAAGGGTTGCTTCTAGGTTCTTATGGGACAAGGCTAAAAGGGTTTAATGTACCAAAGGGCCTTACATAAGTGTTTACTACTCAATAAACCCCACACAAGGATTTTACAGTCGTAAACCCTTGAGTTTACGGCCGTGAACTCCAATCTTGGTGGTAATTGGTGTTTTGAAGTGTCATTTGCTTTCTAGAATAAGCCTAACTTGGTGGTTTAATCCTTTGGGTAGTTTAGGGCATAGAAAATACTCCTTTGAGGAGCTTACGGCCAAAAGACCATATCCCTTAGAGTTTACGGCCGTAAACTCTCATGGGATGGGTGTTTTAATTCTTTCAAGTCCCAAACACAAGTAGGATAAATTCTAGGCATTTGTTTAAGGCTAAGGAGGACCCTAGGCACACTTTGGTGCCCTTATTTGGTGTTTACGGCCTATGAGCATTCTCTTGGCCGTAAACTCCCTTTAAGGGGTGCTTTTGATGTGTTAAAGTCCCCAATTTAGGTAGAAGTAATTGAGGGTTAAATTCTAAATCCTTTAGGAGTGATTAGGGCACATTTGGCCCTTGAATTTGGAGTTCACGGTCCAAGAAGTTCTTGGGCCGTGAACACCCTAAGCTATGTGTTCTTATTCGGAAAAGTCTGAAATTCATTGAAAATGGACTAGCTTCTATTGAATAGCTAATGTTCGTACACAATGGAAATTTCGGGTTGTCACATCATCCCCCCGTCAGAAGGAATTTCGTCCCGAAATTAGAATTTAAGCAAATAAGAAGTTACAAACAATTAAGCGAAAAGGTGAGGGTATTTCAGTTTCATCTGATCCTCGCGTTCCCAAGTGAATTCCGGTCCTTGCTTGGCGTTCCAGCGAACCTTCACGATAGGGATACAGCTTTGCTTCGTCTGCTTGACCTCACGGTCCATGATCTCTACCGGTTCTTCCACGAAGTTGAGGCTCTCGTTGATCTCGATCTCGTCCAGTGGGATTAGAAGAGTCACGTCGGACAAACACTTTTTCAAGTTAGATACGTGGAATGTAGAGTGTACGTTACGAAGCGTGTCTGGTAGGTCGAGTTTGTAAGCTACGGGGCAGACTCTTGCAAGAATCTGAAAAGGCCCTATGTACCTCGGATTAAGCATCCCACGCTTTCCGAAGCGTATCAAGCCCTTCCAGGGTGAGACTTTGAGAAGGACTCGGTCTCCCACCTAAAATTCCAAAGGTTTTCTTCATTTATCAGCGTAGCTCTTCTGTCGGTCTCTAGAGGCTTTCAATCGTTCACAAATCTGAGCGATTTTCTCTGTTGTTTCCCGAATGATCTCCGGACCGGTGAGAGTACTGTCGGAAGTTTGCCCCCTGGCTAATTGGGTATCACCCACCTCAGCCCAGCACAGAGGAGATCTGCACTTTCGGCCGTCGAGAGCTTCAAATTGAGCAGTGTTGATGCTCGTGTGATAACTGTTATTAAAGGAAAACTCGACAAGGGGTAAATGAGTATCCCATGCCTTTCCAAAGTCAATCACACAGGCTCTCAACATATCTTCCAGTGTTTGGATGGTCCTCTCACTCTGTCCGTCGGTCTGTGGATGGTAGGTTGTGCTCATGTCCAGCCTTGTTCCTAGGGAATGTTGTAGTGATCGCCAGAATCTTGAGGTGAAGCTACTATCTCTATCGGAGATAATGGACATAGGCACACCATGTAGCCATACGATTTCCCTAATGTATGTTCTCGTAAGTTTCTCCATCTTGTCAGTGTCTTTGATAGGCAGGAAGTGTGCAAACTTGGTCAATCTATCGACGATGACCCATATGGTATCAAGTCCACCCGTTGTCTTGGGCAACATGGTTATGAAATCCATAGTGATCCGCTCCCACTTCCATTCTGGAATCTCTGGTTGTTGCAGTAAACCAGAGGGCTTCTGGTACTCGACCTTAACCTTTGCGCAAGTAAGGCATTTACTTACGAAGGTAGCAATCTCTGCTTTCATATTAGGCCACCAGTATAGCTTTTTAAGATCCAGATACATCTTATCTGAACCTGGGTGGACGGAATACCGAGTGTTGTGCGCCTCGGTGATGACCAAGTCTCGGAAACCACCGTGTTTCGATGTCCAGATCGGTTCATGAAATATAAGGCTCTGTCACCCTTGGCTTCTAAATTCTTGTCCATTCCCCTAAGGGATTCACTCGTCGCATTTTCAGGTTTCATGGCTTCAAGTTGGGCCGCCTGAATTTGCTTAGACAAGTGCGAATGAATGGTTATTGACAATGACTTGACTCTGCGACCAGAATATTCCTTCCGACTTAGGGTGTTCGCTACTACGTTGGCTTTACCCGGATGATAACGTATATCGCATTCGTAGTCACTGAGTAGTTCGACCCACCGTTGTTGTCTCATGTTGAGCTCCTTCTGATCGAAAATGTGTTGTAAACTCTTGTGGTCGTTAAAGATAGTGCTTTTCGTCCCGTACAAGTAATGTCTCCAGATCTTCAGAGCAAACACCACTGCTCCTAGTTCAAGATCGTGGGTCGTGTAGTTAACTTCGTGTGTCTTTAATTGTCTCGAGGCGTAGGCAATGACCTTACCTCGCTGCATCAGAACACACCCGAGCCCTTGATTCGATGCATCGCAATAGACTACGAAGTCTTCTATTCCTTCAGGAAGGGATAGTATTGGTGCGGTGCACAAGGCTCGCTTGAGCGTTTGGAACGCTCTCTCCTGTCTCTCTTCCCAGTCAAAGGCGACGCCTTTCTGGGTCATGGTTGTCAGAGGTTTCGCTATTCGGGAGAAGTTCTATATGAACCTGCGGTAGTAGCCAGCGAGACCTAGAAATTGACGAATTTCTGTAGGCGTCTTCGGCGCTGACCAGTTCTCAATGGCTTTAATTTTGGATGGGTCAACGTGGATTCCCTCTTCGCTTACCACGTGTCCGAAGAATTCAACTCGTCGGATCCAAAACTCACATTTCGAGAACTTCGCATAAAGTTTCTCCTTTCGTAATGTCCCAAGAATTTTTCGCAGGTGATCGCCATGCTCTTCCTTCCTTCGGGAGTAGATCAGGATGTCGTCAATGAAAACGATGACGAACTTATCCATGTAGGGTCGGGATACTCTATTCATCAGATCCGTGAAGACTGCGGGCGCATTGGTCAATTCGAATGGCATCACCACGAACTCGTAGTGTCCGTAACGAGTTCGGAAGGCTGTCTTCGGCACATCCTCCTCTAGTACTCGTAACCGGCGATATCCGAATCTCAGATCAATTTTGGAAAAATAGTTCGCCCCTTGCAGTTGGTCAAATAGATCGTCTATGCGAGGCAAAGGGTAACAATTCTTGACCGTCAGTTTGTTGAGTTCTCTGTAGTCGATACAAATACGGAATGATCCGTCTTTCTTCTTAACGAACAAAACCGGTGCTCCCCAAGGTGAGAAACTTGGTCTTATAAAGCCCTTACTGAGCAGTTCGTTAAGTTGACGAGAGAGTTCCTGTATCTCAACTGATGCTAAATGGTAGGGCGACTTGGCTACTGGGGTAGCTCCTGGGACTAAGTCCATTTGGAACTCGACCTGTCACTGCGGAGGTAATCCAGGTAGCTCTTCTGGGAAAATGTCGGGGAAGTCGCTCACTACTGGGATGTTCTTTAGTTCTTTTGTTTCGAGGCTCATATCGACGACGTGAGCAAGGAATGCACGGTATTCTTTACGCTGATACTTCTGTGCTTGAATACTTGATATTATACGAAGACTCGCACCGGGTTTGTCGCCGTAGACTATAAGAGTTTCGTTAGATGGGAGGTTTAGACGGACTGCTTTCTCGAAGCACATGATGTCGGTGCGATGAAGACTTAACCAATCCATGTTGATGATAACGTCGAAGCTTTTAATTGAGACCGGCATAAGGTGGATTGGGAATGAATGGTTGTCTAGAGTTAGGGTACAGCCTAAGTATATGGTATTCGTACTTTCTGTTTTTCCATTAACCATTTCTAGTTTGAATTGTTCTTTGAGTGCGTGTGGTGGTTGTTTAAGCATGCGAGCAAATTTATGGTTTACGAAGCTTCGCTCCGCTCCACTATCGAACAGAATGCATGCATAGGAGTTATCCAGGAGGAACGTACCAGTCACCACTGTCGGGTCAGCAACTGCTTCCCCGTGGCCTATAGCTAGTACCCTTCCTGCTTCGCCACATCCATAGTAGGTCGGGCTCGCGCCAGAGCCGGGGACTTGGGTGATCGGTTTCGCTGGGAATTTACAGAAACGGACGGTGTGTCCTTTCTTGTTGCAGTTAGAGCACTGCATTTCACGGCAGGGGCCGTTGTGGTGGAAGTTGCATTTATTGCACTTAGGCAAACTTCCAGCATACTGCCTCACCGGAGCAGTAGCAGCAGCAGGGGTTATCACGGCATGCACAGCCATAATTTGCTGTTTTTTGGCAGCTCGCTATCTCTTCTTCTCTTCCCAGAATTTCCGCTTAGTGTCAGCGGGTTTGGAGGGTTCCGGGATGGTTAGGGTGGTTGTTGTTGCAGAAGTTTTGACTCCATGGTCAATGAGTCATTGCGCCAGTCGCTTGGCACTGTCGAAGGTAGCAGGGTTTGATGCTAGGACATTCCCCTGATACGGAGGCACTAACCCCCATATGTACCTTTCGATCTTTTTCCCTTCAGTGGGAACCATATTGGGACAGAGGGCCACCAGTTCGCTGAATCTGGCGGTATAAGCAACCACGTTGGTGCCCTTCATGGTCAGGTTCCAAAGTTCCTGCTCCAATTTCTGGACTTCGCCCCTCGGGCAGTATTCCTCAATCATGAGGTCTTTCATCGTTTCCCAGCCCATGTCGTTGGCTACGACGAGCGTTAGAGATTTAACGTGGCCGTTCCACCACATCAGGGCCTTTCCCTCAAAGGTGTATGCGGCATATTTGACTTTGCTCGCAGCAGAGCATGAACAGATTGCGAAGACTGATTCAGTCTTCTCGAACCATTGCGAGAGGGCAATGACTCCGCCGGTGCCATGGAAGGGCATCGGCTTACAGTTGGTGAAATCCTTGTAGGAGCACTCTCTCGAGCGCATAGGGGTTTCAACCGGAATTGATTCCACAGGGGTTCCACCTCTGCTGGCATCAGATGAGTGATACTGAGCCATGGCAGTTGCCACTGCTGCAGCTACAGCAGCATTCAAGGCTGCAGTATCGATGACCGGAGGCGGAGGAGGCGGTGGAGGTGCAGGGTTATTCCTGGGAGATTTGCGAGGAGGCATCTTCCAGCTATAAGTTTATAAAGATAAGAAAAATGGTAAGAATCAATTTGTAAGCAACGTGAGAGTGACACATGGACTAACTAACCATAGCCCAACAGTTGAATGAGTGTTTGAGATCACAACAAGGAATATTAGTAGGAAACACAAATGTACAAATTTTTCCCACAGATTAGATAGAGGTCAATAATACTGGTATTACTGATGTAATAAGTTCAGGGAAAATCGACCTAACAGTAGGTCTTACATCATACCATATAGAAAAGTTTGACAGTTCTTAGATTCCTAAAAAGAGTACTGAAAGTTAGGAATATTTTACAGACAGGTGCTACTTAGAGCACAGATGTTAAAGGCTATTCCTTAACCAAAAGACAGAGATGTACTAGACATCATTTAACGGCGATGGGAATTCCTCAGGCGAGACCTGAGGTCTGACACTTGACAAAACACCTCTTGAAGGTGTCGCTCCTGAGCCCTCTGACGGGCTCGAAGTTCCAAGACTTTAGCTCGGGAGGCAGCCAGCTGTTGCTGCAGGGTTTCATTGGTTCTCCGGGTCCGTTCCATGTCTTCTTCAAGACGGCGGATGCAGACTGTGTTGACACCAGAGTTGGCATCAATCTCCATGACCCGGTCGATGGCTGCTCGACCATGCTCAACATTACGAGGTATTCTGCGGATAATGACGGGCAGAGCTCGATCCGCAGAGCCACCATCGCTAACGTGGTAAAAGGTTCGGTCCCCAAAGTAAGGTAAGGGTTGACCCTGTTCGTCACTCCAGCGATTGATGTTGGTTGCCCACAAGGGTGTAGGACCTGGAAAAGCTGGTACGGGGTTGTTGTTCGGGGCTTGACCTACTAATGGTAGGTTGTTGACTTCAGGCTCGGAGTCAGATCCATCAGAAAAGCCTTCTGCGAGGTGATCATCCAAAGGGATTGGATGCTCATCTTCGGGCTCTTCTTCGATCCACCCGGCATTGCCTTCATTTGGAAAGTACGAGTCGCCGTGATGGAATCCAGCCATTTAAATCTACGCTAGAAGAGAGGTATAAGAATATAGTATACATGTAGCTAGTAGTACAAAATACACCTATAGTATTTTAAGTTTAGGTTCTACTGATCTTCTTGTGGTATTGTTGGTAAGCTTTTAGACTTGTTAACATATCACAACCATTCTAGGGCATATGCTAATCACTCCTCGGACCAGCATAATTGATCAGGCTATGCCATTCCCAGGACTGACCATACATCCCCGAGCTCACTTGTCATATTTAACAATCATAATACTTTTGTTCTTGTCATTGTGACACTGATTTTAGTATGAATTCAGACTAGTATACTTAATTAAATATTTTAATATTTAAAGTATAGACTCTTGGTCAGAGTGCTTTAATCCCTAATGGCTTTATAGTTTAGTATATCTTTTATGGGTTGATATACTTGATTCACTATAAACAATGCTCTGATACCAATCTATCACACCCCAAAACCAAGAACGGCGGAAATGTTCTGGGGCGCAGGACGTCATGTAAAGTATCACAACACAGTAAATGTAAATAAGCAAACAACACCATCCATTGCATTAAATATATAATTTTTAATACAAGCGTGTTCTGAACAGTTATAGAAACCAAAAATAATGTAAATCAAAATAATAAGATGAGTCTTGGATGCGCTCCATCTTCTCAAAAGCTGGCCTCAGTACCTGTCTACTGATGACCTGAGAATACAAGTTATTTTGAAAGAGTTTATCAGCATTAAGCTGGTGAGTTCATAAGTATTTTAGTGTCGGTGTTTGTTATCAAAACGTTTGAACATGTCTAACGTGTAAGTTTGTAAAATGTAAGTAAATGTTTGTAAAAGTTTGAATCTCTCAGAAAAACCTATATTTTCTATTAAAGTAGCCTTCTACCAAGACTTAACTGTTTTGTATGCTCGTTTGTTGTAAAAGTGTGTAATTTCCCAAGTGTAACTATCATTTAACAAAATATAGTTTGTACATTAAGGTTTAAGTGAAATATCACTAAATATATGTAATGGGTAAATCATTGTAGTAATGTAGTGTTGTATTATAGGAACTACTGCTGTACTAACTACCTTAAACCAAATTTATATTAAGGTATCATGTGACTAATTGCACCATACTATCGACTGGTAACAACGGCATACGAATGGTCGTAATAACGGAATGACGTTTGGCACCTACAAACCTGCAGGTCCGGCTGTAGCTAGCAGCAAGGTGTAGCATAGTCAATCCAGTATAGATCTATACGCAAACTCATGCTCTCCCTTCAAGAGACTCTGGCTATAACTCGGACCATGGCATTTAAGTCATGCTCCGATTCATATCACAATAATGAACGTATTCTTGTATATGTAATGTAATGAACTGTTCTATTATAGTTGTATATGTTCTCCCTCTAGTATAGTTGTATATGTTCTCTCTGTAGTATAGTTGTATATGTTCTCTTTCTAGTATAGCTGTATATGTTCTCTCTCTAGTATAGTTGTATATGCTCTCTTTCTAGTATAGTTGTATATGTACTTGTAGTAATAAGTATTGACTCATGAATGAACTGACTCATTGATCTAGAAATTGTAGTAGTATGATCCTGTGTTACCCCGATGGTAACTTACTAATGATGTACTAATACGCATGAATAAAGGAGTACTTTTATGTCTATATATGTACATTTGATATATAATTAATATTGAAACGACCTTCGGAGGGCTACCGGAAATCCCACCAGACCACATCTCAAGCGCGAAAAGGAAATAGGGCGGATGGCCTTCCTAAGCCCTTTAAACATTGCTTATATATCCATACATATATGGGCATGCAATTTATAAGAAGTATAATAAAGTTTAAATAAAAGTATTTGATAAGAAAAGAGTTTGTAAAACATTGTGAAGTAAAACAGTTTGATAAACAGTTTGAACAGTGATAAAATCATTGGTTTTCTAGTTATTAATCACATGTGATTGATGTAAGAACTATAAGTATTTAACTTGTATCCCCCCCCCATAAAGTATTTAAAACATGTAAAAGTATTTCAAAGGTTAATTAAAGGGGTATGAACTCACTTGCGGTGAGTGGATTGGATTGAAGTATCGGATACCGTGCTAGGTGGCAAATGGAGACTTGTTCACACGCACGAGCCTAGTTATCATATAATGAGAATATATATAACTAATTAGCCAAATAATAAATTAATGAAATAAGTTGGGACACTCAAGAACATGTAAACACTTTGTATAAGTGTTATAGGTCCTAAGGGTTGCTTCTAGGTTCTTATGGGACAAGGCTAAAAGGGTTTAATGTACCAAAGGGCCTTATATAAGTGTTTACTACTCAATAAACCCTACACAAGGAGTTTACGGTCGTAAACCCTTGAGTTTACGGCCGTGAACTCCAATCTTGGTGGTAATTGGTGTTTTAAAGTGTTATTTGCTTTCTAGAATAAGCCTAACTTGGTGGTTTAATCCTTTGGGTAGTTTAGGGCATAGAAAATACTCCTTTGAGGAGTTTACGGCCAAAAGACCATATACCTTAGAGTTTACGGCCATAAACTCTCATGGGATGGGTGTTTTAATTCTTTCAAGTCCTAAACACAAGTAGGATAAATTCTAGGCATTTGTTTAAGGCTAAGGAGGACCCTAGGCACACTTTGGTGCCCTTATTTGGTGTTTACGGCCTATAAGCATTCTCTTGGCGATAAACTCCCTTTAAGGGGTGCTTTTGATGTGTTAAAGTCCCCAAATTAGCTAGAAGTAATTGAGGGTTAAATTCTAAAGCCTTTAGGAGTGATTAGGGCACATTTGGCCCTTGAATTTGGAGTTCACGGTCCAAGAAGTTCTTGGGTCGTGAACACCCTAAGCTATGTGTTCTTGATTGTTTTCGAGTCTCAAATGATCATAAATATTATCCTAAGCTAGTTACCTAACAAGGAAATGGGACTAGATAGCCTTTAAGCTTCATTTTGGAGTTTACTCCCCAAGAACGTTCTTGGGCGGTAAACTCCCGGATCTCACATATTTGACATGTAATCTATGGTATTAAGCATATAACAAACATTATAAAACAACTACAGAAGCGTACTCACGATTTGGGATGAAAACCCGAAGATCCGTGAGAGAGAAAATGGCTTTTCTCCAGTTGGAAATGTGAATAATGAATGAATTTAGTTCAGAAATCTATTTATAGTCCTGAAATATTTTGGCAGAAAATATTTTTATTCCGGAATTGAACTCTAACATTAAGAAGTTTTGAAATACTCAAGTTTCACAAACCCATGACCATCCACTCTCCTGATATCTCCTTAAACATAAACCCTAATGAACACAAACTTATTTGGAAAAGTCTGAAATTCATTGAAACTGGACTAGCTTCTATTGAATAGCTAATGTTCGTACAAAATGGAAATTTTCGGTTGTCACACCTCCTACAAGAAACACTATAATGATGCAACAAAAGTAGTTTGCATCATGGTCAACACAATGATCCCCCAATTGCTGAGGTTCTTTAAGGATTATTGCCCCTATGAGATGAACAATGACCATGTGGAAAAGTACCACAAGAGAGCTCATCAAGAGAAATATGAGGTGGTCAAATCTCCCATGGCTAGCAAGATGAAAGAAGGAGAGTATGTATGCAACAAAGTGCAAATAATGTAAAGGTACGTGGAACGCCTTATTAGGCTTAATGTGAAGTTCGAAGAGGAGTTGTCCATTGACATGGTCTTGAACTTTGTGCCAAGTTGTTATGATCAGTTCATATTGTCCTATCATTTGAACAAAACAGAAACCACGTTGGCCCTACTCCACAACTTGCTACATACTGTTGATTCAGGAATGAAGGGAAAGAATCAAGCCCCTACCACGACTACTAGTGCTCCCATTCTCGACATTGGGAAAAGCAAAGGGAAGAAGAGGAACGCTTCTCCCAAAGCTAACTGGAAGTACAAGGCCTAAGCTGGGTCATCTAGCAATCGGCCAAAGGTAAGGCCCAATTCAAACATTCCAGTTGCTAGTGACCCCCAAATAGGTCATTTTTTAATAATGCAATGACAAGAGCCATGGGAAAGGAGATTCCCCAAGTACTTGCAAGATATCAATGATGGCAAGGCGAAGCCATCTCAGCAGGTACATACACTATTCAAACTAATAACTCACAATCTACTTGTTCTTGGGTCCCTGATATAGGATGTGGTTTTCATATTTATTCAGAATTGTAGGGGCTAAAAGAAAGTAAGGAGGTGGAGCATAGGATGATGAATTTGATCATGGGAGATAATTGATCTTCTTCTTTTACCAAGATTGGGACTTATTTGCTTGTGCAGAATACTGATGTTAGGATTAGCTTGATTGATTGTTGTTATTTCTCAGAAATGATACGAAACATTATTTCATTTCATGCATTGTTCTGACAAGGTTTTTGTTATTCATTTAATGATATGAATGGTTCAATTTTAGTTTCTAAAAATGGAGTTTTTATATTTGAAGCTTTACCTTGTAATGGTGTGTATGAAACAGTGATTTGTGTTGACAGCTTTGGCAATAGTGTATTTCACATTGATTCGTCTAATGGTTTAGACAAGGCATGTTTTCTTGGATTAGTGTCTAAGTCCATAACTATTTTTGGTATGTACTTGACCCGATGGTGCATGGTCCGTTTGGGTTGCCTTCACCAAAAGCAACTTGATAGGATAAATTATGGAGATAGATGATTAATTATGATTTATTAATATATTATGAGAATAATATATTAAAGGAGAAATCATATTGTTTAATTAATATTAGTCAAGAATTATTAAGAATTAATTTTGTGGCTAAAAGACATTAATTAAATAAAAGGGACTAGAACTGTCAATTGTGTGATAGTTGAATATTGGGCTAATGGACTCCATAGAGGATGGAGTGGATGAATTCTATGGGGAAACGCATTAGAAATCGTCCAAGGCCTCTAAGGAGGGAGTCCATGGGTTTCTTAGGGCCTAAGTAGTCAAATTAGGGTTTCCTTGTTAGATAACCCTAATAACCTCGCTATTTAAGGATCCCTAGAGCACCAAAAACGTGGTGAAGAGTGTCCTTAGGGTTTCTACACGTTTTTTGGGTGCCTCCTCTCTTATCATTCTTCATCCTTTTGCTCTTGGTGTTTGTGAGCCATTAGAGGAGTGATACTTGTGACTCTAAGCTTTCTAAAGCCAATTCAAAGGAGGATTTAAGATTGTTATTGCTACATAACAATCAAGGTAAGATCTAAACCCTATTCATATGTTAATATGATTAATTGTATGCTAGATCTAGGGTTTGTAGGTTTGGATATTCAATTGCGTGTTCATTAGACAAAATAGATCCAAAAGCTATTAGGGTTTGCATGTACACCATAGGAATGATGTTTTGCTCAAAACCCATCAGTGGTATCAGAGACATGGCTGTTTGTTTGATGTATTTGATGCTTATTTGATTGAATATTAACTGAAAATCGAAATTTTTGGCTTCTGAGTGCTTGACTCGCTGAGTCACTTGGTGAACTCGCCGAGTTAGCTGTACTCGACGACTCCAAGTCCAGACTCGACAAGTCAAAGGGTCTGGCAGCTCGTATTCGCGATTTTCTTCCTGTTTTGGCTTTGGATAATTACCATAAACGTGTTTTTGTAGTAAAATTCGATTTTTATCAATATTTGGTGATTATCCTTACCAAAACTGAAGATAATTGTCAAAATTTAGATAATCATTTGTTTTATTAGGTAAAGTTTGATTATTTGTAATTTAGATTTGAATTATCTTATGAAAAAGTTTCAATTTCCCCCTTTAGGTTTTATAGTTTAAATTTGAACTTAAAAGTTTTGTTTTCGAAATTTAAATAAGTTAAACCCTAATGTTTTGAAATGTTTCAAAACTTGCCCTCAAGTTTTGGAATTTAAAAGTTGATTAAAAGTTTAATTTAGAAATGTTAAATTCTAAAACCCTAGTATTATTTTGAAAAGTTCCAATCACACCCTTATGGTTTTATTAATTAATTAAGATGTATAATTAAAAGAGATTTAATAAACCCATAAAGTTTTGGTTTAGATTTAATTAAATTAAAAGTATAATTTATTAAATTAGAACACCTAGTCTATAAAGAGTGTTTACGGAAATTGCCTATAAAATGGCGATTTGAATGGGTATCCACTCTTACCCACCACACTCTTGACTAGTAGAGGGTCGTTAGCCGAACGGGTAGGATAGGACAGAAACCTTCCATTATAAGTATAATGAAGTACAAAAGTAACTAAACGCTTTCATAAAAATTCCCAATCTTAGTTACTTTAGGCAAAACTGAATTGATGTAATTCCATGAAATTACACTTTGTGCCCTTGCGAAGACGTTAGTGGAGCGTGTGTGGTTAACCAAGACACTAAATGGTTCTAAGCAAAGGTAGCAAAGGGTGACTCAATATTTGTCATAGTTCGGTGCAGCGTGTGTGGTTAACCGGCACATCGAATAGGTGACTGTAACATGTGGGGGCACCATGTAAGTTTGCATGGTTATTCACACCCTGTTTTGTGATCCTCGGCATCCCGGTCATAAATCGAGGGGCATATCGAGATTTAAACATGCCATTGAAATGTTTAATGAATCTCAAAAGATCTAGGAATTTTCAATAGATTTAAAACTTAAATTTCTTTTTCGTTTTTTTTTTTGGTGGAAATTGGTAAATCGTCATTTACCTACCTTCAAATATTCTGCAACTAGATTACGGCATCCCTTTTCTAGGTTGTAGAATATTGTGTTGGATCCTAGCCTCGATGTTTCATTTGGGTGTTACATCGAGGATCCTAATCAACTTAACTTGAATTTTCTCCCGTTTTGTAGATGTCAAAGTATGACAACTATGGTCCTCTCAAATCCCGTAGAACAAGCTTTCCGCATGAAGATGATATTCCACGATTCAATCGGGGAATAAGAGATCGTGCTTCACTTCCTCTACCTCCTCCAATTATTCTCCCTAACCCACAAGTTCGAAGGCTTGAAAATTTCAAGCTCACTCAATCCCTTTTGGCAAGTAGACATGAAGAAGGAAAGTCAGTGTGCGCACACGTCTTAGAGATGAAGTCACACATTGATAGGTTAAGAATGTTGGGATCCGTTGTCTGTAAGGAGCTGGCTGTTGACTGGGTTCTTCAGTCACTTCCTGAATCATATAGTGAGTTTGTTAGAGATACTATATGATGGTGTTGGGTTTTGAGCATTCTAAGACTCCTAAGTATACATGCAACCCTAAATACCTTGGATCTATGTTTTCTCTATTATACATACAAATATGAACATCCAAGGTATTATCCTAATCTAGCATATAAAATAATGAATATAACAAGATAGAATACATACCTCTTTCATGTAGAAAGTCTTCATGAAGCTTGAGTGCCAAGTGCCCCAAGTGTGACACCTCAAATGGTTCACACAACACCAAATACACTTGGAATAACTTGAGAGAATTCTACACTTCATAAAAATCGGCTAGCCCTTCATTTTCACACACTAGTCGCCGATTTTGTCAAGAATAAGATCTTTATATAGTGTTACAATTACGGTAAACCCTAATTGTCATGACTTTCCATTTCCTTGGATCCATGGGTTCAAATACACCATGGAGCATCCATGGACCATCCTATGGGTTTTAGCCCAACTTGATTATCCATAGAGCATTAGCCCACTATACAAGTATGGATGATTTACACAATCAACCCATATATTTAATTAGTCTTCTTTTGATCACTTAATTAATCCTAGATTAATTCTTGATCAATACTAATTAAATAATCTTATTATTCTTATTATTAATATACTAGAACTTATAATATATTAATAACCATAAATGTATTATTTCTCTCATTATAGTCTATCCAAGTGCATGATGCCATGCAACCCAAATGGACCATGTTGTGTCGGGTCAAGTCTTACCAATTAGAGTTATGGACTTAGACATTAATCCAACAGATGGATCATGACGTGACCCTCATTGATTTGACCTGTTTGCTTATAGCTGCTGAATCAACAATGATTTGGCAAGCTAGTCGAGCAAATTTGTCTGGTAAATCAAACTCCCAAACTTCAATGGATATTGAAAATGGTGACATTGGAGATCCAGAAAAGGTAGATTCTGAGATAGTTCCTTGTGCCATTCCAAAAGAGTCCATTTGCTTCTATTGCCAAGAGAAGGGGCATTGGAGACGAAGGTGCCCTATTTACCTAAGAGATCTAAGAGATGGGAGAGTCCAAACGTATGACTCTACTTTAGGTAAAATCCATTAACTAACTCTTTTAAGTTCCTATTCTAGATTCTTAATACATGATGTGATAAGATTACATTTCTATGTTTTGTAGGATCAAAGAAAAGAGAGGAAGCTTAAGGGAAGAAGTGAGCGAAATCTAATCGTGAAGAAATGGATTTCGATCGCATTACTTGAAGATTAAAATCTTGAGCTACTACTTGGAGTTACAATAAGATTGCTAAGAAATATTTATTAACATGAATTGAATTACATTGTAAGGACAAATTTTTCCGCAATAATATAAATTTTGATTTTATATTATTTATTTATCCTTGCAATGGCGTGTATCAAAAATTGATGTTTGTAAGTTTCTATTATTAGCAATAATGGATTTGATTCTTAATTATGTTATTTGTGGAAAGGTCAAGAATTTACCAAATAGGGAAAGTTTCTCATCGCCCAAGTTTCAATTGGACAGAAACTTGGAATCATACAACTTGGTTGCATGATGAATGAAAATTTTCATATTTGAAAATTAGACTAATTCATTAACAAAGTGTTAATTGAAGGACTAGGAGATCAAGTACACAAGGTTGTGTATTGATCAAGTCCACCATAAGAGTGACAAAGATATTCGTCATGATTCACTAAAGGTTTAGTAAATACGATTATACTTATAAGATTAAATGTAATTCCGAGTTGATTGAAAGAGTTTAAATCAATAGCAGAACGAATAAGACGAATCAGGTAGGCAGAAAGATAAAAGTTTATCTATTCTAAGAAGGGAGAGTACTTTTATTATGTTTTTTGATAGGTCTTAATGATTAAGAACCATATCTCAATTGATCCTCTAACTGAGTCTTGGTGCAATTGTATGTCTGAGAAGAGGAATCAAGAATTGAAGAAATGGTTAAATCAAGAAGTCAATCATACTTCGTTCCAAAATCAAGTCTGAGAATCATACTCCAAGATTGTGAATTGAGTGACACACATTCATCAAATGTGAAGTAGAAAATTGTTTTCCTACTCTTACACATTTGAATTTGGTATGTTGTGATGTCTTGAAGAAGCCAAAGACCAACTAAGACCAAATGTGTGTAATGTTTTGTCTTGATATAGACACACACTAACTCTTGGACATTTGTTTATCAAGAAATGTTCTTGATAAGAAAATCTAATATGTCCAGAGGTTAGTGGGAGTCTGAAGATCTTGAAAGGATTCAAGAATTAATCAAGAGTAAACACTAGCGCACGAGTTGAGGTTTGTAACAGACTGCATAAGGAAAACACCTTGTTCAATGAAAGTACATTGACTGGCATAGGTGAGGTGCTAGATAACTTGGAAGCAATGGTGGGACCCTTGATGGCAAGCAATTAAGAATGAACAAGTTCTGTCACTATGAGTTTGGATTTGTCGCAAACTTTGGTTTTGACAAATTCGCATGGATAGGAACACATACACCATTAAAATCTAAGTGTCATAAGATTCCCTCCTTCATGAAATTGACTGTGAGGAAATGCTTTCACTAAAAGAGATTTTAAGAAGATAGCGATTATGAAAATCGTATTCTCGAATTTGATTATGGTTACGGTATCCCTTTCCATAATTCGAATTGTGAGATTTGGCAATTAGTCTGAATTGTTTAAGACACACATATGAGCTATCTAAGGCAAAGGTGTATAAGTTTGAGAAGCTTAGATAAAGGATTATCAAAGCATTAAGTATTAGAAATATGAACTTAAGAAATTCAATATGTATTGTTTTCTGGAAGTTAAGTTGTTTTCTGAATACATGTCAATGCTAGTGGGAGCATAAGTGTTATGTTTATATGATAATAATCATCATGATAGTGGTAGCATAAATGTTGTGCTTGTATGATTATTAAGGCAAATATTTCAAGTTAGCAATATTAATTATAGAAAACAAGAGTTATACTTTGCAAAGTCATAAGGGTTGAATAGTTGTTTTGCTATAACTAAGGGAGAGAATATTATGCTTCATTTCAAATCTAAAGGCTTAGGTTGTGGAATGTTAATAAATTTAGTCAAGGATACATAGTGTGTTCTCAAATTTCAATTATGATTATGGCATCAAGATCGATAAAGTATAAGATCTTCATGTAAGACATTATGCATCGTATCCCATACGCTTCGGGTATAGGATTGATTGCTAGTGCTATTATATTTGACCACTCTAAAATTTTCCAAATGTCTAGCACATTTAGAGGGAAAAAGGACTAGAATCGGTTTTGACTAAAATAATTAAAAAACTATCAAAGGACGATCCAAAGTTTGCTGAAAATTGGTTGCTTGTGAGTAGTTGGAAGTATGGTATTGGTTGGACCATATCGACATTATTTATGAATAGATAAGATTCTATTAAGAATGAGTTGTCATATGGAAAATATGGAAATGTTTCCATATTGGGAGTTGGATATTGAGAATCTATATCTAGATTAGAAACTTTTATGCAAGAAGGATGTTCAAAGGAATGTAGTTTGAGTGAGAGACATCATATCTATAGAATTGTTTCTGATAGAGATTAGCCAAGTCTTAATGATTTTGCGCTATGACTTTACGAAAGAATCATTACATAAAATGTTAGAATCTAGCATAAGTAACAAGAATTTGATACTCTTATACTTATGATAAGGATTGGGAGTTGTGAAATGAGTATGATTGGAAATGTGTTCATTTGATCTATTTCACAAAGTAAGGACCGTAGGTAAACATTGTGTGCATGCTGAGAGCATGGGACAAGTGTAGTAATAATTCAAGTAAGAAGTTAATTACCTAAAACAACAAATAATGAGTAATCAATATGGTGATTAAATAAAATGTTTTATTTATACCCAGAGTTTGGGGCCATATGGGATTAGTATTATTCTTGTGTTTCACTTTGCATGTTTTGACTTCCTGAATAATTAAATTGGTTCAGAACATTCAAATTATTCGAACAGACCACAGTCATTCATATGTTGGAAGTAGGTATGAATTAAGACTGTCGTGAATTGGTGTGTGGATTGTCTAAAGTGTATTAGGCATAAGCAAATGTTTGCTGCAACGTTCATGAGTGCTTATGATTATGATTTGAGCATTGGATTAAACCCACGCTCACTTGGATCACTTCATGGATTTTATCACGAGTGATTAGTGAGATGATAATATCTTATATTCTTGAAACCAAGATATGTGTGTTGTATCTTGCGAGTCGGTTACACATTGATTATATGTAAACGCACCAGTAACTTGGTGTCATAAAACATATTGTTGTGTGTGATTCGGTGAGTGAGTGCAAGCAAGCATTAAATCAAAGTTTATCCATTCCTTTTATCCAAAGTGGGATGAAAAACGTTATATGTGGGCCCCTCGATGATTTAGTGATGACACATAAGCGCTTGGCCAAGACGGGACTAATTTGATGTGTTCAATTGTAGTCTGTTGTCAGTCGTCATAAATCGAAAATCGGGAAACAACACATAGATAGAGAGAATGATTTAAATCCATGTCTCAGTCTATACGATATCTAGACTGGAGGAATATATGCTCCCTTATCTAAAGGACGCGTATCTGATAAGATCATAGTTGATAGCGGTTTTTGAAAGCTACGAAGATTGCAGATCAGGATCTGAAGTCATACGCAAAATAGTTATTAGACTTATCCAAGTGGGAGACTGTTGGACTAGTGTCTAAGTCCATAACTATTTTTGGTATGTACTTGATCCGATGGTGCATGGTCCTTTTGGGTTGCCTTCACCAAAGCAACTTGATAGGATGAATTATGGAGAGAGATGATTAATTATGATTTATTAATATATATTATGAGAATAATATATTAAAGGAGAAATCATATTGTTTAATTAATATTAGTCAATAATTAATAAGAATTAATTTTGTGGCTAAAAGACATTAATTAAATAAAAGGGACTAGAACTGTCAATTGTGTGATAGTTGAATATTGGGCTAATGGACTCCATAGAGGATGGAGTGGACGAATTCTATGTGGAAACCCATTAGAAATTGTCCAGGGCCTCTAAGGAGGGAGTCCATGGGTTGCTTAGGGCCTAAGCAGTCAAATTAGGGTTTCCTTATTAGATAACCCTAGTTGCGTCACTATTTAAGGATCCCTAGAGCACCAAAAACGCGGTGAAGATTTTCCTTAGGGTTTCTACACGTTTTTTGGGTGCCTCCTCTCTTATCATTCTTCATCCTTTTGCTCTTGGTGTTTGTGAGCCATTAGAGGAGTGGCACTTGTGACTCTAAGCTTTCTAAAGCCAATTCAAAGGAGGATTTGAGATTGTTATTGCTAAATAACAATCAAGGTAAGATCTAAACCCTATTCATATGTTAATATGATTAATTGTATGCTAGATCTAGGGTTTGTAGCTTTGGATATTCAATTGCATGTTCATTAGACAAACTAGATCCAAAAGCTATTAGGGTTTGCATGTACACCATAGGAATGATGTTTTGCTCAAAACCCATCAGTGGTATCAGAGACATGGCTGTTTGTTTGATGTATTTGATTCTTATTTGATTGAATATTAACTGAAAATCGAAATTAGTCAGCGAGTCCCCTGTGCATATAGCTTAAAAAGTTCGACTTTTACACTATTTTGCATCAAGTATCAACAAACAAGCCTAGGCTCTGATACCACTGATGGGTTATGAGCATTCTAACACCCCTAAGTATACATGCAACCCTAGAAAACCTTGGATCTATGTTTGTCTAAAACACATGCACAATATGATTTCCAAGGCTTATAATCCTATCTAGCATACATGGGGAACTTTTAACATTAAAGATGGCTAAAATTACATACCTTGTAGTTGATTTGATTCCTTGAAAATCTTGAGAGCCTAGCACCCCAAGTGTGATGCCTCAAATGTTTCACACAACACCAATTGCTCTTGGAATCAACTTTGAGAGAGAATTTCACACTTAGAAATCAGCTTGCCCTCTATGTTGCTTCTAGTAACCAATTTCGGTAAGTTTCATATCGTTTATATAGTGTGTTACATCTAGGGTTACACCATGTAAACCCTAATGTGACATGACTCTTTATTTCCATGACCCATGGGTTTGTAATTCCCATGGAGCATCCTTTGGACCTTAGCCCAACTTGATAATCCATCGAGCATCTAGTCCACTATACAAGTATGGATGATCTACACAATCAACCCATATATTTAATTAGTCTCCTTTTGATCACTTAATTAATTCTAGATTAATTCTTGATCAATAGTAATTAAATAATGTTATTAATATATTAGAACTTATAATATATTAATAAACCATAAGTGTTATTTCTCTCATTTTAGTTTATCCAAATGCATGATGCCATGCAACCCAAATGGACCATGTCGAGTTGGGTCAAGTACATACCAAATATAGTTATGGACTTAGACACCTTATCCAACACTCATACCCTTTAACAGAAGGGTTTGGGGGCAATAACTGGCCTGACTCGCCGAGTCCCATAAGTTACTCACCGAGTCTCTCTATGTCCAACTCTATTAAGGCGACTTCAGACAAGCTCAAGGCATCCAAGACCCAGATCTAGCCTCCTAGGGTCAGGATATCACACAACGCCACTACCTTTGCACTCATACATGGCCCTTTTTGCTCAAAAGGCCGAAACAACTCCTTAAACTTGGCATGGGGAGTTCTAATGGCATAAAGCTTCCACCTTTATGCTTTTACTACTCAAGACACTCCTATATCTGGAAGGATATGGCTTGGGGACGCTCAAATCCCACAAGAAATCACCCTTGGTCCATAAACTTCATAAAAAGGGACATAAACATATCTAACAAACTAGAAGTCAAGGAAGGAACTTGATTACCAAAATGAGCAGCAATTGGAGTGAATATTCTGGATCTACTCCTTCCTCCTTGAACCTCCAACCTTCTTCTTGTTCCTCCAAGCTTCAAGAATGCTCCAAAACTCTCAAAATGACTCACAGATCAAGGGAGGCTCTAGGATTTTCGTTTGGGACTTGAGAGAGTATCAAGGGGCTGATGAAGGCTATAATGTTCCTTAAATAGGGTATAAGGCCCACATTTAGGGTTTTCCGCAAACGTGGCCAACTAGCCGAGTCAGTCTTCTGACACGTCGAGTAGGTCACTAAACCCGCGACCAAATCGTGCTCCTACTCGTCGAGTCACCCATCTATTCGACGAGTCACTTCCTCATTTGAGGTTTTCTTCTCTATTTCGGCCTTCTGAATTCAGGGTGTTACAACTCTCCCCTACTTAATCTAGACTTCGTCCTCGAAGTCCGCCACTGTCCACTACCTTAAAATCCACTTACCACTTTACCACTAGGTACACACTTCGTCTATCCGATCCAATCCTTGAAAACATCACCCTTAGAATAATCCAATCACTACTACCTTTGAGTACACACTTTTACCTAACCGGTAGCCCTACCGGTACTCCCAGCACATTTACACTGATACACAAGGAATTCACCCCTTTTCCTTGCACTGCCAATGGCGCTTCCATGGCAACTTCCTATAAGCAACAGTCTTTCTGATCTCCATTAAGAACAAATCTTCTGCTGAAACCGCAATCCTGGCCACTACCAGTGTCGGCCATCACACCAACACTCACAAAATATCACCCTCATACGATGCTCCAGTACTAAAAACTCCACCCAACGTGTGAATTCAGACCATCCTTCAAGTAGCAAGTCCCTCTCGGCTACGGTTGAGGCTCAGACGAGAGTTTCATCACTGAGCCAAATCATTCACTCTGAGATTATTCGATTCCACGGTCAGCAAATTAGCATCACCCGATCAGCTCACTGCTTTCTACACCAAATACCTTATTATCATTCCTGTCTGAAGTCCTGCCAACTCCCATCTGCATTTAGGAGGAACCGAGGCCACCCTGGTCCCAACTGACCTACCATTACCCCGAATACTGGTCCCCCACTGGTCACCGCAAGCAAGAACAACACTCAGCCGCTCTCAGCGACTTATGAGGATACTGCGACTACCTGAACTTCTCTTCCAACCTAGCCACTCTAGCTCTAGAAGATCTGGGATCCTTGATCCCTTACCTTGCTTTAAGGTCTCTACTAGGTCCCACCTACTGCCATAAGAACACAGGCCTCGCCCACGGGTCGCACCCAAACTATACTTCGGAGCGGCCTCTCCTACCGATCTCACCTATCCAGGGCTATGGAGCCCCACTTCTCCTCTAATCTCATCTAGCTATCCCTCCTGATTCTTATCATGCTAATCAAGAGATATGGGACCCCGCCTACACTCCGCTAACTAGGAGATACGGGCCCCCACCCACACTCCTCTAACAAGGAGATACGGGCCCCCGCCCACACTCCTCTAACTAGGCTGCTAATGAATGCTACAGCTTACCTGCAGTCTTAAAACACTTCTCTCACTGAATCGCTACTAGGGAATGTTGCAGCTATCCCGCAGTCTTATATCCTAACTAAACTTGCATCTTGCCGGAAGCTCTCCGACCTGGTTTCCCCAAACCAGTCATCAACTAAGCGCGAATACACGAACTCAAGGTTGGAAAGTTTCCCCAACTCCTAACTTACATGCTCCTCAATCCAAACAGCCACTTGAGATTCCTTCTTCGTCACCAAGACTGCGAAACCATCCTAGTCTTGCACTTACTCCTGCCCTTAGCTACTTGGGTGGCTCTCCCCCACTTCAACATGACTAGCTCCTCACAGCTCACAGCTTGGAAGAATTCCTAATTCTCCCTACCATCCCCTGACCACTCTGCTAAACACCCATGCTTACTACAGATGGTGACCTAACCGGTCAATTCCCAACGATACCTTTCCCAAAAACTAGTGAGACACTACCGAGTGCCATACTTGGATGCTACAGTTTTTGCATCCTGAGTAACCTGCTCTAAAAGGAATGACCTCTAACTATCATTTTAAAAATCCAGGGTATGCAGATGGCATATAACTCAATCACAAGCAGGCCACAATATTCTGACATATCATTATCATTACCGATGCAGAACCATAACAATAAAATCATAACATAAGCTAATAGAGAGAATGAATGATATGCACCTGACACATCGGGCTGCTCACGCCTCCTCTGAAACCAACTAATACACCCTGCTCCTCGCTGCAGGCGCCTCTGCCTGGCCCTAACGGTCGTTGGTGATCTTCAAGGTTGCAGGAGCAGGTGCTATCACCTGTCCTGTTGAATGCAAATTCGGATATTGGGCATTCTTGTGGCCCCTCTGACTGCAATGGAAACATATCAGGTCTGATCCCTGGGTGGTGCTAGTAGTACAATCCCTGCTAAAATGACCAATCCAGCTGCACCTAAAGCAGCCAGAGTCACCAACGCTGCCACTCCTACACACACCCTCGTGCGTCCTTCCGCACTTGCTACAACGGCTCCGTTCCTAAGGACCTCTCAAGCTAGAATCTAATGTCTTGGGCCTCTTGCCTAATCCCATAGATATCTGAACCTCTGCCAACTTCCTCTTCTTCTCTGTCTCAAGATCAATCTCTCTTTCTCTGGCCCGAGTGATCATGTCTTCCAGCGTCTTGCAACTGGACCGACTCACAAACTGACTGACATCGCTCCTCAGCATCTCGTGGTACCGATCCTTCTTCATGTCCTCGTCTACCACATACTAGGGAACCATAAGGGCTCTCTCCCTGAACTTGGCGGTGATCTCTGACATTGTCTCTATAGTCTACCGCAAATCCTGAAACTCTCAGGCTAACTGTTGCACCTCAATTGTCGGTGTAAACTCGGCCTTAAACCTAGCCGAGAAATCGCTTCATGTCATTAAGTCCAACGCGGAATCATCCTCGATAGCATGACCAACCTCCTCCCACCAATCCCGAGCTCTTTCCTTCAGAAGACAAGAGGCGAGGCGAACCGTGTCCCCCTTGGGACACCGACTAGAACGAAAAGCATTGGCGACATCAGCCAACCATCTGCCGCTAGCAATGGGGTCCCTAGCCCCATGGTAATCTGGAGCCCCACAAACTCTGAAGTCCCAAAATGTCAATGTATGCGCTCCCATCATGGCCATCATCTCAGTACGGAAGGCTCCAAGCCTCTCATCCAAAATCTCCAGTATGTCCTCCTTGACCGTGCCAAAGATCACAGTAGTCTGGTCTAAAATACTGTGCGTAATCTCAGCTGATACAAGCTCCCTCATCCACTCCTCGAGCTGCTCGGTTCCTGAACCCGAGCCTGATCCCTCTCCGACACCTGATCCATCCACTGATCTCTCATGCAACGTTACCATGCTGAAAACATGCCATAACAATCATCAAAATACACATCACTGCTGAGGGATCACACACACACACACACTACAAGTTCCCGGGTTTTATCTCGGCCCCTCTTGAATTGAATACAAATCCTCTACTTTCAGTAGTATGGGCCCATACTACCTTCCACATCTATCCATACGTTCCTCGAGAGTTTCCTTGATTCCATCAAGTCCCCTTACTACTACTACTACTCCCGACAATACTCTCATCCTAGGCTTGCCCTAGGGTAACCTCCAACCTGAACCTAGTCCTCAGCTACTGAAGGCATCGTCACAATGCCAGTTAACCACTACCTGAATACCATTACATGTGATGAGGCTCAAATAATCCTATGAGTAAAGGACTCTTCCCTACAGCGGTTGGACTCAAACAAGAGCTACGCAATAGGGCCAAATCCAGCACTTTAAGATTATTCAACTCTGGTCACATGTGACTTGACGCATTCACCTAATGGCTAACTTTCATCACTCAGAGTCCCACAAAGCACAAAAGCAAGTAGCATTCAGACAAAAAGGGAAATCTAACCAAAACATATTCAAGCAATTATATCCACACAACAAGAATTTTCACTAGTGTGCGATATAAGCTCATATAATAAGGCATAACCTAAATAGGCTATCCTACCGTTGTCTAACCGATACTAGCATGCAATTCACAAACACATATAGCAGGAATATAAGGCTTCCTCCTAGATCCTTAGCCCTAAATCTAGCATGCTAATCACATAATCATATCATAACATAAACTTGTATGGGTAATTTGGGAGAACTTACGTGGGCTCGGCTGATTGCATGCACCACACCCTTTTCTCTTTTCAAAGTTCTTATTCTTTTTTCGAAATCCTTTTTGTTTTCAAAGTTATTTTTATAAAAATGATTTTCTTTTGAAAATTTCCTTACCAAGCCCTAAGTTTGAGTTCAGTCACACCTGAGAGTGTGCCCGAATCCCTCAAACCAAGGCTCTGATACCAACTTGTAACATCCCAAAAATCAAGACCAAAAATTTCTTTTAAAAACATTACTAACCCATAAATATTAAAACATTTCAATCATACTAAAAGGATTTTATCATAAATCAGAGTATCTTTCCAAAACACTTGTCCATTTTATTAGAATAAACATCCCATGCTAAACTCCTTGGTGTGTGTCATGCGATCATCTCGAGCCCTTCCCTCCGCTAGCGGAAGTACCTGAAACCAAAACTAAAAATTGTAAGCATGAAGCTTAGTGAGTTGCCCAACCTACCACATACCATATACACATAACCAGAAACACATAGCCACATACTGGGCCCCCGCCCGCTGCATCGGGCCTTGCCCAACATCGGGCCCCACATGGCATCAGGTACCACCTGGCATCGAGCCCCACCTGGCATCGAGCCCTGCTCGGTATACAGATTTGTCTCCTTTAGTCCTCGCCTGTCTTTGGGCCTCGCCCGCTACATGCATACATACAATCGAATAGCATACTAGAATATTTATAAACATACTCTAACTGTACCCTGATCTAAGGTCTCACCTAACTTGGGCCCCTCTCCTGGTCTGATACTGAAGTAGTGGAACCTCGTCCATACTCCTACTAGTAGTGAGATACAACCCCCCGCCCACACTCACATCCTTATTATCACGGGCATCGCCCCTACTCTACTAATATCGAGACATGGAACCCCATCCATACTCAGCTAGTGATGAGATACGGGACCTCGCCCACACTCACCTCCCTACTAGGCACATACTAGTATCATAGAGACATAAGTATAATCAAACATAAAACATAAGAATCTTCCTCGAGATTGCCCCGTCATTGGACCCCTATTCCGGAGACTTTCTATTATCTATCATACCTCGGGCTTACCCGGGCATCGGACCCTCGGTCCAGAGCCTATCGTACCGACACATGCAAGAATCACAAATACCTCCAGCTTTCTAACATTCCTCGGGCCTCGCTCGACATCGGGTCGTAACCCAGAACATATAACAATAAGTGTATGGTACTAACCCCCAAATCTTCATTTTATACATAAACATAACCATGAACATAATCATAATGGGGCGGCATTGTGGCCGTAGACCCATGCACACAGTGAGGAGACTCACTTCGCACTGCTGAAAACTCGCTAAACACTTCTGACTGCTAACCGGTAACTTCTGAACCACTGACCCTTCGGCTTCCCGAACTACCAATACCCAAAATAACATTTAGACCACAATATTCCCAAAAGTCAACCCGGTCAAACTTGGTCAAAGTCAACGGTCAAAGTCAACCTCCAGTTGACTTACTCGCCGAGTTGATCTAACAACTCGTCGAGTCCATACTCCTCCAACCCCATACAACCCCGACTCCACTCGTCAATTCTAGCAAGAATTCGACGGGTTCTCCTTCAACTAAACAATCGGGACCATCTTTATCCAACTTGCCGAGTTCATCATCCACATAAGAATATCTAGACTGTTACTCGCCGAGTTGTATGAACAACTCGTCGAGTCCATCTTCATAAACTAAGGAGATTGCCTTAGACTCGCTGAGTTCTTCCTTGAACTCATCGAGTACGATGAACTTCATGACCACTATGGACTCAGACTGGCTGAGTCCCTAACCCCTCAACTCATACCCTTTAACAGAAGGGTTTTGGAGTAATAACTGGCATGACTCGCCGAGTCCCACAAGTGACTCACCGAGTCTCTCTATGTCCAACTCTATTCAGACGATTTCAGACAACCTCAAGGCATCCAAGACCCAGATCTAACCTCCTAGGGTCAGGATATCACACAAAGCCACTACCTTTGCACCCATACATGGCCCTTTTTGCTCAAAAGGCCGAAACAACTCCTTAAACTTGGCATGGGGAGTTCTAATGGCATAAAGCTTCCACCTTTATGCTTTTACTACTCAAGACACTCCTATATCTGGAAGGATCTGGCTTGGGGACGCTCAAATCCTACAAGAAATCACCCTTGGTCCATAAACTTCATAAAAAGGGACATAACCATATCTAACAAACTAGAAGTCAAGGAAGGAACTTGATTACCAAAATGAGCAGCAATTGGAGTGAATATTCTGGATCTACTCCTTCCTCCTTGAACCTCCAACCTTCTTCTTGTTCCTCCAAGCTTCAAGAATGCTCCAAAACTCTCAAAATGACTCACAACTCAAGGGAGGCTCTAGGGTTTTTGTTCGGGACTTGAGAGAGTATCAAGGGGGCTGATGAAGGCTATAATGTTCCTTAAATAGGGTATAAGGCCCGCATTTAGGGTTTTCCCCAAACGTGGCCAACTAGCCGAGTCAGTCTTCTAACTCGTCGAGTTGGTCACTAAACCCGCGACCAAATCACGCTCCTACTCTTCGAGTCACCCATCTATTCGACGAGTCATTTCCTCATTTGAGGTTTTCTTCTCTATTCCTGCCTTCAGAAATCAGGGTATTACACAATTAGGCAGGAAGATAAAGATGTTTCGATCTGATAGAACAAGAGAGTATCTTAGTATCGGGTTCCACGACTACCTCAAGGAATGTGGAATAGTTCACAATTGACTCCTCCTAGGATACCGCAACTTAATAGTGTGGCTGAGAGGCGAAAATTGAGCTTTTTGGACATGGTTCGTTCCATGATGATTCACACCATTCTTCCCATTTCCTTCTAAGGGTATGCCTTAAAGACAGACATCCATATTCTCAATCTTCTACCTACTGAACAGGTTGCCAAAACACATCACGAGATGTGGACGGCGAAGATTCTCTCGTTAGAACATATCAAAGTTTGGGATTGTGAAGCGTTCGTTAGACTAGAGACTCATGACAAGCTAGAAGCCAGAAGTGAGAAGTATATTTTCATTGGCTACCCTAAAAAGACTTTTGGATATTTGTTCTACAAGCCTAGTGAGAACATGGTCTTTGTAACACGAAGAAGAGTCTTTTGCGAGAGAGAGCTCATATGCAAAGAGGAAAATGGGAGCACAATTGACCTCGAAGAGATTCAAGATTCAACCAATGAAGGAACCTTAGAAACTAACACTCAACCAAAGGAAGAAATTCCAGTTGAGCCAGTTGACATTTCGTTACCTCTTCGTCGTTCTAGTAGAGTTAGCATGTCACCTGAGTTCTATGATATCCATATAACTATAGATGGTGATACGTTTATTAGTGATTGTATGCTAGTGAATTTGGAAGAACCAATTAACTACAAGGAAGTAATGGCGGGCCCAGATGCTTCAAAGTGGAAAGATACAATGGATAGCGAGATCAAGTCCATGTAAGACAACTAAGTTTAGAATTTGGTTGATTAAGAACCTGTCAAAATACAATTGGTTGCAAATGGATTTTCAAGAAGAAGATCGACATGGATAGTAATGTGCACACATTCAAGGCACGATTGGTTGTAAAGGGCTTTACTCAAACCCGAGGGATTGACTATGATGAGACCTTCTCACCAGTGGCTAAGATAAAATATATTAGGACAATGTTTGCCATAACTGTCTTTCATGATTATGAAATCTAACAGATGGATGTCAAAACTGCTTTCTTTGATGGAAAGTTGGTTGAGGATGTTTACATGAGTCGGCCAGAGGGTTTTGTTGATTCAAAGTTTCCCAATAGAGTGTGTAAGTTTGAGAAATCTATTTATGGACTGAAACAAGCGTCTCGCAGCTGGAATCTTTGCTTTCATGAAAAAGTCGTAGAATTTGGTTTTTTTAGAAGTGAGGATAAGTCCTATGTGTATGTCAAAGATAGTGGGAGTATAATATCTATTTTAGTATTGCATGTTGATGACATACTACTTATAGGATTTGACATTCCAACCTTGCAAGAAGTGAAATCTTGGCTATGAAAGTGTTTTGCTATGAAGGATCTAAGAGATGCAGCCTATATTCTTGGGATAAGGATTTTGAGAAATTGAAAGAGAAGACAAATTGGACTTAGTCAAAGTACATACTTGGACAGAGTACTAAAACAATTTAGTATGGATAATTCCAAGAAAGGAGCGCTATTTATTCAAAGAAATGCCAAGTTGAGTAAGAACCAAAACCCCAGTAAGGATGAGGAGATAGCTAATATGAGTTGAGTCCCTTATGTTTCGGCTGTCGGATCGATCATGTACGCTACGACATGTACTCGCCCTGATGTGTCCTTTAACTTAAGCATGGTCAGTCACTATTAGGGAAATTTTGGCAGAGCTCATTGGACAGTAGTGAAGAACACTCTCAAGTATCTACAAAGGATAAAGGACATGGTTCTAGTCTTTGGAGGCAGTAATATGTTGAGAGTGACTGGATATACTGACGCCAAATTTCAGACAAACAGAGACAACTTTTGCTCTCAGTCTAGATGGGTGTTCACTTTAAATGGCGAAGCAGTTACTTGGAAAAGTTCCAAGCAAGACATGGTGGTTGATTCCACATGCGAATCAGAGTACATAAAGACAAGTGAAGCATGAAAGGAAGCAGCTTGGTTGAGGAACTTCAACGAAGATTATGGAGTAGTTCCAACCATTTAGGAACCAATGGAACTTTTTTGTGATAATGAAGGTGCTGTTGCTTTGACTAAAGAACCGAGAGACCATGGCAAGTCAAGACATATCGACAGAAAGTATCATTACATTAGACATAGATTAGAAGAAGATCACATCATTGTGTAGAGGGTATCATTAGAAGAGAATCTTGTAGATCCTTTGACGAAGGCTCTGAGTAGGGTTAAGCATAATCAGTATACTAGGAGCATTGGATTGAGAGATGATATTAGTTTTAGTAGTTAGATGATTAGTTTTAAACATGTAACAAAATAAATGTAATTGATTTTTGGTGATTAAATAATAGAGATTATTTATGAGTTTGTTTACTGCCTTTGTCAATTCCTTATTCTTGTGTTTCATTTTGTATGTTTTACTTCTTAAATAATTTAATTATTCAAATTCCACAGTCACTCATACTTTGGGAAGTAAGTAGTGAATTAAGACTGTCATGAATTGCATTGTAGATTCTCTAAGGATGTTAGACATAGCAATTGTATTGCTACAACATTCATGAGTACTTATAAATTGAGACTTAAGTATTGGATAAATCCATGATCAGATAATTACTTCATGGATCATATCATGAGTAATTTTGAGATGATAATATCTTATATTCTTGAAACAGAGATCTATAAATAGTAATTTACAAGTCGGTTGTGCATTGGAATTGCGAAAACGCATCAGTAATATGATGTTATAAAATGCAGTATCATGTATGATTTGATGAGTAAAGGATATAAGCATATGAGTCAAAGTTTATTCATTCATTTTTTTCTAACAAGAAAAGCGATATCTTTGGGCCCCTCGATGATTTGGTGTTGACTTATAGTGTTGGGCCCCAACCATGACTCAAATGATGTGTTCAATTTGAAGTCTTATGTTGTAATCCCAAATCAGAAATCTGAAAACAAAACTTGGACAATGGGATTGATTATAATCCATGTGTCATGTTCGTATGATATCTTGTAGAATGGAGGGATATTTGATCACTTATCTTAGGACCAATATATGTTTAGTTCAGAGTTACAGTTGCTATGGAAGTACTCTTTGCTGTCTAATTTAGAAGTTTTACTGGTAATTGCAGTTATAGACATATCCAAGTGGGAGACTGTTGAATTAGCTGTCTAAGCCAATAACTGAATTATTATATACTTGAATTATTAGCAAAGTCCTTTTAGGTTGCCCTCAAATCTAGTAATTGAATATGATGACTTTTAGAGAGAGAGAGAGAGAGAGAGACTTATTTATTGATTTACTATATAATTAATAAATAGCAACAAATGAATTCATTAATACATTATGAAAATAATATATTATATAGAAATAGTAACATTTAACTAAGAATTAATCAAAAATTAATTATAATTAATTTTGGGATTAAATGGATTAACTAAAAGTGCAATGGTCTAATTGTAATTGTTCAATAGTTGAGCAAGAGGTTCTAGAACCTTTCTTAGAAGGAGTGCACGGTTTCTAAGGATATTTCACGGCATCTGGAATATTCTTTGCAGACAAATAGAAAACTACATAGTTACTAATTTGAATTAATATTATTTTATTCATATTAGAGTTATCTAGGTTTTCCTAATTCAGTTATAAATAAACCCTATGTGCTACAATTTTCGACCACTCCATTCTCATAATAAGGGCTGAAAATTTGATCTTCCTTATTCTCTCTCTTCAAGTCTTCTAGTTGCTAAGGTTGGGTCTGAACCATCAGAGGCACGAGATTTATGATGCTCGCTTCCAATAGCTTTGAGGAAGGATTTAGATTTGTTTTCTATAACAAATCAAGAGGTATGTAATCTTCTTTTAAGAATTCTGATTTCATTAGTTTTTTTTTGTAGTTTGATAGTTCATAGTATGTTGCTTTTATGTGAAAGACATGGATCATTTTAGGTTGCATGTGCCCTAATCATTTAACTGTTAAATGTTTTTTCCGTTTACTGCATTGTTGTTGTAACCTACGTTTTCCATCAATAGTAACACCATATGTCAATGATCCATACGTAGCGGTCCTAAGCTTAGAAAAATTGGTTCATGTGCTTTCACAACCAAACACCACCCTATATTATGCATGAAGAAGATTCTATTATCTAATATCGTTGCTATTTTGACCTAGGAAAATTGGTTCATGTGCTTTCACAACCAAACACCACCCTATATTATGCATGAAGAAGATTTTATTATCTAATATCGTTGCTATTTTGACCAACCTAACATGTCTTTGTTTTTCTTGAATAAATGATAAATATTGAATATAACCGTTGTACCCGACTATCTAAAATTGTGATAACTTTTTGACCTCAAAGGAGGCCATTAGGATAAAGTTAATGCCTAAAAAACACCTTAAATACAATACAAGCATCGGGTGCCAAAATATGTGGGAGCCTCATTTATGTACCTACTCCCATATTCATGATTTGCAACGATGAACATTAGAGGTCGTAAAAGGAACGTGAAAAAAGTAGATAGTGTTGTAATGTGATACCTATTGTATTCCATTATGAATGTCGAAAGTTCATATGATATTAAAAACATACAAAAAAAATGCCTAAAAATTAGAGGATTAATTGCAGTACATGGGATACTTGCACCATTCTATTAATCCATGCAACATATATTTACAACATTGAACGTAAGTTGTAGCAAACTATATTTTGTAATATTTCATATGAATTTAGATATTAAAATATACAATATTATTATTTATATAAAAATGTAAAATATGGTAAGTTTATTTCATCGTAGAAAATATATTACGAAATTGATAAAATGCTAAGATAATTGTTAACCCATTCCATAAGTTCAATAGAAAGTTGCATGATAAAAAAAACCATTTAAGGTGTTTAAGAGGGTGTTTGTGATTTCTTATCAAAATAGTTTTTTGATTTATACGATTTTCAAAAGTGTTTCAAATGTATTTTTTGGCATTATTTAAAAAGAAATTTTCTAAAAGTAATTAAAAGAATCAATGATATTTTAAGAGTTTTTGAATTTTTAAGCAGGAATTGACTATACCACCCTTAATGAAGTCTCTCATTCTCATTTTCTTCACTCGTTACTTTTCATGTTTTTTTTAGTAATTTCACATATATAAAGCTTTTTTTCATCACAAAAATTAGACAAAACTGCAAAAATATCATTGTGGTATGCATTTTTTTTGTGTTTGATCCAAATTCTAACTATTTTTGATTTATGGTCTTTTTAAAATAGTTTTGTTGCGTATTTGGTCATCTGAATATTTAAATGACTGTAATACGTTTGGGGTATTTATTTTCCATTTTTCTTTTGTTTTTTTTAAACCTAATACTTATTTATTTTAATAATTAAATAGTAAGAAGGGGCCTCTCTCTCTCTCTCTCTCTCTCTCTCTCTCTCTCTCTCTCTCTCTCTCTCTCTCTCTCTCTCTCTCTCTCTCTCTCTCTCTCTCTCTCTCTCTCTCTCTCTCTCTCTCTCTCTCTCATACACACATTATTTCTTCAAAACTCAAGAGCACACATAGACCACTCATGCACATACTCTCCATATTATTTTGATTTGTTCTTTCCACCATTTAAACACGCACACCTTATACAAACGAATCATCAGAGAAATAATCATCTAATACATATAGAATTGTTGCCACAAAAAACCAATATACAATCTATTCACTAATAACCCAACAACGGCAACAGATGACCCAGACAACGGCAACGACTTATTTAAGGGAAATCAAACGGTTTCTTTGTTTTTTGAAGTTCTTGACAAGAGAACATTAGGGTTCTTCGATTTTAGAGGGTTCGCACATCATATTTTTTCGATTTAGTGGGGTATTCACGATGTAAATACGACATTAGGGGTGGAGAGTGTGAGCTCGATTCCAACAGT
This sequence comes from Lactuca sativa, assembly GCF_002870075.4. Taxonomy (NCBI): domain Eukaryota; kingdom Viridiplantae; phylum Streptophyta; class Magnoliopsida; order Asterales; family Asteraceae; genus Lactuca; species Lactuca sativa. Next base: position 173,876,011 of record NC_056625.2, on the reverse strand, counting down.
TCAAACATTAAGGTTCTTTGGTTCCGCCGTTCCTTTGTTTCTCTCTCGCTCACAACCAAATGCAACCAAAAATAAGACAACCTTAGTGTTCTTCTCTTTCTATCAACAAATCTTTTACTAGCTATAGATGTTATGGTCGATTCACATCACTTAACGACGGGATGGTTTTCCAGGATTGATTTATCTTACTATGGGTTAGGGTTTCACCTGAAACATTTTGGGGCTTGTTTTTTTATTTTTAATCAAAAACTCCACAAAGAAATGTGTTTATGATGTTGTGTGTTTTACCCTACAGGATATTGAAGAACATGAGATGGATAGTTCCCCTTCTTTTGAAATTGCGGCCTTCCAAAAAAATGATAAATGCAAAATTATCTCGTGCTTCTTCCCACATGTGTGTGCAGGAAACCCAACATACAAAGAATGTTCGGCTAAAAAGAAAATGGTGAAGAATAGAGGGCATCTTTTTTTGCAGCTTCAATCTTTCGATTTCTTTTTCTATCTTAATCGATGGCAGATACACACAATACATAGAGGAACAGATCAGTTTCTATGTCTTCCTCCATCTATGCATTTTAATTACACACCAAATATAAACCCAGAGGCTTCAGTTTATTGCATCAAATCTTAAGTTGGAGTCGATATTTAAAGGAAATGGACCTTAAAGTTGGTTATTGGACACATCAAACTCTTCCAAATCCGAACTTTCACCCATACATGCTCGTAACTATCTGTAAAATTTGTTGTTGAAGAGCTTCAATTGCATGTGAATGTGTGTTTGTTTATTTGTTTGGTCGACCAAGATCAAAATGAGAGAGAGAGAGAGAGAGAGTGAGTGAGAGAGAGAGGCCCTATTACTTTTGAATTAGTAAAATAAATAAAATTATGTTTCAAAAAAATAAGAAAAAACTGGAAAATAAATACCACAAGGGTATTACACGCATTTCAATATTAAGAGAGAGCAAATATGTAATAAAACTAACTCAAAAACCATCATTCTAAAAAAGTCAGAAGACCAAAATCCAAAAAGAAATGCATACCAAAGGAACCATTTTTATAGTTTTGTCTAAAAATTAATTCAAACACTTTTTTAAAAAGCTTATTATGCTATCATTATAAGTCATTAAGCACTTTTATCCAAAGACATATATGAAATTAAACAAACCAATTCCAAACACCCCCTTAAATAAGCATTATAAAATTGTGATATTTAATAATATCATAAAGAAATTATAAACGCAACAAAATAAATTTTGTGATGTTTCTAAAAATCAGACTATTTTTAACAGAAAACGAGAATCTAAAATGAATATTCGAGTTTGAATTTGGATATCATTTATATTACTTCAAGAATATAATTTTTTTTATCATAAGATTATTTAAAACTATGGACACAATTTTATCATCGTTTACAACACCAGTTTCAACCGATTTGAAATGGCTGGTTTTTAAATTGTGTAATTTTTTTGTTATAATTTAGTCATTAAATTTTTAGTTTTTTTAATTTTCCTGAGTTGACCGGTCAACTCAGTTACCTTGATGCTATGTCATTCTTCTATGATATGGCATGCCGATATGACATTATTTGGTTGTGGTAGTGACATGTCATAGCCAGCATAGCCAAATAGTGCTACACGAGCATGCCAAGTCGCCAAATACCAACATTCCAAGTAGCCAAAGAATGACATGTTAGCATGTTACCTCAATGAGTAACCGGATTTGGGTTAAATGGTCAAAATAGAAAAAAAAAAAAAAAAAAAAAAGTTAAAAAACTTAATGACCATATTGTAAAAAAAAATAATACAATGTCAAAATCGAATTTTCATAAAAGCATAATGACTTTTGTACAATTTATCCAACTATTTTTATGGTTAACTATAGCCTTAAACTGTGTTCAAAGATTGCGGATATCCAAAAAATCTGATAGTGGATTTTTGATATCCGCATCCATATCCGAATTTTCGGATATCCGAAATCATTTCTATAACTAGTTAACAACATCAATAACACAAACCACTGTACTACATACTCGAAACACAAAACCTGAGGAAGAACACAAAAGACAAAATACCAAGAAAGAAGTAAACAATATACATTACTAAATTACACGTTACTGACAAAAGTAAAGGAAAAAACATTTCTAATACTTAAGGTAGATACTTTAGGGTGGCAGAACAAATCACTAAATAAATCACATGTTTTTTTTTACAAATTACCGATTTACACAAAGATATACTTCTTCATGCTGAAGGTAAATACACTCGAGAAGAAAACATATTTCTTCATTGTTTTGTGCAATATAATAGCGATGATTAAACATATGAAAATACTTGTTGTAAGAAACCAGAATGATTTAGGCATGAAGATCAAAGATGGAAGCCGCTAAATCGGAAAAAATGTGAACCATCTTCTGTTTGGGATAGTAATTTGATCTGTCAGTTGCACCGACCTGAGCTTCGAAGGTACCACCAAATATGTATAGGAACCAGATGCTTATGCCACTTTAAACCTTCTTTCGTGTTGTTGAGAGAAAAACTTGAGTAACATACTTAAACAAACGTTAGAACAAGTAATAATGCGGAATGAAGTTTAACTCAGTGGATCATAAAGCTCAACAATAATAATAAGTTAGAGTTAGATAGTTAGATAAATAGGTGCGGAAATATAAGGAAATGTAAATGACAACAAATACTATATCAAGAAGACATTATAAGCTGATTCTTAGCAAGGATTGCAGACCATCCAATTTAGTAAATAAGATCAAGCTTAGTGATTAAGTCAAGCTAACTTTCTCAAAAGAGATAACGATCTTAATATTAGAATCTGAAGATCTTTTAAGATGAGAGAATGAGAGAGAATGTGATATTTCAAGATAGAGATAGACTGATCAATTGAGAGGTGTGTTCATTCAGAATAAAAGAGCTCTATTTATAGAGACTCGAATATTACAAAGTTAAATTTGTCTAAAGGTTGCTATGCAAGGCACACTTGACAAAGAAGCATAAAGACATAAAACAGATAAAACTAAAACTAAGGTTGATGACTTCAACTGCGGATGCAATTCTTGATTGCGGTGTGGAGCTTGACTGCGTGTAACATACACGTTTTGAAATCGTGTATTGTAAATTATAAAAGAGAATAATATTATGTGAAATTGAGTGTTGAATTCTAACGGATAGTTTTACTAGAAATGAAGTAAAACTATGTTTAGAATCACTCATAAAATATTGGAAGTCTTATGAGATTCCAATTAAAAGCCAAATAGTGAAATATAAGGAAAATATAAAATTTGAAATAAGTAAAATTTTATTATTGAAAGTTGTAGAAAATCTCATTAGAAACATTTAGGCGAAAACCTAGTCGAAATCCGAGTTATAACATAGAAGTTATGACCAAACGAAGATCCGTGATAAATCCGGAAAATACTTTGTCGCGTAAAAATTTAGTTTTTGATAAACTACTTTTTAGCCTTAGTGATGTAAATGAAAGTTGTAGAACTCGTGAAAATAATCAACTTTCATATAAAGAACGCTAAAATCTGACTTCGTATGAGGAAGTTATGATTTTTCGAAGTTTCAGCTTAGCAGTAGACAGCTAAAAACTCGAATTTTAGATCGAGTGATTTTTAGCCGACACAACCTAAACGAGAATTGAAGGTCTCCTCATTTGTAGTACAACGATAAAAAGTCTAACGAAAACAAATATCGGATGAAGAAGTTATGAATTTTTAACGGATTATCCTGTCCCGGTCTGTTAAAAATAATAATATAAAAATTAAATTCAAAATTAGCCAACGAAGTCTAAACGAAAGTTGTAGAGCATAATTTTAGCTACGCGTGCATATAAAGAACGTCAAAAACGGAGCTCGTATGTAAAAGTTATGGATTTTACAAGACTTGGCACATTTTTTATTTAATTTTCGCATGAATAGTGATAATCCACGTGGCATCTTCTGATTGGACCGCAGCCTCGCGTGGCACCCTCTGATTGGTCTGATGCCGTGTCCGCCTCGTTTCCGATGTCGTGACTCACCCTTGCCCAGATTCGACGCGTGTCGCGATGAGTCGTCCGAAGCAGCTTAGTCACCCGGTGACTCCTCGCATCCGAAGACGCCTGTCCAGTCCGAACCGAGCCACCTGGAGCCCTCGCATGCGAGCCGTGTGCCTTCGCCCCCTGCTGCCACCTGCCCTCGCTGACTCACCCCTTCTCGGCCGAACCCTCGCATCTCCTCCCTATAAATACAAGGTGTGCGAGCCTCGCCGAGGAATTTTAGAAAATTGCCATTTTTGGCCCCCTTTTCCATATTTTGACTATTTTGACATCCCCCGAAGCCCCGTTGTCAATTTTAACACCCGAAACACGCCCCGAAGTGTCGTGAAGCCCGAAAAATTTATCTTTTCGATTTTGAAGCTCTACCTTTTTAGAGTCTGGTTTTTAGCTAATTCTCTCGGTTTTCAACAAATAAAGCCATATTTGGAGCCGATATGCTGCTCAAATTACTATTTTAACCCCCGATTATTTTAAGGTGAGTTCAATATATAGGAACAATTGTATGTTATGTGTTATATGTGCTATGTGCTTTTTAGTGTTATTATTCTGAGTTATATTCCCGTGTTATTTTTATTCGTTATTTTTAATAGCAAAGATATACCTTTGACCATGTGATCAGTTAAAGGACTTAGATTCACGGTGGTACTGGTATGTAGCCTCTGGCCATGTAGAACATGTCTCGTAAGAGAATGACTTCTATTCTATGGCATTGGCAGAATGTTAGATAGGACTGGTATGTAGCCTCTGACCATGTAGAGCATGACTCCGTAAGAGAATGAACTCTATTCTATGGTATTGGCAAATGGTTAGACAGGGCTATAAGCCTGAAATCTACCAAAATGTGAATCATAAATTATATGTCTTCTGTGCCATTTGGGCCAAAGCTTTATTGATGCATATCAAGTATTGAAATCATTATGTCTCATTGATCGTAAATCATTGAATCAAATCTTGAGTTGATATTGAAAGCCTGACATATGATACGCATATGCTATTTTTGTTCTTGTTCCCTTTTGCTTCTGTCATATTAATATATATATATATATATATATATATATATATATATATATATATATATATATATATATATATATATATAAAAGGTATAAGATTATATTGTATCTATTTATTGAATTCACTAAGCGTTATCGCTTATCCCTCTCAATATTTTACAATTGCAGGTGATGAGTATCCAATATAGTTTTATACTGCTGAAAGATTTAGAATAGTTAATACTATTTCTATGTATTTTAATGTTCATGTATGTATATGAATAGTAGATTCTTGGGTAGATATGAAATGTAATAAAACTTAGTCGGTTTGTATCCAATCCTTTGTAATCACTTTATCAATATAAAATATTGTTTTATAAATATACATCTAGCATGTTTTGAGGAAGTAACTTAAAGAATAATGTTGGAATAGTATGAAAGTTTGGGTCTTTCATACATACGAAAGTTGGGGTCTTTCAATCATGGTATCAGAGCAGTGGTTTAAGTGAACTAAATACCACGGATTGGTATTTAGACTTAAACTATTGGAAGTTCAATATATGAGCTGATTCATAATAAGTATATTGATACAAACCATATGAAATATTTATGTGGGGGATTGGGTAGTGATAAACCCTAGTATTCTATGATATTAAGTTACTTCAGAATTTTCAGAAAATTAGTTTAAGTGAACTAGAAATTTTAAGAATTTCTAAACTTAAACAAGAATTATTAAGTAAAGATGATACGATATGTATCTGGTATATTTTAGGTTGAATTCCTAATGGAGGCAAGCACTAGAATATTAAGAGGATATATGCCTTATATTCTATTATGTGCTAAATGATAAATGAATATAGAGAGGAGATATGCCTTATATTCTATTATGTGTTATTATTTGAGAAAGTTTAAGGTCTGTTGCCGACCTTGGTTTAGTAAAGAAAATTTTATATTCAGAATTCTAAGAATTTCCGTATTAAAATATACGTGAAGTGATAAAGAGACTTATGATAGTCGACATCGATAAAATTGTTGATAAACGATCTAGAGAAATCATAAAATAACATTTATGAAGTGTTATCGTAAATAGTGTATTAATACCTATAGAGTGGTATTGTACCTTCAAGGTATGTATAATGATATACTAATATCTTTGGAAGAATGATGTGCATTTGAAACACATTAGGGCGAGATAAATGTGCTGGTGCAAATCCACGAAGTTGTTCCACCGCTATCCAGAATGAAGCAGTGATTGTTTATAGAGTCGTAAGAACCGAAGATGGTGATCAATACATCGACAGTATCGCAATTGATGTTGTGCGAGATTTAGAAGAATTAAATGAAGATCAAAGGAAAGGCTAATGAAGTTTTCAGACTCAATAGGCCAAGACTTCGTCAAAAACATTGTAATGTAGTATGCAGTTCGAGTAGTAACCCTATACAAGATGTTCAGACTTAGTATTTAATAATACTAAGTGATGATTGACTTATATCCCATCCTTATAGAAGTTCCATTGTGTGTTAAGCCGACTTTAACATACAAGATTGGTTTGGTAAATTGAATCATTTAGTGGTAAGTGGTTAAGCAACTTACTTGTTTAAGTAAGGTAGAATGCTTAATTAAAGAAGAAATACATCCATAGTATCGTATGAAAAGTGATGTTGTAGTCAGGAATGACAGAGAACCAAGTTGAAGCTAGTAGAGCTTGCTGAGATGCATCTAAGATGCAGACTTCTTAGGATAGACTCCTATGAAGTAGACTTAGACTTACTCAGATACAAGAATAATGATGTCAAGGAAGAATAATGAAATGAACAAATATGCATGATGGATTGCATGATTTAGAAGATGATGCGGGTAGTACAAGACCGTTTGTCTCCATGCTGCTAGAGTAAATTTTGGAATAGTGTGTCTTGTAAAGTAGACACTACTCAAGAAAAAAATTATCTGAAGAAATGGAAGTAAAATTTCTATCAACCTATGGAAAAGTATTAGGATATATTAAAACGAGCATATGCATGAGAAGAATCCTAGAAGGCGAGTATAGGTAATCCAATATATGTTTGATAGAAACGTGAAAACCCTAGTTGAGTCTAGGAGAAAGTGTTGTATGTATTTGTTTAAACACATTCATGTGTGATAAGTTGCATTGTGAAAACTTTTGAATGGTGACTTGGGAACTGTGAGACAATACTTGGGATGAGTATAAGTAGGTGTGAATAGTAGTAGACGCCTATACTACTGGAAGCACAGGACTCACACTTGGATCAGGAAAAAGTCACAAGGTTACCAAGAAGCTAGTAAATGATTTCGTTTTATTCGGGAGTGTCGTTACCTTCGTTTCGGTAATGATTAAGAAAATAATTATCGTTCAAATTTTAATGTCATAAAGAATCGAGTCCGATTAGTATAAACCCGCGAAAGGAGTTGATTGGTTCAAAGAACCATGTCTTATATAGTGATAAAACTTTAGTAGGAATACTGAAGAAGTAAAAGATCGAGGTAGTCGATAGAAATATAACGATCTTCATTAAAGAATTGAGCAATCATTAGCTAGAAATATGACTTGCTATGTGGTGTTACTGGCCACAAGAAATGTTTCTGACCTACTCTTACTAGACAAATGGTGGGGAGTCAAGTTTCCGTTCAACAATCAAAGAGTACTCCAACTAAAAAGGAGGAGGTGCCAAAAGCTAAAAGATATGTAGGTCCAAAAGCACGAATTAGAGATACGTGGTGCTATTCTTTCTGTTCCAAAGCATCTACGTGTTGATCAAACTCTTTTTGTTTTTGCTATTCTATCAGCTCGATTTATTCGATCTGATTCTAATACAAGAGTTTGGATCGTTATGTGTCTTGTGCGAGATAAAATCAAAGGTCATTAGAATAAAACCATTCGAGTTGCTGTTATAGCAAAAGTAAAGACCTTATCATGGGTTTAGTCTATAAACCAATAAGGAGCAGGAGTCTGCAATGAGAATTGAGTTTTAACTCAAAGATTAGGATCGAAAGCCCAATAGAGAATGATGAGCGGGTGCAGGTTTGAGCACCGCTAGTAATTAATAAGTATGAAGACTTTGACAATCGTTTGGCAAACTAAAAGTTAAAATATCGTACATTTTAGATTACCACAAAGGAAGTAAGTTATAAATTCGAATGTTGTGACTAGTAATTTTCTCGTAAACTCTAGATTTACTCACATCTTATTTGATTTCAATACCTCAGATTCTTTCGTGCCTTATAAATTCGCATATTCTTTTCAAATTGCTTGTCATGCAATTGTCCAATCATTTCATATAGATAATATAGGAAATATATCATTACTTGCTGATAAAGCCTATGGAGTTAGTGTTATAGGAATTGAAAGTTATAATATTCCTGCTAATCTAATTCCTATCTTTGATATTATTCTCGACATGGATTGGTTGTTAAAGAACTACGCAGAGCTCTTGTGTTACAAAGAGATGATATGCATCCCTATCGAAAGGGAAGATTCTATTTATGTCTACGTTGAAAATAATAAATTTCTTTCTTAAAAACTCGTAAATTATGTCGAAGGGATATTCTACTTATCCGGCTTATACAGTTAATACCTTGAAAGAGGAGAAGAAAACTGATAATTGTCGACAAGCTGACTACGAGTGCATATTTTCTCGCCATACGTACAACGGTTCTAATGGAGAAATAAGCACAAGTTTACTTAGACGAAATTGTGGCGAGACATGGTGCGCCACTAAAGATTATTTCCGATTGTGATACTCGTTTCACTTCTCACTTTTGGGTGAGAATGAAGCATGAGTTAGGATCTCGAGTTGCTCTTAGTACAACTTATCATCCTCAGACAAATGATCAAAAGAAGAGAGCAATCCAAATAGTAGAAAATATACTGAACGTATATAAAGTACTGTATGAGCGTAAATGTCATACTCAAATATGTTGGCGTGACATAGGACAAAAGATCTTTTGAGGATCTGAAATGATTCAAGACATCACTGACAAGATACAAATTTTCCGAGAAAGAATGAAAGCGGCCCAGGATCGACAAATGTCCTATGCGGAAAAGAGGAGACGACCCGTAGAATTCCGGGTGGATGATATAGTAATACTAAAGGTATTTCATGAAAAGGCGTTATACTACTTTGGAAGAAAGAACGGTTGGTAAGCAAGCATACTACTTGGAATTGCCTGAAGATTTGACATATATTCATGAAGTGTTTCATGTGAGTTATCTGTGCAAATGCTTAAGCGTATATGATGAAATGATTCTGTTATCCTAAGAGATATTGGATAATAGGTTAAGATATGTAGAAAACCCTGAAAAGACTGTAAACGAATGAAAGACTAATCTACATAATTAAGAAGTAGAGTTGGTGATTTTCAAGTAGAAACACCAACGAGGCCCAAATTATACTTGGGGAAAATAAGAATGAGATAAGAGTGAAGTATCCTCATTTATTTTAATCGTTATGATTTCGGGGACGAAATCCTCAAAAAGAGGAGGTATTTGTAACATACACGTTTTAAAATCGTGTATTGTAAATTATAAAAAAGAATAATATTATGTGAAATTGAGTGTTGAGTTCTAACGGATAGTTTTACTAGAAATGAAATAAAACTATGTTTAGAATCACTCATAAAATATTGGAAGTCTTATTAGATTCCAATTAAAAGTCAAATAGTGAAATATAGGGAAAATATAAAATTTGAAATAAGTAAAATTTTATTATTGAAACTTGTAGGAAATCTCATTAGAAACATTTAGGTGAAAACCTAGTCGAAATCCGAGTTATAACAAAGAAGTTATGACCAAACGAAGATCCGTGATAAATCCGGAAAATACTTTGTCGCGTAAAAATTTAGTTTTTGATAAACTACTTTTTAGCCTTAGTGATGTAAATGAAAGTTGTAGAACTCGTGAAAATAATCAATTTTCATATAAAGAACGCCAAAATCTGACTTCGTATGAGGAAGTTATGATTTTTCGAAGTTTCAGCTTAGCAGTAGACAGCTAAAAACTCGAATTTTAGATCGAGTGATTTTTAGCCGACACAACCTAAACGAGAATTGAAGGTCTCCTCATTTGTAGTACAACGATAAAAAGTCTGCCGAAAACAAATATCGGATGAAAAAGTTATGAATTTTTAACGGATTATCCTGTCCCGGTTTGTTAAAAATAATAATATAAAAATTAAATTCAAAATTAGCCGACGAAGTCTAAACGAAAGTTGTAGAGCATAATTTTAGCTACGCGTGCATATAAAGAACGTCAAAAACGGAGCTCGTATGCAAAAGTTATGGATTTTACAAGACTTGGCACACTTTTTATTTAATTTTCGCATGAATAGTGATAATCCACATGGCATCTTCTGATTGGACCGCAGCCTCGCGTGGCACCCTCTGATTGGTCCGATGTCGTGTCCGCCTCGTTTCCGATGTCGTGACTCGCCCTTGCCCAGATCCGACGCGTATCGTGATGAGTCGTCCGAAGCAGCTTAGTCACCCGGTGACTCCTCGCATCCGAAGACGCCTGTCGAGTCCGAACCGAGCCACCTGGAGCCCTCGCATGCGAGCCGCGTGCCTTCTCCCCCTGCTGCCACCTGCCCTCGTTGACTCACCCCTTCTCGGCCGAACCCTCGCATCTCCTCCCTATAAATACAAGGCCTGCGAGCCTTGCCGATGAATTTTAGAAAATTGCCATTTTTGGCCCATTTTTCCATATTTTGACAATTTTGACATCCCCCGAATCCCCGGTGTCAATTTTAACACCCGAAACACGCCCCGAAGTGTCGTGAAGCCCGAAAAATTTATCTTTTCGGTTTTGAAGCTCTACCTTTTTAGAGTCCGGTTTTTAGCTAATTCTCCCGGTTTTCAACAAATAAAGTCATATTTGGAGCCGATATGCTGCTCAAATTACTATTTTAACCCCCGATTATTTTAAGGTGAGTTCAATATATAGGAACAATTGTATGTTATGTGTTATATGTGCTATGTGCTTTTCAGTGTTATTATTCTGAGTTATTTTCCCGTGTTATTTTTATTCGCTATTTTTAATAGCAAAGATATACCTTTGACCCTGTGATCAGTGAAAGGACTTAGATTCACGGTGGTACTGGTATGTAGCCTCTGGCCATGTAGAACATGTCTCGTAAGAGAATGACTTCTATTCTATGGCATTGGTAGAAGGTTAAATAGGACTGGTATGTAGCCTCTGACCATGTAGAGCATGACTCCGTAAGAGAATGAACTCTATTCTATGGTATTGGCAAATGGTTAGACAGGGCTATAAGCCTGAAATCTACCAAAATGTTAACCAGAAATTATATGTCTTCTGTGCCATTTGGGCCAAAGCTTTATTGATGCATATCAAGTATTGAAATAATTATGTTTCATTGATCGTAAATCATTGAATCAAATCTTCAATTGATATTGAAAGCCTGACATATGATACGCATATGCTATTGTTGTTCTTGTTCCCTTTTGCTTCTGTCATATTGTTATATATAAGGCATAAGATTATATTGTATCTATTTATTGAATTCACTAAGCATTATCGCTTATCCCTATCAATATTTAACAATTACAGGTGATGAGTATCCAATATAGTTTTATACTGCTGAAAAATTTAGAATAGTTAATACTATTTCTATGTATTTTAATGTTCATGTATGTATATGAATAGTAGATTCCTGGGTAGATATGAAATATAATAAAACTTAGTCGGTTTGTATCCAATCCTTTGTAATCACTTTATCAATATAAAATATTGTTTTATAAATATGCATCTAGCATGTTTTGAGGAAGTAACTTTAAGAATAATGTTGGAATAGTATGAAAGTTTGGGTCTTTCATAAATACGAAAGTTGGGGTCTTTCACTCCGGATCTAGTTGATAGCTTCAAATCTTTTCAAGTTTAAGAGGGTCACTTTTATGTTTCAACAATTTCCCCCTAAGTGGCCTCCTCAACTTTCCTTTCAATAGTCGAGGCTAAGGAATTTGATGAGAATCCACCAAAACTTCCTGACTTCCCTGAGCCAAACAATTCTCCTTGAGATTTCAAACATTACTTCAGCAGTTGTGTGTTTTGACCTATTGAGTGCAGTTTGAGTGATCTCTAATTGCTTCCGAGTCATGCGGTTCATGGCATTCATTGGAATGAAATATTTTGTATCATCATTTAAACATTTGAAAATGAATCCAAGATCTTGGAAGTTAGTTTCTCCAAGGGATCTTTCTAGAAAACCTTTGGTCAGGATCGGAGTTGGTTCAAGAGGAGGGAGGTTGAACTTCTGAGAAAGTGTTGGGTCGATGTCCGCGTTAATTCTTGAAAAGTCACACACAGTCTCTTTTAGAAAAGTACAAGCCCTTTCATACGTAGTGTTCATATTTGGGTGCTTCTCGCACTTGTTCTAAAATACCTTTGCAATCAGGAAGATTTCCTCCAAGTTCATGCAAGGAAAATCAGCCTGGGTTCGGATGTACTCTGAATCTCTTCTGGTGAGAATATACTAGATGAATTATGCTTTCATAAATTTTTTGGGCTTTTAGCTCTTGACTGCAGTGGGTCTGTCATTGGACTAGATTTTCTTAATTGCAGATCCATGCTTGGCATGGAATCTGTTGAGTCTTTCAAATTCCAATGGCAACCTCTGATCATCTGGAAGGTTGTGGTCAAACAATTCAAAGACGGTAAAGAACTTTGCATTAGGAGAGATGGGAATGTCCCAATAACCGTCTGATGGAGGTTCCACAAAGGTGAGATAGGTCTTGTAGTCATAATCTAGTAATCTTCGGATGGGATTAACCCAGGAATGGATGAGGGATTCATCCATAGTGATTTCAAATCCATGATCTCTCCAAATTATTTCTGCTAACTTAGCTGCTCTCCAGTCAGCTTTCTTTTGTTTGGTTTTGGGAGAGTCGTAGGAGTTTTCAGATGACATTTCAAGGGCTAAATTTCTAAGATGAGGAGGAGTCTCCGGATGCTGGGAAGAAGGATGTTGAACATCTTGGACTTGTTGAACTAGATGTTCAACATCCTTTCTGAATCTGAGAATCTCCTAGCCATGGAAGTTGGAGGATAAGGAGCGTCTGAGGTTGTTGATGGTTGATTGTAAGACTAAAATAGCAGACTCATAAGCATTGTGAGTTTACTCAGTAAGCTTCTTTGAATGAGCATCATGACCCGCAATGACGGATTGAAGCTCAGCTTTGATTGTGGTCACTTCAGTAATGACTCGTTCCGCAGTGGTGATAAATTGTTGGTGATCCGCCTTCCAGCTTGTATCCAGGGCTTAGATATCTATTGTAACCTTGAGAGAGATTTTCTCAACGACAAGTCTTTCTCTTGCTTCCAATCGCTCTATCCTGTCAATTAGAGATTGCGGTCTAGGCATATCTTCAGGTTGCGGTTGGTCCGATTTCACTACGGCTAAAATCTGATCGATCTTGTTTTGCAGAATTAGAAAATCTTTCCTGGAAACAGCCATTTTCTTCTTCTTCTTCTTCTTCTTTTCCTTAGGCTTTGAAGTAGAGTGCTGGAATCCGCGTGATTTGTCTTCCTCATCAAAAATCATCATCATATCATCTGATGGCACTGGTTGGTTGATTTCATCCATGTCAATGTCATCATATCCAAATGTAGGTCCAGAGTTGACTTCGATTGCAGTTCCATCATCTTGAGAGTCATGAACTGCAGTTGTTGGAGGGGGCTGGGATGGACCTGCACCAACAGGAATAGACTGAGCCTTGCGGATGGTTTCGGCCATTGCGGTTATCCATTCTTGTACTTTGAGAATAGTGGCTATGATGTTGGCATTGTTGATAGCATCTGCCTAGTACTTAGCCACCATTTGAATTTCCATTTCTTTTTGTTGAAGGTACTGCATTTGCTAATCTTTTCGAGCCTGAAATCCCCTGCGAAAAGCTTCGTATTTCTTGATACTAGACTCACTAGTAGGACGATCCCTAGTGAAGGTAGCATCATATTCATAACTGTCAAAACCTTGATTTCGCACCGAGGTGTCCCTTGGGTTCACAGATCCTTGCACATTTGTTCTCACCGTGCCTAAACCACTTGTATGTAAGGTAAGTAGAGTAGGATTTCCTGAGATTCATTGGTCTCCTTGACCCCTAGTCAAGTTTAGCCTCGACTCAGTTCTGGCAAGGACTGAAGAATTGTCTTGCGGTTGGGAAGGTGTATCAAGTGATTGGAGTACAAGATCAAGGATGGAGCGCAACTCCTGTTCCTAAAAGAAATGAAGTTTGGAAGCCCTAAAGACCTTAGGGCGAGAAGAACCTGTTAAATCCTCTTGGGATTTAGCTAGGGGTGAGTCTCCATGTTTTGATGAAATAGACACACTTACTGTGTCTGAGTGGCTGGGAAGGGTTGAAGCGAATGGGCCTGTAGGGACCCCAAGGATTACTGGAGTCTTTTGAGAGACTTCAGTATTAATCCAGTCACGCATTTCGCTAGAACTTTGGTTGGTTTTGCGTTTCTTGAGAACTAGAATGGGGACTGAGTCATCATCAAAATCATCTTCAACATTGACCGCAGGGGTCTGAACTGGATCAGAGTCTTTATCTAAAGAGACAACATGTCTGAGTTTACGTTTCTTGGATGGTTCGACTTCTTTGGATGGAGTGTTTTTCTTGGACTTCCCTCGTGAGGTTTTTCTTGAAGATTGCTTCTTGAGTCTTTAGGCTAAAGGAAGGTTATAGAGAGTAGTAGAAGATGGAGCTACGGTATGTTCAGGATCACGGGGTGCGGTAGAAGCTGGTACATTTTGATTGGGTAGAGGTGGCGTAGAAAGATATGGGTCAATACCTTTCATAGCCTCAGTGTGACCAGAGACTTCTTTTGTCTCAAGTCCAATGGTAGTCAAGATATGGATGGGAAAAAGTCTTAAAGGTCCGAATACAGATTGATCTTTAGAGGGAGGGTACCTTTTGAGATCACGGGTGACAAAGAAGTTGATGTCACTACCCATACTGAGCTTCGCATCGTGGTGAAGGTCTGAGATGCATAATGACCATAGTCTTGCATAGGTGAGCTCTGTAGGAGTTTCCCTTAGACTCTCCTTAGGGATGTACTGAAGGAAATCATCCCATAAGATCTGGCCGTAGTTGACGTTGTGGCCTGAGAAGATACTCCAGACAAACTCCAGTAGTTTAAGGCCCATGTTGTCTATGCTCCGGTTCTTCCTGACAAACTATGGATCACATAGTGACAGATGAACTACCAGACCGCAGGGAGTTGGTTTTTCTTGAACTCTCTTATCCCTTTGATCTTCTTTTGGTAGCTCATTTGATATAGTGAAGAGATGATTTCCGTCACGTTGGGAGAGATGAACTTGGTAGAGGGATGACCTAGTAGATTAATTGTAGTTAAAAACTTGTCTTTGGTCAAGATGACCAGAAAATCATCCATTAAGTTCAGATGAAGTTCTTGCAGATTGTTGAGGGGACGATACGTCGAGAATGCACATTTGAAGAGTGTTGACATTGGAACCACATCAGTGAAGGAATCAAAGGGTCCAAACAGTGGGTGATTGGTGATGAACTTGATCATGAGTTGAATTGACTCATTATAGGAGGAATGATCTTCAAAGTTTACCCTAAAGTTGCTTGAGGCAATGGATGATGATTGGTTCCTTGTGGCGGAATCAGAACCAGCGGGTTGTGCGGAACCTGAAGCTTTGGATTGCTTATTTGAGATGCCAGACTTCACCATTTTTAAAAAAGAGTTTGTAGAACTTGCAGAAAACTTGAGTGCAAGAAGGTATAGAGGATGAAGATCGTCTAAGAGTGTTCAGAAAGCATAAAGCTTTCTTGGATGAGAGAAAAAAGGTTTTCTGGGGGCGGATTTCAAAAGTTTATTATTTTTACCCTATATATGGTAGTTAAAGAGAAAAACCCTTGATTTTTTAATTTTTTACGAAATGGTTAATTTCAGCCACAAAAACGATTGAAAACAGAAAAGGTTAAATGTTTTTTTTCCAAAAATGTAGCATTTAATGAAGTGTTAGGCCCATTATCACACGTTTGAGGATCATGTGGTGAGGGGCTTAAGTTCGTTGAACAAAGGTGGAATTTGAATGGATTTGACAGCTTGGGGTAAGGTGGATAAGACAGTTTAATGAAAAAGATTTCTTTTATTGGGAAACTATTTTATTTGGTTTCAAAGCCAAAATAGGTCTGACAAAGGATCATTTGAAAAAGGAGAACTGAAATGGTGATGTGCTATACAAAGAATGTACGTTGAGAATGTTTTTCTTATTTAATGAAGAATCATTAAATATCACACATTGTCCTTTGGAATTTATTAAGTAGTTGAGAGTTCATTCAATGTGACTGCGGATTGGTCAGTCATTGCGGATTGATACATCAATGGTGAGAGATTTTTCATTGCGGTGGATGATTATAAGACTGTGGTAGAAGGAACTGAGATAAACACTTAAACACGGTCAAAAATAACAAACAATAAGGACCTTAGAAATATAGGTATGATATATGGTC
This sequence comes from Lactuca sativa, assembly GCF_002870075.4. Classification (NCBI taxonomy): domain Eukaryota; kingdom Viridiplantae; phylum Streptophyta; class Magnoliopsida; order Asterales; family Asteraceae; genus Lactuca; species Lactuca sativa. The sequence goes on along the minus strand of NC_056625.2, from coordinate 173,859,454 downwards.
GCGGTACACCAGGTAGACTGTGATACACAAAGTATACCAAAACCATGTATGATTGATATATTTTGTTAGGACCGCCTTGGGGACCAGATATGGTCTGCGGTACCTATCAGTTCAAATAGAACTGCGGGTTCGGATTCATCATTCCAAAATTTGTAAGAAACTGTTGATTTTTGAAGAGTCAAGTGCTTTTGTGAATACATCAGCAATCTCATCATGAGTGTTAACAAAAATTAGTTCAATGTTACCTTTTAGAATGCGGTCTTTGATGAAATGATACCATAATTCAATATGCTTCGTCTTAGAGTGATGAATAGGATTGTGGGAAATTGCTATCGCACTCTTTGAGTAACTGTAAATCGGTATCCACAACATCCTGTATCCGTAGTCCATAAATTGTGTTTTCATCCACAAGACTTGTGAACAACTGTGACAACCCGAAATTTCCATTCTGTACAAACCATTTGAAGCCAATAGAAGTAGAACAGTTACAGTGAAATTCCAGACTTTGGGTATAAGTTTAACAGTTTTTCAAGATTTACACTTAAGGAGATGTCAGGAGAGTGGATGCACTAGGGTGTTGTGCAACACTGTTATTCCAATACTCTAGGATAGTAGAGTTCGTTCCGGGAACAAAAATATTTTCTGCCAAAAATATCTCAGGACTATAAATAGAATTCTGAACCAAATTCATTCATTATTCGTATTTCCAACTAGAGAAAAGCCGTTTTCTCTTGCATGGATCTTTGGGTTTTTATCCCAAATTGTGAGTACACATCTCTAGTTCTCTTATAATGCTTATTATGTTCTTAATAACTTAGATTACATGTCGAATCTGTGAGATTCGGGATTTACCGCCCAAGAACGTTCTTGGAGAGTAAACTCCAAAATGAGGCTTAAATGCTACCTAGTCTTTTCCCCATGATAAGTAACAAACTTAGGCTTATTTATAAATGTATTTACGACTAGAAAACAATCCAAAACCCCAAGATTTGGGACTTTACCGCCCAAGAACACTTGGGGAGTAAACTCCATCTTAAGGGCCAAAAGAGTCCCAATTCTCCTCAAAGCCTCGGATCTCAAACTAGAAGCCTACATTACATGTTTAGACCACCAAAAAAATTAAGATTCAAGGGAGAAAGAGAGTTCACGGCCCAAAAGGTTCTAGGGCCGTGAACTCCATAAAATGGTGCCAAAAGGTGCCATAAACTCTTCCAAAGCCTAGTTTAGTTCCTAGTTAATTTAGGGGCTTGAAAACACCACAAACCTTCCCCCAAAGGAGATTACGGCCGTAATCTCCAAGGGAATATGGTCCCAGGGCCGTAAAATCCTAAAAGGGAGTTACATTATGCCCTAAACTCTTCCATAGACCAAGCCATTAAGTAGAAATGCTTATTAGGGCCTTATAGAGCATCAAACATCAAATGGACACATAAGTATGAGTTCACGGCTGTAAACTCATGAGTTCACGGCCGTAAACTCATTTCGTAGTGTTGTTAGGGTCGTGAACTCCCTTATGGAGTTTTCCTTGAGCCCTACACACAATAGCTTCCCCTACAAACACTTAGATGCAATCCTAGAGGCTAATAACACTTGATAAAGGTGTTTAGCATGTCCTAGGGTGTCTTGACTTGTTTATTAGTTGTTTATAGACTAATTTGTTACATATATGTGAAATTATATGTTAACTAGGATCATAAGTGTGTTCAAGACTTCACTTGACACTTAGCAGTCCTACCTCTTCAGTTCATCCGTATCACCCACAACAGGTGAGTTCATACCCCTTAATCAATGTTTTAACTATTTTTAAATGTTTTATGGGGGGGATACAAGTAGAATATTGCTAGTTATTATATTAATCACATGTGATTAATAAGAAGTATTCAAATAGTTTGCTACTCATTAGCCGTTTTACCAAACAGTTTACTTCAAATGTTTTCATAAACACTTTATGTGTTTAAAACTCCTTTTACACTGTACATTTTACTTTGTATGTTTCATTTCAAACATATTTACAATTGTGATTCAAACAAATGTTTCCTTATACTAAAGTTGTTTTATCAAACCCATGCCTTCAAAATGTTTTATAAATTGACATTAAGTCGATCTTTTCTTAAGATAATAAGTATGTTCAAAGGTTTTACAAAACTTATTTATGCTTTTATATTATAAATTGCATTCCTCTATATGTATAGTTATATAAGAAATATTTAAAAGACTTAGGAAGGTTATCCACCCTATTTCCTTTTCGCGCTTGAGATGTGGTCTGGTGGGATATCGGGTACTCGTCCGAAGGTCGTTTAAATATTAGTTATATAACATGTGTACATATATAGTCATAAAGGTCCTTCAAGTTCATCCAATGCCCTTGGCTAGCAAGGGTATACATCCATGTTCATACTTACCAGTTAGATTACTAGTAAACTATCATTGGGGTGGTTTAGGAAGATACTAGAACTATTACTAGAACACAATATCATACTATGAGTCAGTTCATTCATGAGTCAATACTTACTACTATGAGATCATATACAACTATACTAGAGAAGAACATATACAACTATACTAGGAGAGAACATATACAACTATACTAGAAAGAGAACATATACAACTATACTAGGAGATAACATATACAACTATACTAGAAAGAGAACATATACAAATATACTAGAACGAGAACATATACAACGATACTAGAACGAGTACATTACTATACTTGCTAGGTAGAGAGCACGTACATTACAACTAGAACAGTTCATTACATTACATATATATGAATACGTTAATTATTGTGATATGTATCGGAGCATGCCTTGAATGTCATGGCCCGAGTTGTAGCCAGAGTCTCTTGAAGGGACAGCATGAGTTTGCGTATAGATCTATACTGGATTGACTATCCTACGCCTTGCTGCTAGCTACAGCGGGACCTGCAGGTCTGCGGGTGTCAAACGCCATACCTTTTTACGACCATTCTTATGTCGTTGTTACCAGTCAATAGTATGGTACAATTGATCACATGATGCCTTAATATAAATCCGGTTTAAGGTAGTTAGTACAGTAGTAGTTCCTATAATACAACACTACAGTACTACATTTATTTTCCCTTACATATATTTAGTGATCTTTTCACTTAAACATTTAATATAAAAACTATATTTTGGTAATGATAGTTACACTGGGGAAAATTACACATTTTTACAAGAAACGAACATTTAGAACGGTTAAGTCTTGGTAGAAGACTACCTTGAGAACAGTTAGGTCTTGGTAGAAGACACCATTATATAATTGTAGGAATCATAGGGATTTCTAGAGTTTTTCAAACGTTTACAGTTGTTTTACAAACACCTTTATACTTACAGTTCATTTACATTTTCCATACTTACAGTTCATAAACTTACAAATTCTTACATTTACAGTTCATATACATTTTGCAAACTTACAAATTCTTACATACAAATTAAGACACTAAAATACTTATGATCTCACCAGCTTCAAAGTTCATACTCGCTTTAAAAAATTACTTGTATCCTCAGGTCATCATAGACAGGTACCGATGCAAGGATTAGGGAAGATGGAGCTCGTTGAAGACTCATCTTTCATTTTGATTTCTGCTTTAGTGTTTATCAAAATTTGACAGAACACAATTGTATAATAATTATATTATTAATGCAATGGATGATGTTGTTGCTTGTTTACTACTTTTCATTGTTGTGATACTGTACATGACGTCCTCCGCCCCAGAACGTTTCCGCCGTTCTTGGTTTTAGGGTGCGACAGATTGGTATCAGAGCATTGTTTATAGTGAATTAAGGATATCAACCCATAAAAGATATACTAACTATAAATACATAAGGGATAAAAATACTCTGACCAAGAGTTTATACTTTAAATAATAAAATATTTAAGTAAGTATACGTGCCTGCATTCATACTAAAATCAGTGTCACTAGGACAGTACAAAAGAATTACGATTGTTGGGCAACACAAGTGGGCTTAGAGACATATGGTCAAAACTGGGAAGATATAGCCTGATCACCTATATTATCCGAAGGTTGACTAGCATGTGCCTAAGTGTAGTTGTGTGATTGCAACAAAACTAAAATCTTACCAACCCTACCACAATGAGAACAATAGAACATAACATTAAACTTAAAATACTATAGGAGTATTTGGTGTTACTATAAGTACGTTCTACTTGAGAACTAAAACATGATCTTCATTACTAAGTTGATAGTTGCTAAGTGGATACACTAAGGATATATGTAATTAGGATGTTATAGACTTAGAATCTGTGAAATTTTACTTTACCCTGATTCTGTGTGAATTTGGAGTTAAGGTCACATATTCGAAGGCCTATCCTGTTTCGATTACATATAACTGGTATGCACTTCACAAATAGCGATGTAACTGATGAAGATTTTCTAAATAATTATCTAGATAATTTGTCTAATAATTATTTTCTTACCCCAATTCTCGCATAGATAACATGCCTGGACTCCATCCCCACGGCAACCAGTACCTTCCGAATGAGGTCATAGCTGGTTGGTTTGGAGAAGAACCAGAGAATGATCATCATATCCCTTTGAATGATCACCATGATGAAAACCTGTCGGACGATGCTAATTCCGAACCAAAGGTTGAGAACCTACCCCAGGCAGCTCCCGTTCCAATTCCTAACCCTCGTCCGGTTTTTCATGGCCCGACCCCTGAGTGAGTGGAATGCTTGGAAATATGGAGCCAAGGACAAGATCAGCCCATGCCATTTAATGACGACCAAAGCTTTTACGACCTGAGCAATGGGGGCTCAGCAGATAGAATCTTGCCAATCTTGGTCCGCAAAGTGGCCCAAAATGAGATTCAAGGCAGGACAGCCCTACATCAGATTACCGAAGTTGTCGCTAATGCGAGAATGCATACCCTCCGCACCATTCGTCTAGAAGATACTTGCTAGATATTAGAGAGAAACCATGAAACCCTACTTCACGCATTGGCTGAATCACGAGCCGAAGTCATAGAGTGCCGAGTACGCTAGAGGGTGTACGAAAGACACCTACTTGATGTAGAACGTCAACTGGCTGAACTGAGAGTTCACCTGAGGGATGACCATCATCAGTAGTAGATTCTTTACCTTACTTTCCTTGTTAGAAAGTAATTGTTTTCTGTCTTTGCTCGATGTGGCATTTGCTATGAAATATTCTCTTACCGTAAGTACTATGGTTAGGTATTTATGCTGTCAAGAACTATCTTCTCTGGATATGATGTAAGACCTTTACAAGGTCATTTTCCCGAATCTTTACGTTGTGAATATCAAATATATTGATAGCCGGCTAACTTCTGTGTCATTCTTTATTCAAGTACTCTTAACATACTTTTATTGGAGTCTATCTGAAACCTGCTTTAGTCAAGTCACTGGACTATAGTAATTTAGCTCCGGAGACATTTCCAAGTCTCTTTCAGTGGTTAGATCTTGTTATTCACCAACCCACGATACCTCGGCTTGAACGACAAACGACTTAAGACCATTCTACGAACTTACTTCTACCCATTACTAGGACTGCGTCATAGGCATGTAGGTGAACCTTCGCGAACATACTTCCATTCCATGCTAGGACTGCATCATAGGGATGTAGGTCAAACTTTCGAGAACATACTCTTACTCTTTTCTTGAACAATCTAAGTACATCTAGAGTCAACCAGAAGCGCTCACAAAAACCTTATCTTTCGTGTTACAGAATCATGTCGTCATTAGGAAACAATCAGCCGAGCAACGAAACCCCTATCCTCCATATCGACACCGCTACATTACAAGCTGCAGTAGCAGCTGCTGTGACAACTTTCCTTACACACATCAACTCAGGCAACACAAACAAGACTGAAAAAGGAGCCGAGAGTTCTGAGGGTAGTACCAAACCGGGAAACCAACAAATGGCAACAGCCATGGACTTTCAAAGTAGTAAGACCGAAAGGAAGAAACGGAAGCATCAAGCTCAGAGGGAACGCAAGAAATCCCAAAAACTTTCCAGACAAGAGCAACAAGTGGAAACCCCTACCATTCCTGTACCTACATGACCCATCACTCAAGTCCCTTTCATCGGGACTAACCCTACACACGAGAGTAGTTATAACGCCGAACGCTTTAGGAAGCAATTTTCAAAGTGGAGTAACGAGGAAGGCAGTCGTGTCCACATAACACTGGCTAAACACCGCAATCCCGTCACCAAAACTAGTACTAGCCAGTCATGCCACCAATGCGGGGAGATAGGGCACTTCAAGAAGGATTGCCCTATATCAAAGAACTCTGGCGCAGATGGGAGGATTCTCAGGATCACAGCTGCAGGAGAGCCTACTCCGGAACCATCGTTAATGTAACTTAGGCGTGTTGTTGTAACAGACTTATAAACTATCCAGAACTAGTGCAACTAGAGTCTTACCTTTTGCGAGATCTTGTCTGTATAGGGATTTTCGTGCTGCGTATGCTTGTCTTTTGTAGTATATCTTATTCGCAGCAATAGTCTTGTGGTAAATCTAAAGTACTGTAACTCTTTTCATGGTTGCACGGTTGTGTTTTCTCTGTAAACGTCTTATGTTCAAATCTAATGTCTTTAAGTTTCAGTATGATTTCGACATTATCATACGACTCGATTCAATTAGATCTTCACAAAAACAGCTTCATACGTACATCGCTTTCTTCTAGATCGCTTTTCCAGCGAAGCCGTCATATCAGAACACCGAAGTACTCATGCCAGGAGTACCTCTTAGTTATTTTCTTTCTGAAGAAATCCCCGAAGTACCACTCGTGCAGTACATCAAGTTTAATCCAAGGATTCATGCGATTGATCTATCACTGAGGAATGTATACATAAGAGTGATATATAATCAAGGTTCTACAAATTTAGAATTGATGATTCCGCTTTAACTTCTTTTTCCTCGAAAGGAAGCGAGCTTAAAGAAGAATCAGTTATTCGACTACCTTTTCAATCTTAATTATATACGACTCATATACACGAGATTGTGATTGTGAAACCATGTATGAATTCTAATATGAACTTCAGGACGGAGAGCTGCTCAAGACTACGAGTAATCACATCGTCATGTGAACAAACATAGAACCCAGTATGACTCCAGTAAACAGATCGCCCTACAGTCTAAACACTCTGGAGATACAATAACAGTACAGACAACTTAGCGAACTACACAAAAATAGAATTAGAAGACTAGGCTTCTCACCCTGGAGAACCCCGGTCTTATTCTTCCAGAGATCGACGGATTGCATCCTATGTGCCTCAGATATCGAGGACTCCGTTAATATTTTCCAGTAGAAATCATTATGTCTGCCTCGCATAGATGAGATGGTTGAGCAAACACATGGAAAGAATTACTTTCAAAAATGGATCTGAGATCCGAATATCATCAGTTCGAGTGTTAGGGAAGGGTGTCCGGAAGACTATCCTCCGAACTCGATGCGGACACTTCGAGTCCGTAGTGATACCCTTCGGATAAGACCAACGCGCACATAGCTTTCATGAGCTAAATGAGTAGGGTACGTCTTTCTTACTTGGATCAGTTCATCATTTCTCCATGTAATGACTTACTTATCTACCCTCATAGTAAGAAGAAACCCATGGAAACATTTCCTTCAGAGGAACTTTTCGCGAAGTTCCCTAGGCACGAGTTTTGAAATTGAGGAGTCAAATTTCTACGACACACTGTAGTGATGTGGGAAATTTTGAGTACTCTTACAATTTGTCAAAACCGTTGAGAATTTGTCGAAACCGGAGACACCGACAGAAATTCGCCAAATTCTAGGTCTTACCGACCTAATGTCATAGTTCATCCAGAACTCCTCGTAAATTACAGAAACCCGTACGACTTTGACCCAGCAAAGGGTGGCCTTTGACTGGGAAGTTAGGCAAGAAAAGGAACCTTTGGAATTCCAAGTGAGTGACCAAGTGCTTTAAGAGAACTCACTCTGGGAATGGCTTAATACGCTTCGTATCGCGTGGAAAGCTAAATCCAATATAGTTCGGACCTCCGAAATTCTTATCAGAATCGGTCATGTCCCTCGTACAAACTAGACCTACTCCTCAAACTCAATAACATACATTATACTCTTAGCGTCTCGATCATGAAACCATACCTTTCCGTTAGGATTCTTGTAAGTCCACTCGTCGAGATCCTCGCCTTCGTATTAGAACCGTAGTGACCCTCAACCGAGGGGTCAAGCATACGAAGCAACGTCATCTCCCATTAGTGAAGGTTCGTTGGGATTCCAACCGAGAACCCGATTTCACTTAAGTGCGCTAGAACCAATCGATAAGGAAGTTTCCTCCTCACGACTCAATCATTCGTACCTACTTCCTTGCCTAAATTCTAATTTCGGGACGAAATTCCCTTCAACAGGGATGATGTGACAACCCGAAATTTCCATTCTGTACAAACCATTTGAAGCTAATAGAAGTAGAATAGTTACAGTGAAATTCCAGACTTTGGGTATAAGTTTGACAGTTTTTCAGGATTTACACTTAAGGAGATGTCAGGAGAGTGGATGCACTAGGGTTTTTTGCAACACTGTTATTCCAATACTCTAGCATAGTAGAGTTCATTCCGGGAATAAAAATATTTTCTACCAAAAGTATCTCAGGACTATAAATAGAATTCTGAACCAAATTCATTCATTATTCGCATTTCCAACTAGAGAAAAGCCGTTTTCTGTCTCACGGATCTTCGGGTTTTTATCCCAAATCGTGAGTACACGTCTCTAGTTGTCTTATAATGCTTATTATGTGCTTAATAACTTAGATTACATATCAAATCTATGAGATTCGGGAGTTTACCGCCCAAGAACGTTCTTGGAGAGTAAACTCCAAAATGAGGCTTAAATGCTACCTAGTCTTTTCCCCATGATAAGTAACAAACTTAGGCTTATTTATAAATGTATTTACGACTAGAAAACAATCCAAAACCCCAAGATTTGGGAGTTTACCGCCCAAGAACACTTGGGGAGTAAACTCCATCTTAAGGGCCAAAAGAGTCCCAATGCTCCTCAAAGCCTCGGATCTCAAACTAGAAGCCTACATTACATGTTTAGACCACCAAAAAAATTAAGATTCAAGGGAGAAAGAGAGTTCACGGCCCAAAAGGTTCTAGGGTCGTGAACTCCATAAAATGGTGCCAAAAGGTGCCATAAACTCTTCCAAAGCCTTGTACAATAGCCTAGTTTAGTTCCTAGTTAATTTAGGGACTTGAAAACACTAAAAACCTTCCCCCAAAGGAGATTACGGCCGTAATCTCCAAGGGAATATGGTCCCAGGACCGTAAAATCCTAAAAGGGAGTTATATTATGCCCTAAACTCTTCCATAGACCAAGCCATTAAGTAGAAATGCTTATTAGGACCTTATAGAGCATCAAACATCAAATGGACACATAAGTATGAGTTCACGGCCGTAAACTCATTTGGTAGTGTTGTTAGGGTCGTGAACTCCCTTATGGAGTTTTCCTTGAGCCCTACACACAATAGCTTCCCCTACAAACACTTAGATGCAATCCTAGAGGCTAATAACACTTGATAAAGGTGTTTAGCATGTCCTAGGGTGTCTTGACTTGTTTATTAGTTGTTTATAGACTAATTTGTTACATATATGTGAAATTATATTTTAACTAGGATCATAAGTGTGTTCAAGACTTCACTTGACACTTAGCAGTCCTACCTCTTCAGTTCATCCGTATCACCCACAACAGGTGAGTTCATACCCCTTAATCAATGTTTTAACTATTTTTAAATGTTTTATGGGGGGATACAAGTAGAATATTGCTAGTTATTATATTAATCACATGTGATTAATAAGCAGTATTCAAATGGTTGGCTACTCATTAGCCGTTTTACCAAACAGTTTACTTCAAATGTTTTCATAAACACTTTATGTGTTTAAAACTCCTTTTACACTGTACATTTTACTCTGTATGTTTCATTTCAAACTTATTTACAATTGTGATTCAAACAAATGTTTCCTTATACTAAAGTTGTTTTATCAAACCCATGCCTTCAAAATGTTTTATAAATTGACATCAAGTCGATCTTTTCTTAAGATAATAATTATGTTCAAAAGTTTTACAAAACTTATTTATGTTTTTATATTATAAATTGCATGCCTCTATATGTATAGTTATATAAGAAATGTTTAAAAGACTTAGGAAGGTTATCCACCCTATTTCCTTTTCGCACTTGAGATGTGGTCTGGTGGGATATCGGGTACTTGTCCGAAGGTCGTTTAAATATTAGTTATATAACATGTGTACATATATAGTCATAAAGGTCCTTCCAGTTCATCCAATGCCCTTGGGTAGTAAGGGTATACATCCATGTTCATACTTACCAGTTAGATTACTAGTAAACTACCATTGGGGTGGTTTAGGAAGATACTAGAACACAATATCATACTATGAGTCAGTTCATTCATGAGTCAATACTTACTACTATGAGAACATATACAGCTATACTAGAGAAGAACATATACAACTATACTAGGAGAGAACATATACAACTATACTAGAAAGAGAACATATACAGCTATACTAGGAGATAACATATACAACTATACTAGAAAGAGAACATATACAACTATACTAGAAAGAGAACATATACAAAGATACTAGAACGAGTACATTACTATACTTGCTAGGTAGAGAGCACGTACATTACATCTAGAACAGTTCATTACATTACATATATATGAATACGTTAATTATTGTGATATGTATCGGAGCATGCCTTAAATTTCATGGCCCGAGTTGTAGCCAGAGTCTCTTGAAGGGAGAGCATGAGTTTGCGTATAGATCTATACTGGATTGAATATCCTACAGCTTGCTGCTAGCTACAGCGGGACCTGCAGGTCTGCGGGTGCCAAACGTCATACCTTTTTACGACCATTCTTATGTCATTGTTACCGGTCAATAGTATGGTACAATTGATCACATGATGCCTTAATATAAATCCGGTTTAAGGTAGTTAGTACAGCAGTATTTCCTATAATACAACACTACAGTGCTACATTTATTTTCCCTTACATATATTTAGTGATCTTTTCACTTAAACATTTAATATAAAAACTATATTTAGATAATGATAGTTACACCGGGGAAAATTACACACTTTTACAAGAAACGAACATTTAGAACAATTAAGTCTTGGTAGAAGACTACCTTGAGAACAGTTAGGTCTTGGTAGAAGACACCATTATATAATAGTAGGAATCATAGGGATTTCTAGAGTTTTTCAAACGTTTACAGTTGTTTTACAAACATTTTTATACTTACAGTTCATTTACATTTTCCATACTTATAGTTCATAAACTTACAAATTCTTACATTTACAGTTCATATACATTTTGCAAACTTACAAATTCTTACATACAAATTAGGACACTAAAATACTTATGATCTCACCAGCTTCAAAGCTGATACTCGCTTTCAAAATTACTTGTATCCTCAGGTCATCATAGACAGGTACCGATGCAAGGATTAGGGAAGATGGAGCTCGTTGAAGACTCATCTTTCATTTTGATTTATGCTTTAGTGTTTATCAAAATTCTACAGAACACAATTGTATAATAATTATATTATTAATGCAATGGATGATGTTGTTGCTTGTTTACTACTTTGCATTGTTGTGATACTGTACATGACGTGCTCCGCCCCAGAACGTTTCCGCCGTTCTTGGTTTTGGGGCGTGACAACAAAGATGGTTGTGGCCACATATTCAGCTTCTGCGGTAGACAATGAGACACAATTTTGTTTCCTTGATGACCAGCTTACTAATCTTCCACCAAGAAATTGAGGGCCACCAAAAGTGCTTTTTCTGTCCAATCTACATCCAGCATGATCAGCATCGGTGAAAGCTTGTAGGCTGAAGTCATTCTTTGCTGGATACCAGAGGCCTAGATCCTTGCTTCCTTTTTGGGTATCTGAGAATCTGCTTAACTGCGGTCATGTGAGATACTTTCATATCGGCTTGGTATCTTACGCATATACTTGTTGCGAAGACAATGTTTGTTCGTCTTGCGGTGAAGTACATCAAAGAGCCAATTATTCCTCTATAAGTGGTGTTGTCTACTGATTCATGAGAAGGATCAGCAGAGATATTATATCTGAAGGCCATAGGGACCGTGGCAGAGGAACAGTTTTCCATTAAGTATTTCTTCAATAGTCCAGAGGTGTATTTCTCTTGATGGATGAATATCCCTTGAGGGATTTGTTTCACTTGAAGTCCGATAAAGAAATTAATCTCTCTATTCATGCTCATTTGAAACTTGTTGGTCATCAGCTTTGCAAATTCATCCACCATCCCCTGATCAGTTGATCCGTAGATGATATCATCCACATATATTTGTGCAAGCATAAGGTGATTACCATTTGCCTTTCTGAAAAAAGTTGGATCAATCACTCCTATTTTGTACCCGGACAAGACAAGAAATTCGGAGAGAGTTTCGTACCACGCTCTTGGTGCTTGCTTTAGACCATAAAATGCTTTCTCAAGTTTGTAACAGTGATCTGGGAATTCAAGACATTCGAAGCCCGGAGGTTGCTGAAGATAAACCTCCTCTTTCAATTCACCATTCAGGAAGGCCCTCTTTACATCCATTTGATGTGCATTGATATCTTCTGAGCAGCATATGCTAAGAAGATGCGTATGTCGTCCATCTTGGATATTGGGTGTATGTTTCATCATAATCAACTCCTTCAAGTTGACTATACCCCTTAGCGACTAGTCTCGCTTTGTTCGGACGATAGCACCGGATTCATCCAATTTATTCTTGTACACCCATATGGTACCAACAACAGTGTTACCTTTTGGCTTCGGAACGAGTTGCCACACTTTGTTTCTTTTAAACTTTTCCAGTTCCTATTGCATCGCAAGTATCCAGTCGGGTTCCATTAATGCTTCTTTGATGGTTATGGGCTACCGAAGACATGAATGTTGCATAGCGATAATGATCAGATAAGTCTCCTAAGGATCGAGTTTGAATACCTGCGGACGGGTTGCCGACGATTTGACCCGGTGGGTGGTCCTTCGTCCATACATGTAGACGAGGTTGATGATGATCAGTAGCCACGGTGGATGGAATGTCTTCAATATCTGAAGACTCTATGGCAGAAGAAGGCAGTTCCCCCTAGACTTGTGAGCAGCCCGCTGAATTGTCTTGGACTGGGAAAGTGGGATTAGAATTATCTTGAGCAAGCAAGAGAGGTTCCCCCTAGATTGCGGATGGGAGTTCACCTTGAACCTGAGTAGGTTGCCCTGGATTTTTGAGAGAGTGATAACTCTTGGATCGGTTTCTGTGTTAATGTTTTCTAATCTTCATCGTCTGAGTCTAAGGAGACATTTGATGGAAAAGTAATTATGCAGATACGGAACGAAGCTGCGTCATCAGGTACTGGAGCCTCGATGGTTGTCACTTGATCCGGAGTGGAGCCTTCCACCTCAACTGGCGAGGTGGAAGTATTGAGTTACACATCATCATATAGAGTAAGACCAGAAACTTCGGCATGCTGCTGTTGAGCTTCAGGAGACACAAGAACTTCGGAGAGTTGAGTAGTCTCTATAGGGTCAAAAAGATCATCATAGTTTATTTCAACTATGTTAAGGGGACCCGAGGAGGCTAGGATATCACCTTCCAGGATTGCTTTCGTTTCATTTGAAGGAGCAGTGATGCGGACGTAATAGTTATCGAATTTGACGTCGAAGTAGAGAGGAAGATATGCGAAGTTAAGCATAGATCTGGCTGCTTCTATCAGAGTTTGGTTTTTTCGTTCTACTACTCCATCCTACTACGGAGTGTAAGGAGCTGAGAAATGGTGACTGATGCCTTTTGAAACCAAGAAATTATTCAAAAGATGATTAGTGAACTCGGTTGCATTATCACTTCGTATGTGGCGCACTGGTAACTTGATTTGAAGTTCGATTTCTTTGATAAAATTGATCAGCACCTGCAGAGTTTCTGATTTTAGTCTTAGGAAGAAGAACCAAGTGAAACGAGTGAAGTCATCAACAATAACCAATATATATTTTTTGTGGTGGAGACTGGCTACGGTAGATGGACTGCAGAGATCAATTTGTAAGAGTTCTAGTGGTTCAGAAATTGTGGAATCAATCCCCAAATGATGGTTTGCTTTTAATTGTTTGCCACATTCACAGGCTGAGCAGAGGGTGTCGTTGAATTTGAGCATTGTAAGACCTCGGACGAGTTCTCCGGTGACCAGATTGTTGATATACCTGTAGATAAGGTGAGATAGCTTACGGTGCCATAGCCAATTGACTTCGGATGCTGCTTTGGACAAAAAGCATAGTTGTGGTTTCCCAATGATCAGAGAAACATCCAAATGATACATGGTCCCTTCGGACTTGGATTTGATCAAACATATGCTTTTATTGCTTGTCATTATGTAGCAGTATTCATTATCAAATTCAACTGTGTGGCCTGCCTTACATAGTTGGCCTATACTTATGAGATTGTGTTTAAGACCTTCAACATATGCTACCTTTTGAATAGAGAAGTTCCCTATAGTAAGCACACCATAAACTTAGATTATTCCATTAGCATTGTTGTCGAATGTGACGTTTCCACCATTGCAAATAGACCTGAAATCCCGAAGGTATTCTAACCTTTCGTTCATGTGCAAGGAGCAGGCACTATCAATTAACCACTCCTCTTCTTGATCCCCCTTGCACATTGCTTGAAAATTACACGATTAGTTTGGGCACCCAAACAAGTTGGAGCCCTATGCATCTGATGGGCTTTTGAAAGATGCATGAACCAAGGTTGTAGGGACAGGTTTTACGTCAATCTTGAGACCTAGTCCTGGATGTTTGAGAACTTTTGATGTGTTGTGAGGTTTAGAAAAATTACGAGGTTTCTAAAAAGGGCGAGATTTGAATTGAGATGATCCCTTATGACAATGAAAATTACATGAAAGATTTTTGTCATTTACCCTGACATTCTGCTTGGTCAGCGGTCTGAAGGGTGTGGGAACATAATTGTGAGCAGTCCGAGAAAGGTGAGATCTGACAGTGGTGCTCTTGGAGTTTGTAAAAGTATGACTTGAGTGTGTGTGAGCACGTATAGACTTCCTAGGGTGTGATTTCTTAAAAATCTGAGGTGACTTTAAATGTGTTGGAGTTGGTAAAATCTCCTTCCATTTTGGATCATCTGAGGAATAGATCTGCAAATCATTGCTTCGAAAAGAATTTACTTTCTTTTGGATTGTGTCAGAGGGGTTTGATAAGCTTTAAGAAACTGCACATCCCTTTATGTTTGTTTTCTTGACTGAAGAGTTTTTGGAAAAGTAATTTGAAAAAACAAGTTTTTCTGGACTCTTGGGTTTTGAAATTTTGGTTTGTCTTTTGTTTTTTGAAAAGATTTCTTGCTTTATACCACGAGATAGATGTTCCTCTTTGAAGGCCATTTTTGCCTGAGTTTTTGGAGAACCGCAATCATTGAGATTCAATTGCGGTTTCTTAGATCCATTAGATTTCTTTTGAATACGAGGACTTGATTCATCTGAACTTGTGACAACCCAAAGTTCATTCCGTTACATTACCCCGTTTCCGTTGACGGAATATTCCAATGTATAAAAGTTCTGTTAATAAGAGGTCGTCAAATAAATAAATGTTTTATTTATTTATATTCTATGTCGTTATTCATCGTAATAAAATAAAGTAAAAGCATGTAGATTATATTTCCATATTATTTTGGAAAAAGTTAAATTTTATTACGACCATTAAATCGGGTGCGACCAAAAGCCCCATTTGATGGCAGTATCGGGTAGATTTCCACTGAGCTTCAACTCCAACCCCTATATAAGGGAGACTAAACTCCATTTCAACCTTTTTACTCTCTCTCTACAACTTTTTCCCGAGCCAAAAATCGTCCGTTTCGAGCCCCAAACGAGTAGGTAAACTATCCTAACTTGTTGTATAGCTTATCTAGCATGCAAATTCGTGTTTAAATCATAAAATAGGGACAAAATGATGTGTTTACGGCCCAAGAACACTCTTAGACCGTAAACACCATTTAATGGGGGGTTTTTAAGCCCCAAAACCCCTCCAAATTGCCCCTAAGGCTTGGATATGACTTTTAGGCTTACATATTCGGACTTAGAACACCTTGAAACAAGTTTTTGAAGACTAAACATGAGTTTACTACCCAAGAACATGCTTGGGCCGTAAACTCCTCTTCATGGGGAGTAAACTCATATTTGTGTGTTAAAAATGCCCTTAAACACACCAAAGGCCTTAGAATAAATTCAAGAATCAACCACCAACAAGTTAGGGACCTTAAACTCAATTAAAACAACTCCATAAGGAGTTCACGGCCGTAAACCCCTCATGAAAGGGTAACTGGGCCGTAAACTCCTATAAAGGGGTGAAATGGTGCCCTAAACTCCCCATTTGACTTGGAAAAATACATTGGATTTATTCTCTATCACTTAAGCCCTTAAAACACCCAAGGAATGTGTCAATGGGAGCTTATGGCCGTAAACTCCCTTGGTTAGGGTCGTAAACTCCCATTTGGTCCATTTAAGTGTCTTAAATCCATTCGTACCTTTTATATTTGGACCTAGCAAAATTCCACAATTGATATAAGGCCTTTAAGCATCCTAGAACACCCTCACCATGAGTTTACGGCCGTAAACTCATGCGGAGTTGTCCCAGGGCCGTAAACTAAGTGTATAGAGTTTACTCTTGAAGAGTAAACTCCATTCCTAAGTCATTCACACCCTTTGATGTTACCCGGGACACCCCAAACACTTAACCAAAGTGTTTTCCGCTCCTTAGAGTGCGTATACTTGTTAAATTAGTATTAAATTTACTAATTGTATGTGAACATATGTTATCATATGTTAAATAGGTCACTAAGTGTGTCCAAGTCTTTACTTGACACCGAGCACCCAACCGGCACCTTCGTTGGATCCACTTACAACAGGTGAGTTCATACCCCTGAATGAACCTTTTAAATGTTTTTACATGTTTTATAGGGGGGAATACAAGTTAAACAAGCCAGTTATCATATCAATCACAAGTGATTGATAACCCGCATGCACAAGGATTTACCACACTGTAACAGTTTACCAAGTAGGATACTATAAATGGTTTTCCAAAAGGTTTTCACTTGTTCAAAACTCTTACTTATACTATTTTATCAAAGTTCATTTTAAACTGGTTTATGAAAAGTTTCCAAAGAATTTCTAATGGTTCTCAAACTTATTTTACCAAAGAACAACAAGCTGTCATTTTCTTAAGTATAAAGGTTTTTCCAAGGTTTTCATCAAAGTTCTCTTTCATGCCGTATACTCTTACTTGTTAGACACCGCTGCTTCGCTTTTACTTAGTTTAAACTCCTACTTGATAACGTTTCCACTTCGTGAATACACTTATATTTGGTAACACTTATACTTTACGATTCGGTTATTCACACTGTTCGTTTACACTTCACGATTCAGTTATTCCATACTGTTCGGTTATACCTCACGATACGCTTATACTTTACGATTCGGTTATTCGCACTGTTTAATTATACTTCATGATTCGGTTACTCCACACTGTTCGGTTATACCTCACGATTCACTTATACATCACGATTCGGTTATACTTCACGATACGTTTCCGCTTGTTAAACACTCAGACGTAGTTAGATGTATGTCTGTGCTTGTATAGATGCATATAAATAATGATTGAAGGACTTAGGAAGGATTGTCCGCCCTATTTCCTTTTCTTCGTTGAGATGTGGTCTGGTGGGATCGGATGGCCGTCCGAAGGTCGTTTGATTCATTAGTTATATATTAAGTATGCAAGCATAGACATATATGTTTACATTAGTCAGTCCAGTTATGAGTCTCTACCTCTAGTTCAACACTTATATTGGAAACCCACTACCCACTATTTGGGATGCCTCTTCGGGACACGGCCTTCTCCGTCGTCTAGTTGGTAACCAGAGTCTCCTGTAGGGAGAGCGTACATTGTGTGTATAGATCTATACGAGATTGACACCCCCGCACCCTAACTGCTAGCTACAGTCCACGGCCTACCAAGCCAAGGGGTGACAAATGTCATATTTTATATTGACGCTTGTAAGGCGTCAGGTACTCTAGTGTCGGTTAGTATGGTTACGAGTATCCCAGGTTACCTTATAATTCATGGCCTTAAGGTAACGGTATTTCACACTATATTTTACACTGTACTCTACACTGTATGCTGAAAACCCACTCTCAGAGTCACATTGTTTTTAGACCTTGCTAGCTGTATCTTTCATTTTATACTGTCTGGGGTCTGTATTCCTTGTTTTAGACCTTGCTAGCTGTATTTTTCATTTGATACTGTCTGGGGTCTGTATTCTTTGTTTTAGACCTTACTAGTTGTATCTTTCATTTGATACTGTCTGAGGTCTGTATCCTCTTTTTTAGACCTTGCTAGCCGTACCTTTCATTTGGTACCGTCTGGGGTCTGTGTCTCTCTTTTTTAGACTGAGCCAGGCGTGTTGTTTGTTCGATACTCATCTGGAGTCTATGATTCCTTTGCCTTAGTCAGTAGTCTTCACTACTGAGGCATATGTTATTTCCCTGATTTCTCTTGCTTTCTTTAATAATCAAATTCTGTATTTTGATAATGATAGCGATTAAGGGAAAACTATTTTTTACCACATAACTCCGTCCAGTCTTGGTAGAAGACTGCTTTTATTAAAGAAAATATAGGATTTTCTGGAAAAGACACTAATGTAATGGATACTCTAAAACTACCACTTTTATTAAAATTATTTGGATAAAATGACACTAAATACTTATGAACTCGCCAGCATTTGTAAAAATGTTGATACTCGCTTTTCAAATAACTTGTATTCTCAGGTCAGCATTAGACAGGTACACTCCCGGAGCTATTGATGAAGATAGCTTAGTACCAAACTGCACTTATATTATTACCTGTATTACTTTGTTGTATTGTAATGTAAACAATGTAAAACTATTACTATTAACGCAATGGTTGTTGTACTTTGATTACTATAATGCATGTGTTGTGATACTTGACATGACGTCATCCACCCCAGAACGTTTCCGCCGTTCCGGTTTTGGGGTGTGACAGAACTAGAAAGTTCAGGATTCTGGGAACATTGACCAAACTCGAAATTCTCTATAGGCAACTCATGATGAACTAGCTGAATGATTACTGAACTCTTAACTATGGGCTGTGGTAAGGAAGATTGGACTACCGTAACATAAGTCTGAGTTGTTTTCTTTGTGGGACATGTGATCAGAGACAATTGGTCTAACTGTGGTTTAGAATTGCAGTGAGTGGTACTGCGTTCTGAAGGCAGTGATGGGAAGTTTGTGTGAACTTCACAATTATTACTTAGATTATGAAGTCGACCAAAATGAGTTTTGATGTCCTCGGGAAAGGTTTTGTCATTGACTGGGAAATGGAACTCTCGGTCCGGAGGGACATAAAGTCAGTCTTTGTTAAACCGGGGTGAGGAATCCTTTGCGGTAGGATACCCATTAGACCAGCCCCAATTATAGGTGTTATCTATGGTTCCATTGTTCACAAGAATTTCAATAGCTTCACTTTCGTTGAACAGTTTTTCTATTAAAAGATTTAAACGTACAATTTCAATAGCTTCATTTTCACATAACATTCTTGCATCCTTTTCTAATTTTAAGTCCTTTTCTAGCATGGAAACTTTGAGTCTTTTTTCTTCTAATCGTCCTCTAAATGAAACATTTCCTGGGACGCAATGTTCTTCTCATCTAAGGCTTTGTTATAGTCTGAAAGGATGGCAACACATGTGTCATTAAGGTTGTCAATAAATGGTTGACAATCATGCATGCTATAATTAAGGGTTTGGATCATAAGTTTTACCTGTTCAACGAAGCTTAGAGTTCCATCCTTTGCCATGTAATAATAGTTCTTTTCCAGTTTGGTTGACCCATCCTCTTCTGCAGTAGCCATCATGCAGATTTTGCCTTTACCCTTGATGTTGTTGATATCTTCATCCTCATCTCCGGATGAACACACCTGATGGTCGCTTCTAACTTGGGTTATGTATGCCCTTGCTTTCTCTTTTTCTTTCATTGCTCGAGCCATTCTGAGAAAGAATGCTCTGTCTTTCACTATATTTTCTTTGCAATCTTTAGCAAAGTGATTTTCCTTGTTACACTTGTGACAAATTACAACATCAAATTTTTCTTCTGCTGAGGTACTGGAGCCAGTTGTCTTGACAGGCTGCAGTGCCTCTTTGGATTTAGTGTTTTGAGATTGCGGTGCTGGGTGAGGATATTTATGATATCATGAGTGAGTGTTCTGAGCATTGAAGTTGCGGTTGAAGGGAGGTTTTGTAAACTAATGATTTTTGCGGAACGATGAAGGTGGTAGTCTGTTGAATTGCTGACTAACTAGAGCAATAGCGTTTTGAAATTCTTCTTCATCATCGTATTTTGAGTCTACTTCGTATGACTGCGGAGGGTTGTCATATGAGGGTGAGTAAGATTGAGTGGGACGTGCTTGTGCTACGAGAGCAAGTGGTCCACCGAATTCAGCACAGTCTTTGAGTACAGTTTTTTCTTGTGCTTGTAGTTCACCATACAGTTTTTAAAGAGATAAAGAATGAATTTTCCTATCTCCTTGGACTATCATCTTAGCCGTAGTCCAATGTCTACCTAAACCGTTGAAAAACTAAAGATTGGTCTCATGGTTACTTCGGATGGTGTCAGTATTAGATAACTTTGTGACAATTAAGTTGAACCTCTTGAAGGAATCTTCCAGACTTTCACCAGCATGAGCTTTGAATTTGTTGAATTCGTTGAGTGCGGTTGTAAGCTTCTTATCTTGAGCTTGTTCTGTTCCTTCATATAAGTTCTTGAGAACATCACAGATTTCTTTGGCTGACTTGAAATTTATGATGATGTCGAAGTTGTCAGGAGCAACTCCACAATATATCTCATAAAAAGCAACATCATCATTTTCCATCTTATAAAGATCATCTTTGGTGGGACGATTCATGGTTGATTGACCTCCTCCCATTCTAGCTTGAGTGCCATCATTCTGAACTGGAGTAAGAATAGGGACATGAGGTCCTTCTTCTACAGATATCCATACATCTCTTCCTATTCTTTGTAGATACCTCTCCATTCTTTGAGACCAGTGATGATATTCGTTTTCCACTAGTATTGGAGCTCTATTCGAACCTCCAACACTGTTGGAAACATTTAGAGATAATGCTTGTGCCATATTTCCTTGTTTTTGAAAATTTTGATTTTTGTTTTTTATTTAATAAATGAGCTCTAGTGGTATAGAAGGCCTTTTAAAATCAGAGTTCTCATTTAAAACACAACCACTTCTGCTCTGATACCAACTGTTGAGAGAAAAACTTGAGTAACACGCCTGAACAAACGTTAGAACAAGTAATAATACGAAATGAAGTTTAACTCAGTGGATCATAAAGCTAAACAATAATAATAATTTAGAGTTAGATAGTTAGATAATTAGGTGCAGAAATATAAGGAAATGTAAATGAAAACAAGTATGATATCGGGAAGATGTTATAAGATGATTCTGAACAAGGATTGCAGATAATCAAAGCTAGTAAATGAGATCAAGCATAGTGATTAAGTCAATTTGACTTGCTCCGAAGAGATAACGATCTTAATATTAGAATCTGAAGATCTTTTAAGATGACAGAATGAGAGAGAATCTGATATTTCAAGATAGAGATAGACTGATCAATTGAGAGGTGTGTTCATTCAGAATAAAAGAGCTCTATTTATAGAGACTCGAAGATTACAAAGTTAAATCTGTCTAAAGGTTGACATGCAAGGCACACTGGACAAAGAAGCGTAAAGACATAAAACAGATAAAACTAAAACTAAGGTTGATGACTTCAATTGCGGATGCATTTCTTGATTGTGGTGTGGAGCTTGACCGCAGATCTAGTTGATAGTTTCGGATCTCTTCAAGTTTAAGAGGGTCACTTTTATGTTTCAACACGTGTCTTTATATATATATATATATATATATATATATATATATATATATATATATATATATATATATATATATATATATATATATATATATATGCTCAAATAAGAATCCCTAAAGGTTAAGAACCCTAAGAACCTCTAAACTTAAACTACAAATAAATTATGTGTTATTTTTCTTGCATCCAAACACTTCCACTTACCTTCATAATCTAAAACACAAACCCTCCATCTATCATCATCAACTACCAACATTGTTGCCACCTACCGTCGCCACCGCCGTTGATCGATGTTGGTTCCGGCCATCGTCACCATTATATTCCAACATCATCTTTTTCTCCTCATTTTTTGGTGAAACACCAGCAGATCTACACCAGATCTGGTGTGTTTGATGCATTTCAAGTCTAGTTCTACTCCACCACTGATGTTTATATCTGTGAGCTCTGATGACACATCTTCATCTCACCTCCATCTTTTTTTCTCTCGGTTTCCATGAAAGACCACCAGATCTGTTCAGATCTGGTCGACCACCACTTCTACCATCCATTAATGTATGTCTGCAACCTCAAAAATCCTTTGTTTTCATCAGATTTGAAGTGGTTCAGTTCATATCTATGATCTCCGACGTTAGATCTATGATTTCAAACAGCAGATCTATGATTTTCGCTTATAGATCTATGATTTATGCCTTCAGATCTATGACTTCTGACGAGATTGACGAACTAGATCTGAGATCGATGTCAACTGCCACCACAACTACTACCTTGCTGCTCCGGTGTAGCACCGCCAACTCAACTCCATCTTTTTCTCTCTGATCTTTACTGAAACAACACCATATTTGCATCATGTATGTTGATATTTGTTTACCTTTTTTTCTTTCTGTTAAATTGTGAATTTAATTATCTAATCTTTCATTTGTTGTTTACTTTTGTTAAACATAGTTTTTTTCTACTATTAAGTTGTTAATCCATGTTGATTATGTTTTTTTTAATAATGTTTGCATCAAATTTTTATTCACTTTATGTTTTATTGTTGTTAAACTGTGAATTGAATTTAAAATATGTGTTATTATGTTAGTGTTTTCTCAAATAATATGAATTATGATTTTTTTAAGCTTTGAATTGTGATGTTTTAATGTTTCAACTATTGTTTAGTTCTATTTAAGTTAGTTACTGTGAATGTGTGAATTAATATGTTATTATGTTATAAATACAATGAATGAGAGTCCTAAACTGATTATTAAACTGTGAATGAGAGTTCTGAGAAGCTCTATTATATTATGAATTTATGTGGTGCACACAATGTATCTGATTAATTTTGTATACAAAACTGTGAATTGTGTATTACGTTGTAAATTTTATTCACGACTTAATATATTAAATTCACAATTTAATACATATAAATGTCTTCATATATTAACGTCTAAATATAAGCTTTAATTTGAAAATATGACTATAAATATATTTTATTTTGTCGTAAATAGTGAATTTATTATATTAAGCTGTGAATTTGTATATTAAACTGTTAATTGTCTGTATTAATTGTCTGTATTAAATTGTGAATTTTGTGAATTTTGTATATGCAACGCCCACAACCATTTTTGTGATGTGTTTAGCGCCTCAACAGCGTTACCACGCGAAACACCGCCCCCTATTCATTTTCAGTCGTTGTCAATATGCCCTTTGCCCTTCGTTGCCCTTTTAACATCCCATAACGCGTTAACCTTATTTATTTCACCTATAAATAGATATACAAACATAATATTTAAACCACAACCTTTTCTCATCTTCATCTTCATTCTATTTTCAAGTTTCATAAAAAGAAACCCCACTTTTCCTTTCAACAAACTATGGAGCAAAACCCGGACACCCTGCCTCCAAACACAAACACATCCATCCCGATGGGTTTCGCGCAATACGAAAGTTATATGAACCTCCTCACCTAAAACTCACCCCCAATGCAATTTTCTATATCCCTAATGCAATTTCCTACATCACCTTACATGCAGCAAAACCCAAATCTTCAACAAAACCTTTTCAGTGCTTTCAGTTCCATGCAACAAACAACCACATAGCCACCACCAGAAATTGTTCCTGAAACGCAAGTGGGAGGCAGTTGGAAAGGGAACGGGAAATGGAAAGGAAAAGGTAAAAGGAAAGGGAAGGCAGTCGAGGAAATGACAAAAGAACCTCCATTATGGTGGACACCGGAGGAGGAGTACGCTTTGGTGGTGGTGTGGTGCGGGACTTCAAAGAATCCAACCATAGGAACTACTATGCGAAGAGTTGGGTTTCGGAAAGTCGTGCTCGGAAAATTCCACACGCTTATGAAGAAACAACCATATCAGAATATCGACATGCTTAGCATCAAATGGACTTCGATTAGTCGTCGGTGCACCAAGTTTAATGGCATTTTCATGAGACTAGAATCGCAAAGGCAAAGTGGTGTGAATGATTTTGATGTTTACAAAGTCATGAGGGAACAATATCAAGTGGAAATAGGGCATACTTTTGAGTTTGAAAAAGTATGGGAGATTGTTAGGCTAGATCCAAAATATAATAAGACGCTGACATCGGGGGAGGCATAATCAAAGAGGTCCTGTAATTCTAGTCCGTATGACGTGTCCGACGCACGAATGCACGTCGACCTCAACACAGACACATAAGGGGCTTAGATGGGGTCAGATCTAAAATATGGACGTAGGTCTTAACTATTTAAGACCTCAAGAGCAAAAGGGCTGAAGCAGGGGA
This sequence comes from Lactuca sativa, assembly GCF_002870075.4. Taxonomy (NCBI): domain Eukaryota; kingdom Viridiplantae; phylum Streptophyta; class Magnoliopsida; order Asterales; family Asteraceae; genus Lactuca; species Lactuca sativa. The sequence goes on along the minus strand of NC_056625.2, from coordinate 173,834,687 downwards.
GTACGCCGGGCGTAATCCCTAGTACGCGCCGCGTACTGGGTGACGCTCCCCGATTCTGAGATGCAGCCGGGTACACTCAGCGTACACATCTGGTACGCGCAGCGTAACCCGGAGAGTGGACTTTTGGTTGACTTTTAGGGTATGATCTATTGTGGGGCCTTTGAGCTATGAGAGGGGTAAAATGGTCTTTCACCCTTCTGAGAGTGTCATAAGAGAGCATAGTCTAGCCTTTGAGAGTTATATTAAATAGAGTGTTATTTTTATATGATTAGGCGGAGGCTAGGCCAGCGTTTACCGAGTCAGAGATTTACCGAGATACCCGAGGTGAGTCTTCTCGCTATACTTTACCTAGTGTGGTAATAGAGTTTAGAGACCGAGTATTATAGAGTTATATGCCAGTGTGATTGCATGTTATTATGTGATGTGATTTATTGTGATATGTGATATGCATGATTCAGAGTTACAGAGTTGGGACTTTCGGGTCCCTAGAGTTAGGTCCAGAGGGCCCACAGAGAGTTGGGGCTGGAGGGCCCCACTGAGACACATTGACCAGAGGGTCAACAGAGTTACAGCCTCGAGTGGCTATTATGTGATTAGTGTGGTATTTTGGGGAATTCACTAAGCTTATGTTTACAGTGTTCAGTGTTATGTGTCTCAGGTACCAGTGATGACCGCGGGAAGGCGCCGGCTTGATTTCTACACACACATGCGATTGGATGTATTTTGATCTTGGGAGACATTTGTGAAATAAAAACATGATGTTATGACATTTTATGAAGGAATGGTTTTAATTAAAATGTGTTTTCAAATGTGAAAAATTGTTTTAATTTTTACGGTGTTGCACGTACCAATAACATCGGAATAGGGGACTTGATGATATATGGTCCATTAGCATGGCCTAGACAGCTCTGACGCGCCAGCCTTGCCTGGCGCTCCCTTGCCAACCTTCCTCGGGACTCCCTTGCCAGCCTGACTGGGGACTCTCCTGCCGGCCCAGCCTAGCGCTCCCTTGCCTAGCGCCCCGTATCGGCATTTCCTGGTGCGCACTCGCCAGCCTTTCCTGGTACGCGCTTGCTAACCTTTCCTGGTGCGCGCCCGCCAGCCTTTCCTGTTACGCGCCCGCCAGCCTTTCCATGGAGAGGGATCCTTCCCTGGCGGTTCAATCGCCACCCTAGACTCCGACCGAGTGGCTTAGTCACCACCCTCCGCTGTCAGCCACCATACACCACCACCAACACCAAGATGGTTCTCTAGCTAAAGAGAACCATCTCAGATCTACCAGCCGATCTAACTTGATTAGCAGAGCCAACTCCCGGGGCACAGTCCATGGGGCGACTCTAACGACCTTTTCTGTTGTGACATCGCAGATTCGTCTCCGACATTGAAGCACATCCTCAGAGCAAGTGGTCGGAGCCAATGTCGCATCAAATATTACGTAGAAAAAAAGTTTTAAGTTTAGTGTTTTGCTCTCTCTCTCTCTCTCTCTCTCTCTCTCTATATATATATATATATATATATATATATATATATATATATATATATATATATATATATATATATATATATATATATATATATATATATATATATAGGGAAAAGGGAATATACATTACAGCCCCACCTAAGCTTAAGTACTAAACCTCTTGAAAATGCATTGTTTTACTATATAAAGATTACGGTTAATGGATTCACAATTAATACTTCAAGATGTAAATTCAAGATCGACACAATAGGGTTTAGGGTTTAGAGTTTAGGGTTTAGGGTTTAGGGTTTAGGTTTATGTTTAGGGTTTAGGGTTTAGGGTTTAGGTTTATGTTTAGGGTTTAGGGTTTAGGGTTAAGGTTTGGGGTTTAGGGTTTAGGGTTAGGATTTAGGGTTTAGGGTTTATTTTTTAGATTTAGGTTTGGGGTTTAGCTTTAGTGTTTAGGGTTTAGGTTTAGGTTTAGGGTTTAGTAATGTTCACTTGGATGAAGTAATAAACGATAATTGAGGAAAAAAACGGAGATGATAAAACGATAATGAAAGAAAGAAATGTGATGGAGAATGATATATTTACCAAGTGAAACCAAACCGGGTATATCATGTTAAAACGACATATTTTAGAGGTTTAGTACCTAAGCTTAGGTGGGGCTGGAATGTATATTCTCTATCCTTATATATATATATATATATATATATATATATATATATATATATATATATATATATATATATATATGTGTGTGTGTGTGTGTGTGTGTGTGTGTTAAAGTCTTGAGGGCAGCAGATCTTGTAAGAACTCTGCAGTTAAACGTGTGTGGGCGAAGGCAATCCAGGGATGGGTGACCCTCTGTGAAGTTTCACGCCGGGAGCTCAAAACGGACAATATTGTGATACGTGTCGGAGGGAGATGTTACACATTTTGATTATGTACTACACTTCTTCAAATTATTGTATATACCACGTTTGATGGTTGCCTAGATACGGTTTTTTAACAATTGAATTATTGATAATGGCCAGAATACCTAATTCTTATATATTTTTATAGTTACGTGTAAAAAAAAGTCATTTTGAACGCATAAACAACAATCTGGTAGCATGACAAAGCAATGAGTTTTGCTTAATGATCTATTTTTAATTTTTTATTAATTAAGTGAATCTCCTTAAATTTTGACTCCAAAATCAATTTTGGAAAATTTGATAAAATGTCTAAAAAAAAATAGTTCTTGCGTAACTAGTTCTAGTTTGGTGACAACCTGGTTAGATTTGTTACTTAATAAACCAGATCGAGCACCTCAATTTCGGCCCTTTTTGGACTAAAATACGTATTTAAAACAATCCAATTTTTGACAAACACATTATCTTCGTTGGAAAAAAAACAAACTGATTAGTTTTGATAGTTATAACTTATATCGGTCAGAATAAGATTACAACTCTGATTTCTACTTATCAACCTAATCTTCCACACAAAAGATAAAACTAATATATTTTTCTTTCTTCAAACATGTATAATTTTGAAGTCGTCATGTAGTATTAATAATAAAAATCAACTAAATAATTACTCGAGATAGGTTTTCAAATATTCTTTATTGTTTTAAGTAACAATGAAATACTTAATTTAAATTCTTTGCGAAATATATCAAATATCTCGATTACATTGAAAGTGGGAAATTTAGTGATTTTAATTTATATGTTGATAAGTAATTTTGTTAGTGTTCGTATGAAATTGATTATTTGATTCCTTGATTGATCAAATAACCATAAATTAAACCTGATAGAGTAAGATTTCTTAGGCTATCTATGAAATAATTAGAATTACAGTAACCAAGTAAATTAATAACATGTAAAGCAAGTATGAACTCAAGAGAAGTATGTATGAATAACAACACGATAAGCTTCGATCTTTCAAAAAAAACACGATAAGCTTCGAGAACACTTTACTTCTTAATATCTATGGACACAGTTATTTGCCTAAAAGGACAAAGCACTTATTTATAGAGGAATATTGTATGGGTTCAAAGGGACAATAAAGTTGTACATGTGATACTACAAGTGAAACATGAAGGAATGGTGAAATTCATACCCTAACAAAGATTCTATTCGATCATCCTCAATTAACCAAAGTTTAACTTGTTGTATTGACTTGTATAATACAAGTCAATACAACAAGTTAAACTTTGGTTAAAAGATGGTGATCTTTCGGATAAAGACGATCACGTTTGAAATATGCATATACAAGTCAATACAACAAGTTAAACTTTGCTTACTTTAAATCAATAATCTTCTCTAGAAGTTTGGTGGAATACAAATGTTTCTAGCATGTAAGGTTCATTTTTTGCATCATTTTGCATATTTTTTTAATAATTTTTTGACATCTTGTATATATATGTATCATGTATTTTCTTGTAATATTTTAGGTTAATGTTAGTTTTTATTTAATTCATTTTAGCATGCATGCTATAACAGTTTTTGCATAATTTGCATTCTTTTTTAGTATTTTTAAAAATTACATAGCTCATTTTGAACAATTTTACTTGTTTAAGCTTAATTTATGCAGATTTATACAAAAGGATGATGATATACTACTTGTTTAAGCTTAATTTATGCAGATTTATACAAAAGGATGATGATATACTACTTGTTTAAGCTTAATTTATGCAGATTTATACAAAAGGATGATGATATACTTGAACACCGATGAAAATTCTTACAACCACTTTTGAAATCTCGTAGTAAAATCTATGATCAAACACAAAAACCAAACGATATAAAGGAACTTTCAGATTTTTGCAGCATTGCACAGTCTTAATCAAGTGATTGGATCCAAGGTAAAATGTGATCCGGTTAAGCTGAAATTTTAGAGGTGTTGATCATTAATATAGACGGTGGAGATCGGTTTTGGGCCAAATTTGATATACTTTTGGGGCTCATGAACAGCAGCTAGAAAATCTTTCCATCATCATATAAACTCAGCATCCCAAAATTGTGAATTAAATTAGTCCATAACGATGTTTTAAGAAGCTAAAAAGTGGCAACTCACGTTAGCTATTTAAGTCAGCCTGCAAAACACAAGTCTATTCAGCCCAAAAATATTTCTTTCAGCCCACAATTGATTTCTTTTTATTATTATTTAAAAAAACCGCACACGTGACCATGATGGGAAAAAATGATTCGGGAGATTAAAAAATGATAGAGGAGATCGGTCTCTACTTTTTGGGAGTGACACACATTTTTTTTTCATATTAACTCACGTAATATTATATAATCATCCAACTGAGATAACATGTATCAATATTTTATTTTTTCGACTTCGGACACACAATAAAGAAATGGAGAGATACAAAAGGTAGTCACGGGTAGAGGTGCACAAACCATATTATTTTCAAAAACCCAATCGATATTAAACCCGGTTCGGTTTGAGTCAAATAAGTGAAAACTGATTTTGTTAGATACTGATCTGTTTCAAACTGTTCAAACTGAAAAGTAGAAAATTTTATATAAATCGGACCCGACCGGATTGGATCCAGTTTGGAAAGAAAACCGGTCAAATTTAACTTTTGTACACTTTGTTATTTGTTCCCGTTAATTGACTCAGCTCACAAGAAGTGTTTTCCTTTTAATTTCCAAAGCACATGTGTGTGGTTTTGTCTCTTGGTGTTTGACCCAAGGAGAAATCAAAAATAAAAAGTGAATGTTAACTTGTGGCAGTGAGTAAAACTGTGAAAGGCATAAGACATCTTCCTTAAAGCAAATTTCTTGATTTTGTTTTTCTTTTTGGTTGTTATTATCGTCCAAATACATAAAACATTAACTAATATATTTTGAAATATAAAACATCGTGGTTATTGTAGTTGTTTAGTTTTTAAATTTAGACAATATTTCATAGTTAGTCTATGTGGTTTGCAAAATATTGTATTTTTAACTTTTTGACTAGTTAGTTTTTTTTATTTTTTATTTTTTTTCTAAAGGGTTATTTTCATAAAAGACTTTATGTTTTGACTTTTTTTCTTTTTAGACCTAAAACTTTTTTTTCTTTTCGAAAAAAACCCAACATTTACATGTTACTTGTTATTTTAGACCTTAGCAGGTCACCAAAAGGGAAATTAAGTATTTTATTTCATAAAAGACCCTACATTTTGTACATTTTTTCCAATTTAGACCTAAAATATTTTTATTTCAAAATAAACTCAACTTTAAAATTAGTTATAACCTTTAAGACTAGTTGTATAAGGTACTTCTTAACTACACCGATTTAGTGAAGTTTTAACTTCGTTCATGCATAAAAAAAAGTGATTATATCCATTTAGTTTAAACATAGACATCGATTTACACAATATAATTATTATACCTATATTTATTCATGATTGGGCAATTCTTTGTCCACGTATATTTATTAAAAAGAAAAACAGTAGTTGTAAAAGCTATTTCTTCACTACACCAAGTTCATATAACTTAATTGCGTCAATGCATAAAAAACGTAATTATATTCTTTTAGTTTAAATAATATACATCGATTTAACTTTTGCATCTTTTGGTATCATATTGCTTTACGCATGAAACATTTTTTTTTAGCCATTACACATACAATGAAATTGTTGAGTATATTTTTTTTCACGAGTGTATTATAAATAATAACAAAATGTTTTGTCTACATTTTGGAAAATTGCGGTATCATTCTTGTTATTTGGATTTTCAACTTATGATGAAATGGTTTCATTCCCAAAAAAATAGTTTTATATATTTATATGTGATGTTAACATTTTTTAAGAAAGTCTTAAACTTGAATCTTATATATCTAAACAAAACTATTACAAATGTTTAGGATTAATATTTTTATGTATGTATTTGATATAATTATAACATATTATTCAATGGTGGACTAATGCAACAAAATATTCTATGACTTTGGTTTAAGAATACCATAGTGAATGCGTTTGTTAACTGTTCTAAAAAAATTGATTAAAAATTTTGGCAAAAAAAATATATATAGAAAAGTGAGAGAGGGAAATATGTCCAAACTTACCAAATAAGTATAATAGATAAACTAAAAAAAATTGTATACAGTTTGTTAAACTACATGATATTTTTTTCTACAAATAAAAAAATGGTTATTATACTAAAAGATTCTTTCTAGCCATGTATTATCCATGTTACCAAAAAAATATGAAATTAACATAATTTTTTTTTAGCGGTAATAATAACATTTTTTATAAACAATATATCAAGGTTAATGATATAATATATATCCAAGATAAAGTTTAATTATATCTTTTAAACAAAAATAAAATTTTGCAATTCTTCTAAGTTAATTCGTTAGAATGAAAATAGATAACATTTTTTAGTATATAAATGTATACTTTCTTTTTCAGTGTAGTGAAACAGTATATTATATATTTGGTCTTGAAGATTATAATCAATTTTAAAGTTGAGTTTATTTTGAAAAATAAAAATCATTTTAGGTCTAAAATGGAAAAAAAACTACAAAATATTTGGTCTTTTATGAAACAAAAATACCTAATTTACCTCTTGGTGACCTTTTAGGGTTTGAAATAACAAGTAACATGTAAAAATAAGGTTTTTTTGGAAAAGAAAAAAAAATTAGGTCTAAAAAGAAAAAAATATCAAAATATAAGGTCTTTTATGAAAATAATCCTTTTCTAAATGATTAAAGTGCACTTGGACCAAATCTGAAAAGTGTTTATACCTCAAGGACTAATTCTAAAAATTTGAAATTATATATATATATATATATATATATATATATATATATATATATATATATATATATATATATATATATATATATATAGAGAGAGAGAGAGAGAGAGAGAGAGAGAGAGAGAGAGGTTTAATACAAAACCGTTATTAACAAAGAACAAATTAACCACTCATGAGCGTTGAAAATCATAACGATCAACGACCAAATGAATTGATGTATATTATACACATTTTTAGACAATATCTTAATACATTTTAGGTAATATTTTGGTTATTTGCAAAGATATTTGGTACTTATTGAATTAAATTGTATTTAAGCAGCCAAATGGAACACTCTTGAAGAATATGGAACATAATTGACAATGATTTAAACTTTGGAGGATTAAAGATTAAAAGAAGAAAATTTCAGCGAAAAACCAAGATCACGACGTGACAATCAACCCCACGACGTGCAGAGGGAATTCTAGAAGATAACTACGCGGGAAGTCAGAATCCTTGCCCGATACAGATTTTTATCAAAGTTACGACGTGAAACCCTAGTTCACGTCGTGAGCCACAGATTTTCGAAATCTATAAATACTCTTTCAGACTTATGATTTTGGGAGCTTTTGAGAGGAGAGGTATTATGAGGTAACCAATTTTAGAGGCCGGAAAAGTGTATAAAACATTCCCTTGAAGGAGATTTAGCTTGGTGATTAAGAGATTGAAGAACAGATCATCCCATTGGTTTGATTTACTTTAATCATGTTGATCTATGTTGAACTTATGTTTTCTTTTTTAGCCACGAGTAGCTGAACTTAGTTGCTTTCGTTTAGCTAGATGATACTTTAACTCTATGGTTTAGTTATTTAATTTATGGATTTTAATAGTTGGTATTGTGCTTATGTTTGATTATCATTACCTACCATGTTGAAGTTGTGATTTTGTTGCTTGAATTCAAGTTAAGTATAGCTTAGTGACCATTAGATTACATGAACTTGATTACCTAGTGATTTAGTGACCATTAAAGCACTTGACCTAGGATTGACCAAATCTTAAAAAAGTAATAAAACTAATAAATTTAGTTGTGCTAGAGAACATAAATTGTGACCATAATTGTGTTTAGTTAGATAAATCTTACATAGCCCATCAATAATTAATAACAAATTCTATGTTTTGCTTATGTATGACCATACAAGCTAATCATGAATTGGTGAAAATATTAGTAAATTTGGACTTGAATTACTAATTACATATAAATTGGTAACCAACTTTAATAATTCATAATTAGTAACTAAACGAAAGTGTTTTTAGTATATTGATTAAAATCGTTAGTTAAGCGTTTAAGTTTGTCTGAACTTTAAAAATCAGATAAAAACTCTTTTAACTTTTGCTTGTTTTACGTTAATTTTTAGTAACTATTTTAGTTCATTAAATCTCTTCCTTGAGTTCAAACCCAACTTACTTTACTATACTATAATCCGACTAGGTACATTGTCTATAGGTGCAATAGTAGATAAATAGTTAGGATATAAATTTAAAACTAGATAGGTATAGTCTGCACGACATCAAAGTTTTTGGCGCCATTGCCGGGAAACGGCTATTTTAGTTTTTAATTTAATTGCTTTAGGTTAATCGATCCTTTTTGTGGGGTTAAACCTGCAAAAAAAATTAATTTAAAGCATTAGATTTTTTTTCAGATTTACTGAACTCAGAACGTGAGCTCTTAAATCTCACGACATGAACTCAACTGTTTCACGTTTTCTTTCATTTTTGTTTACTATTTAGTTTATCTGTTTCACCATGAGGTGGCATCATTACCACATCGTGGTGAACGTTCGGTATGAGTTTTTGATTAGTTTTGTTCATTTTTATTTGTGTTTTTGTTACAGTAGTATATGACCCGCAGATCAAACACACCATTGAGACCACCACTTGAAGATTCAGAGTCAACTTTTCATAAAAATAAGGACAAGAACGCAGGAGGATCAATCAAAATTCCGAAAGAAGAGACCATAGTTGAATTCTTTAAGAAGACTCTTACCAAAAAGGAATCCGGTTACGAGCCCAAATCAAAAACCGACAAAAGTAGTGAACCCATAAGCGAGCCAAAAAGCATCATGATAGACATTGCTGACATGATGATGGAGGCCTACAAGAAAAGAATACAAGAGGATACTGACGCAAGACTTGTGCAATCCGCGATTCCCACTACTGCTACCTTCGAGCTTAAGGGACATATCCTTACCGCACTAAAGGATATTCCATTTTCCGAAAAACATCATGAAGATGCATACAAGAACCTCAATTAAGTCAATGACATAGTCGACTATTTCAACATTCCTAATGTTCATCGAGAGACTATCTTATTACGAATGCTTCTGGTTACTTTTAAAGGAGTAGCTAAGGATTGGTTGAAGGCACTTAAATCGGGTTCAGTCACTAGTTGGGCACAGATGCGTGAAGAATTCCTCCAACAACTTTTCCCACCATCAAAGTGTGACAACCCGAAATTTCCATTCTGTACAAACCATTTGAAGCCAATAGAAGTAGAACAGTTTCAGTGAAATTTCAGACTTCGGGTTTAAGTTTGGCAGTTTTTCAGGATTTACACTTAAGGATATATCAGGAGAGTGGATGCACTAGGGTTTTGTGCAACACTGTTATTCCAATACTCTAAGATATTAGAGTTCTTTCCGGGAATAAAAATATTTTCTGCCAAAAATATCTCAGGACTATAAATAGAATTCTAAACCAAATTGGTTCATTAGTTACATTTCCAACTAGAGAAAAGCCATTTTCTCTCTCACGGATCTTCGGATTTTTATCCCAAATCGTGAGTAAACTTCTCTAGTTGTTTTATAATGCTTATAATGTGCTTAAAAACGTAGATTACATAGCAAATCTGTGAGATTCGGGAGTTTACCGCCCAAGAACGTTCTTGGAGAGTAAACTCCTATATGTGGCTTAAATGCTACCTAGTCTTTTCCCCATGATAAGTAACGAACTTAGGCTTATTTATAAATGTATTTGGGACTAGAAAACAATTCAAAACCCCAAGATTTGGGAGTTTACCGCCCAAGAACACTTGGGGAGTAAACTCCATTTTAAGGGCCAAAAGTGTCCCAATGCCCCTCAAAGCCATGGAACTCGAACTAGAACCTACCATTGCATGTTTTAGACCACAAATCAATTAAGATTCATGACTAGAAGTGAGTTCACGACCAAGAGAGTTCTTGGGCCGTGAACTCCATGTTTAAGTGCCAAAATGCCCTTAAAACCTCCCTTAAGCCAAGAGACTACTTTGGGCATGTACCTAAATGAGTTTTGTACTAGCTAACACACTTAGAACACCAAGAGTAAGGTGTTCACGACCCAAAAGGTTCTAGGGCCGTGAACTCCATAAAATGGTGCCAAATGGTGCCATAAACTCTTCTAAAGCCAAGTACAAAAGCCCAGTTTAGTTCCTAGTTAATTTAGAGACCTGAAAACACCATAAACACCCTCCCAAGGGAGTTTGCGGCCGTAAACTCCAAGGGAATATGGTCCCAGGGCTGTAAACTCCTAAAAGGAGTTATATTATGCGCTAAACTCTTCCATAGACCAAGCCATTAAGTAGAAATGCTTATTAGGGCCTTATAGAGCATCAAACATCAAATGGACACATAAGTATGAGTTCAGGGCCGTAAACTCATTTGGTAGTGTTGTTAGGGTCGTGAACTCCCTTATGGAGTTTTCCTTGAGCCCTACACACAATATCTTCCCCTACAAACACTTAGATGCAATCCTAGAGGCTAATAACACTTGATAAAGGTGTTTAGCATGTCCTAGGGTGTCTTGACTTGTTTATTAGTTGTTTATAGACTAATTTGTTACATATATGTGAAATTATATGTTAACTAGGATCATAAGTGTGTTCAAGACTTCACTTGACACCTAGCGGTCCTACCTCTTCAGTTCATCCGTATCACCCACAACAGGTGAGTTCATACCCCTTAATCAATGTTTTAAACTGTTTTTAAATGTTTTATGGGGGGATAGAAGTAGAATCATGCTACTTATTATATCAATCACATGTGATTAATAAGCAGCATTCAAATGATTTACTACTCATTAGCCGTTTTACCAAACAGTTTCCTTCAAATGATTTTCATATACACTTTATATGTTTAAAACTCCTTATTACACTGTACATTTTACTCTGTATATTACATTTCAAACTTATTTATAATTGTGTTTCAAACAAATGTTTCTTTATACTAAATCGTTTTATCAAACCCATGCCTTCAAAACCCTTTTATAAATCAACATCAAGTTGATCTTTTCTTAGAAAATATTTATGTTCAAAGGTTTTTACAAAACTTATTTTATGCTTTTATTATAAATTGCATGCCTCTATATGTATGGTTATATAAGAAATGTTTAAAAGACTTAGGAAGGCTATCCACCCTATTTCCTTTTCCTCGATTTGGATGTGGTCTGGTGGGATATCGGGTACCCGTCCGAAGGTCGTTTAAATATTAATTATATATCATGTGTACATATATAGTCATAACGGTCCTCCTAGTTCTTTAAATGCCCGTGGGTAGCAAGGGTATACATCCATGTCCATACGTACTAGTTAGATTACTAGTAAACTACCATATGGGTAGTTTAGGAAGATTCTAAAACTATTACTAGAACACAATATCATACTATGGGTCAGTTCATTCATGAGTCAATACTTACTACTATGAGAACATATACAATTATACTAGAGAAGAACATATACAACTTTAATGGAGAAGAACATATACAACTATACTAGGAAGAGAACATATACAACGATACTAGAACAAGTAACATTACGTTACATATACATGAATACGTTAACAATTGTGATCCACTGTATCGGAGCATGCCTTAAATGTCATGGCTCGAGTTGTAGCCAGAATTCTCTTGGAGGGAGAGCGTGAGTTTGCGTTTAGATCTATACTGGATTGACTATCCTACACCTTGTTGCTAGCTACAGCGGGACCTGCAGGTCTGCGTGTGCCAAACGTCATTCCGTTTTTACGACCATTCGTATGTCGTTGTTACCAGTCAATAGTATGGTGCAATTTATCACATGATACCTTAATATAAATCCGGTTTAAGGTAGTTAGTACAACAGTAGTTCCTATAATACAACACTACAGTACTACATTAATTTCCCCTTTTCATATATTTAGTGATCATTACACTTAAACATTTAATGTAAAAACTATATTTTGATAATGATAGTTACACTTGGGAAAATTTCACACTTTTACGAGAAACGAACATTTAGAACAGTTAAGTCTTGGTAGAAGACTACATTGAGAACAGTTAAGTCTTGGTAGAAGACACCTTTATATAAAGTAGGAATCATAGGGATTTCTAGGTTTTTAAAACATTTACAGCAGTTTTACAAACATTTTCATACTTACAGTTCATTTACAAACATTTTCATACTTACAGTTCATTTACAAACATTCTCATGCTTACAGTTCATTTACAAACAATTTCTTACATACAAATTAAGACACTAAAATACTTATGATCTCACCAGCTTGAAAGTTGATACTCGCTTTCAAAATTACTTGTATCCTCAGGTCATCATAGACAGGTACCGATGCAAGGATTAGGGAAGATGCAGCTCGTCGAAGACTCATCTTTCATTTTGATTTATGCTTTAGTGTTTTTCAAAATTTGACAAAACACACTTGTATAATAATTATATTATTAATGCAATGGATGATGTTGTTGCTTGTTTACTACTTTACATTGTTGTGACACTGTACATGACGTCCTCCGCCCCAGAACGTTTCCGCCGTTCTTGGTTTTGGGGTGTGACAAAAAGTTTCTAAACTCAAAAAGGTCATAGCTAATTTTAAGCAATAAGTGGGGGAGTCTTTATATAAGCCATGGGAGCGGTACAAAGGGTTAATAAGAAATTGTCCCCAAAATGATTTAAATGAGCAACAAGAGGTCTCGATCTTCTACGATGGGGTGAACATCACGATAAGGCAACTCCTTGATTCTCAAGTACGTTTAACGAAAAAGAATCCCGTCGAAATTAAAGAATTAATCAAATAATTTTCAAAGCATTCACAGGAATATCACAACCCTCGTAATGATGGAACTAGGGGAATCAGAATGGTGTATCGGAAGATATGGCGGTGGTATTGGAAATGTTAAGTAGCATGGATAGAAGAATTACCAAGATGGACCAATCCATACACACAATACATGTGTGTTGTCAAAACTGCAATGGTCCACATTTGACGAAAGATCGACATTTGGACAAAAACAGGAAAAGGATAACTCCAATATACTACTCAAGTGGAGACCACAATGATGAAGATTAGAGGAAGTCGAAGAAGGGATGGGTGCCTTGTGATGAGTATAAAAAGCAAAAAGAAGAGAAGTATAGGAAAATTGGGCGGGGATTTTACCAAAAGGAACAACCGTAACTCGAGAAAAAAGTGGACTTGGAGTCAATGCTTCATCGATTCATGGAAGCTTCTAAAAAATGTCACGATGCAGTTAATGCTACCATGAGAAATCATCAAGCATCTATCAAAAATATTGAAGCTCAACTCGGACTTGACACCTATTTAAACACCCTTAAGCCTCTTGGACCAAACCCTAATCAGCCTCCATAGCCTCATTTCTCCCTTTTACACCATAGATCCCATGTGAGAGTGTTTTTGAGCTGAAGGAGTGTATTTGTGGCCATTTTAGAGTTCACTCAAGAAGAATGAATTTCTAAGCAAGCTTGGAGTGGAATTAGACTTCAAGAATCTACATCTAGTTCACCTTGAAGAGCTTCTGGAGGTATAAAGTCTTGATCTTGCTATCTTATTCATTAGATCTAGTTAGGGTTTCTATATTATCCCTTTTTGTGTTCATGGATCATCTCTAGAGAGTTAGATCAACTCCAGAGCTTAGGAAGAGTAGATCTTAGGTCCTTTGACTCATTCATGCCATAAAAATGGTGTCTTGATGGGTGTTTTGACCTCATGCATGGATTAAGACTCTTGGAAAGGTCTTAATAGGTTGTTGGGAACATATAGAACATGAAAAGGCATAAAGTTGCCAACTTTATGCCTTAGGACGTCTTAATTGACTCAGAGATAAAGATCGGATGTTAGAACAGTGGGTATTAAGCACTTAATGGAAGATGTGCTTAATCTGTTTGTACGTTGGGCGTAGATTAGCATACGTAGCACGTACAACTTAGGGACTTAGTACGTTGCGCGTACAAGGGTGGTACGCAAGGTGTACTGTAGCGACCCAATTTTACAAAAAAAATCACTTTTGAGTTAATCAAAACAATCTCATAAACCACAGATTCCCAAACATATGTTTTCATATTAATATTTATTACATCTTTGTTTTCCCTTTTAAAACATCAGAGGGTCCCAACTACATTAAAAAGAGAGATAGAGTGCGGGCCACGTCATCACGTCGGGCCCTTGCCCTTGGTCTCAGAAGTACCTGAAACAAATCAACAACCTGTAAGCAAAATGCTTAGTGAGTTTCCTAGAGCATACCGCACACAAACACATACATATATCCTGATAGCTAATTAAAGCTACAAATATGCCACAGAAACCATGCAATACAATCAACAAGAATACCACGGGCTACCCCACATGGTCTTTACCTAGGACTGTCATGGGCTACCCCACATGGTCTTTACCTAGGAATGCCATGGGCTACCCCACATCGGCTTATATCCAATGCCATATCCCCCCTGGGGGGTCTTCCATACCAGCATAATATCACATAACATAACAATTCATAATTGAATAACACACATACAACACGTATACATAATGGGCCGGGCTTGGTGCCGTAGACCCATAGGTATGGTGAGAAGACTCACCTTCATCTGATGAATACGAATACTGCCCTCCTAGTAATTCGCAGCCTCTCAAGCTGAATAACAACAATCATAACACAATCAATAATAGGGCCTTAATTACAAAAATAGAGGCCCAATCTTCAAAGTCTACCCCTAAGGCCCAATTACCCTTTTCTTACAAATGGGCCCCAAAGTCCAAGTCCAATATCCTTAATGGGCCCCTTGGCGGAATAAGGCCCAATCAATAAGTCCATGGCCCAAACAGGTAAAAAGGCCTATAACTCACAGAATCCAGTCAAGCCTAACAACCAAATGAGGCCCAAAGGCCTAAAACAGCTTAGGGACCAACTAAGCTGCATACGCCCAGCGTACCACCCTGGTACGCGCAGCGTACTGAAGGTTTGGGCACTACGTGCCGCGTACAGCTGGTTACGCCCATCGTACAAACAGCTTAAGCAGTTTTTCCAAGTGCTTAATACTTGAATCCATCACGACCAAAAGTTAGATCTAAGTCTGAAAAGATGTCCTAAGGCATAAAGGTGGCAACTTTATGCCCTTGCATGTCTCTTACACGCCCAACCACTCCATTAAGACCTTTCCAATGTCTTTTACCCATGCATGAGGTCAAATCTCTCATCAAGCTATCATTTTTATGCTCCTAAATGACTAGGGGACCTCATATCTGACTTTCATATCAAAAGGGAAGGCTTAACTCAACAAAAGAGATCCAAAGTTCATAAAAGGGACAAACCACCAAAACCCTAGCTAGAACTAAAGATTAGAAAGGAAAGATGCAAGCTTTTTTACCTCTAGAAGCTTTGCAAGATGCTTTTAAGGGAGGATCTTGAAGCACCCACTTGATCCAAGCTTGCTTGACCACCCCTTCTTCTTGAAATACACACAAAAAGGCCACAAATGCACACTTTAAGGCTTAAGAATGATCTCACAAGGTTTCCAGGAGTATATGGACGTTCTAAGGCTGTGGAGGCTCTCTAGGGTTTAGTCCAAGGAACATAAGATTGATTAAATAGGCCTAAAGTCCGGATAATTAGGGCTTTGCAACCCTGGCGCGTACGCCCCGCGTAACTCAAGGTACGCCCAACGTACCTTGATTCCTCCGCAACCACATCCATGCAATACGCTAAGCGTACACTTAAGTACGCCCAACGTACTTAAGGGACCATTTATGCTAATAATATAATCCTTAGGGTTTTAAGACTTACCAAAAATTTTGGATGTTACATGTACGCACCTTAGATGGGCTTGGACTTGTTTTGGGCTTGTAATCCCTTTGGGCCTTAATCAGTCATTGGGCCTGGTCACATTTTGAGTTGGTAGGCCAGCTTATCTGTTTTGGGCCATGGTTACTATGGTTGGGCTTTATTGGGCCATGAGGCCCTTTAATGATTTTGGACATGGAATTTAGGCCCATTACCAAAGGACACTTTTTGGGCCATTGTGAAAGGACTTGGGGTTTGGGTTCTTCAATTGGATTATGTTTATCCCTAACCTAGGGTAATGGTATTATTGTTCAGCACGGGTGTTCACGGACTGTTAGGAGAGCATCTTTCGGATTCAACAGATAGAGGTGAGTCTCCTCACTATACCAATGGGTCGAAGGCACCAAGGCCAACCCATTTTATGATATGTGGTACACTAGTTGATGTAGTGTTATGTGGCATGTTTGTTGGTTATGTGCTAGGAGGTATGGTAGTTGTATATGTGGTATACTTGTATGGAAGACCATGTGGAGAGCCATGACACCTGGATGTAAGACCATGTGGAGAGCCCATGGCTTTCCTATTAAAGACCATGGGAGAGCCCATGACACCTGGATGTAAGACCATGTGGAGAGCTCATGGCTTTCCTATGAAAGACCATGGCGGAGCCTATGTCACTTAGGTGTAAGACCATGTGGGGAGGCCATGGCATCCAGGAGTAAGACCTTGGGGGAGCCCACGATATCCTTATATGTTTGTATGCATGGCTTATATGGTTTATGTAGCTTTTATAGCACATATGGATTATGTGATTATGTGGATTGTGTGGGGTATGCTCTAGAGAACTCACTAAGCATTAGATTACAGTTTGTTTGTTTGTTTTAGGTACTTCTAAGCCTAAGGGCAAGGGCAAGGCTTGATGGCGTTGCATGCACTCTCTCAGGCATTTTTATGGGACACTCTGATATTTGAAATATAGTTGTTGATCTTATGAATTTGAAAACAATTGTTCTTGAGATTTTGTGGTTTATTAGGAATGTTTTGATTATTTGAAAATGAAAATTTTCTTTTGAAAATTGGGTCGTTACAAGTTGGTATCAGAGCCTTGGTTTGAGGGATTCGGGCACACTCTCGGGTGTGTCAGGACTCAAACTAAGGAAATGGTAAAATTGTTTTCAAAAATATAATTTAAAGACTTCTTAAAATGGAAAATAGGAGAGTGCAATGCGCGTGATCGGCCGAGCCAAGTAAGTAGTTCCCCCATTATGTTAGCCATGTGATACTGATATTTGAGTTATGATAATCATATGAATCTTGCTACATGTATGCTTTCAAATTTGTATACGGTTAGAGTCTTATAGCCTCAAAATGATTGATTTGGCATTATTTCATGTTCCTTGTTTGGTTGTGGTCTTAGGGTAGAGTCTATTATTTGACAGTCTATTTGATCTTGTTCTGTGTATAATTTGCGTGCATAAGGCAACCCGTTATGATTGAGTTCTGGTTTGAGATGGATGGAGTAAATCTTAGGATAGCCTAGGATTTGAGCTATGCGATAGCCTATGAGATATGACTTCTTCTGGGATAAATTAGAGTTATCAGGTAGAGCCTTGGGGAAGGTACAGGTAGGTGTGGAAGGTAGTATTGGGCTCGTACTAATGGAAGCATAACACCTATACTCAAACCAATTTTAGATTTGGAAGCTCTAAGGAGAACCGGTGTGGGAGGATCCCTTTTTTTGACATCCTGATCATTATGTTTTATGATATTGCAGTTCAGTATGGTGGTGACATGATTTGGAGTTGGGGGATCAGGATTTGGGTCGGGTGATGGTACCGAGCCCATTGACGAGAGGCTGGCCGAGCTCATTGCAGCCGAGGTTATGAGGGGTATCCTTGATGCTACCCCAGTGATTTTTGGGACGATCAAGGAAGGGATGATGGAGATCATGGAGGAGAGCTCAGGGCATTCAGAGCCAAGATTGTTGCGGGCCAGATTGGGGCCCAGACTCCCTCATTCCGGGAGTTCAAGGCGTGCGGGGCGCTAATGTTCGTCGGGTCAGGGACCCCATAGTTAGCCAACACTG
Organism: Lactuca sativa; assembly: GCF_002870075.4. NCBI lineage: Eukaryota > Viridiplantae > Streptophyta > Magnoliopsida > Asterales > Asteraceae > Lactuca > Lactuca sativa. The sequence goes on along the minus strand of NC_056625.2, from coordinate 173,816,335 downwards.
GGTGGAGGACATAAAGAACGCCCAACACACAAGTTCTTGCCCTGATGTGGCAAAGGTGGGTTTTGCTTCATGTATGCTGAGGGATCGAGCCCACGATTGGTGGGGTCAGGTGACTAGCTAGGTGGGAGCAGCCGGTGTGGCTAAGATGACATAGGCAAAGTTTGTCAGGCGTTTCTATTTGGAGTTTGCACCACCTATTAAGGTACAATGGCTAGTGAAGGAGTTTCATGAGATCCGGCAGACCACCGAGACTATGGCGGAGATCACTGCCAAGCTTCGGGAATGAGCACTGTTGATCCCATAATATGCTACAGACGAGGATATATGGAGGAAGAGGTATCATTTCATGTTGAGGTATGATATTTGAGAGTTTGTGAGCTTTACAGGGTGCAAGAACCTGAATGAGATGGTGGAGAAGGCTCATGAGTGGGAGATGGAGTTGGACTTCCACACCAAGCGGAATCCTAAGCAGGCATAGACAGTAGTAGGTCAGCCTAAAAAGCCTAAGATCTCAGATTCTTCTTGTATGGCCAGCATAGACGTGGCCGGTGTGCCAAGTGCGGTAAACCGCATAGTGGGGCTTGTCGGACGGTAGGCTCGGGATGCTACATATGTTGCCAGTCGGGCCACGTGATCAGGGATTGCCTCAAGAAGGGCTTGATTTGTTTTCACTGCAACTAGACCGGCCACAAACAGACCGATTGTTTGAGGTTGTAGGGAGGAGGAGGAGCAGTGGTGGCGCCTACGCCTGCCACAATGAGGATCACTGACGGGCGCCCTGCTAAGGGGGATGCTCCAGCGGTGAAGAGCTGTGCATTTCAGTTGACTACCGATGAGGCTCAGTCAGTGCCAGACATCGTGGCTGGTACATATTTTATCCTTCCATCTTGATATTGATTTCTATTGCTTATGTGTATATATGTGCTCATGTATAGGGACCTTTTGGTCAATGGTATGTCGGCTCACGTTCTATTCGAATCGGGTGCTACTCGATCGTTTGTATCTCTTGCGCTTAGCAAGAAGTTTCGGGATGCGCCAAGGACTTTGGATTCCCCGCTGGAGGTTGAGATTGCGGATAACCACACTGTGAGTGCTGCAAGGGTGTATCGGGACTGTGTCCTGAATGTGCTTGGGTAAAGGTTCCGTGTTGATCTAGTTCTGATACCATTGCGAGGGCTGAAGGTGATCGTCGGGATGGACTGTTTGGGAGCCAATGGGGCCATGATCGATTGCGAGCGCCATCGGGTAAGTGTTCGAACCCTAAGTGGGGGAGAACTGGTTATTCATGGAGAGAGGGCCTCATAGGGTCCAACCCTCTGTTCAGCTGCGAGGGCTAGGAGACTTCTTCATCAGGGTTGTTCGGGATTTTTTTTGCTTATATCTTAGATACGAGGGTTGAGACCACGACAGATTTGGACAGTGTATCGGTTGTACAAGAATTTCGAGATGTCTTTCCCGAGGAGTTACCTGGAGTGCCTCCGGAGAGGCAGATGGAGTTTCGTATTGATTTGGTGCCAGGTGCCACCCCGATAGCCAAGGTACCATACCGAATTGCTCCGCCCGAGATACAGGAGCTATCTACGCAACTTCAGGAGCTACTAGACTGAGGGTTTATTCGTCCTAGTATTTCCCTATGGGGAGCACTGATCCTGTTCGTGAAAAAGAAGGACGGGTCACATAGGATGTGTATTGATTATCGAGAGTTGAACAAGCTAACAGTGAAAGATCGTTATCCGCTACCGAGGATCAATGATTTGTTCAATCAGCTGCAGGGTGCGTCTTGGTTTTCCAAGATTGATCTTCAGTCGGGGTACCATCAGATGAGGATTCGGGATGAGGACATACCGAAGACAGCTTTCAGGACTCGATATGGGCACTATGGGTTTGTGGTGATGCCATTCGGGCTCAACAATGCCCCATCAGCGTTCATGGGTCTCATGAACAGGGTGTGTAGACCGATGTTGGATTAGTCAGTGATCGTGTTTATCGATCATATTTTGGTCTATTCTAAGACCAAGGAGCAACATGAGCAACATCTGAGGGAGGTATTGGAGACACTGAGAACGGAAAGTCTTTATTCCAAGTTCTCAAAGTGTGATTTCTGGTTGCGAGAGGTGCAGTTTTTGGGGCACATCATCAACCAGGAGGGTATTTCGGTGGATCCAGCCAAGGCTGAGGTAGTTATGCGGTGGGAGGTACCGAAGAACGCATCTGAGATTCGTAGCTTCTTGGTTCTAGTGGGGGTACTATCAGAGATTCATCTAGGATTTCTCCAAGATTACGGTGCCTTTAACCCGCCTGACCAAGGAGAATGTGACATATCGATGGGGCCCGGATCAGCAGTTGGCTTTCGAGACCCAGAGATCGAGGTTATGTGAGGCTTCGATTCTCGTACTACTTGAGGGGCTGGATGATTTGGTAGTGTACTGTGATGCATCGATCTTGGGGTTAGGCGTCGTACTGATGATACTATACACGTATTAATCGCTCAAAACGAAAGGGTAGACTTCTAGTCTATATGTATACGAACATGATACTAGGAGAAGAAAAATAGACAGAAACAAACTTAGACAATGTATTATGTTAATATTATGGCGTGTGAGATCTAAAATCAGAAGGAGAGTGAGAAATCAAGTTCGAAGGAAAGTAAAAGGAAGGTAGTGGCAATTATTGTTATTGTTAAAATTATAAGAACAATACCTATATGTAGCTTTAAAACCAAGTTGAGATATATTTCAAACTTCAATATTTGATGTATATTGATGATTAAATAAACATATGGGAGTTTTAAAGAGTTTGCTAAGGATTTCTAAAAATTCACGAGTTATCTATTAAGTTAAACTCCATTTGTGAACTAAAACTTGTAATTCAAAATCTGACAATTTTGACATTTTTGACTGGGGTCCAATAATGGTTAAAACGGATAAAGTAAAGACTTAACATATTTAGACGGATAATTATGCATTGTCAAAAGTACGTCGCTACAAGTTTAAAAGTGAACACTAAGTTTTGGAATGCTGTAAGTTTTATAAACACTGATTATAAAACTAATATGAAATAAAATAAACAAATGATGTGTGTTGGAAATTTAGGAATTAGAGATATCTTAGAAACATGTGTGAAGTAGAAAGTTGTGAAAAGATCATGTTGGGATTCAAGAAAACACATTTAAGTAAGTATAATGCTTAAATGAGAAAATAGTCAAAAGACTTAAAACAAAAGTGGTTTGAAGATCTGATGAAGCTTTTACACATAATATGAACTTTAACGTCATATGTTTAAGTTTTATAGCATAGAGTTTAAACACTTTTATAAAAGAAAATGTTTCTAAGTTTTTTGAAAACGTGCCAAAATGGTAAGCAAGGATTAAAATGGTTTCTATGCCCTTAAAAGCACATATATCCATTGAAATGGATTTGAAATGAAATTGAAATAGCAAGGTTAAAACCAATATTGGTTAAATTGAGTTTTGAAGAGGAGTGTTAAGTTAAAACAAGTTGTCAAAAGATTTTTTTTTTGCAAGAATATGGATTACATTGTTAGGAAATGTCTACTAAGTTGAATGAAGTGGTTATAAAATATTTTATCGATATCAAAACACTTTTCATAGTTGTAACTCTAGTACGAGGACGATGAAGAGGTATTGAGGAATAATTGGTATAGGTTTTGACTTATGATTATTACTAGTGTATATCTAGCTAGTAACCTTACATCTAAAGTCAATAGCTACCAAGGAATACCCATTCTCAACACTAAGTGCATTTCTCCTAGAGTGGCTAGTGATATAATCTAAGTGGTTAACCTAGCACATGATAAGGGATAGGAATATTTCTAAATAAAGGCATTATGGTAAAAGTGCACTTAGTTTCTATGTGTACCTAGATGAATGCCTATAATATGCAATGCCCGTACGCACACCGAAATTTTTTGTTTTTCAAAAGTTTAAGTTGAAAATTGTTTTGAACATAATTCTAGTATAACTGTTTCAAGCCTTGTATTAAATTTCCTTAATTAAGCATAGTTGGCCAGGCTATACTTAATTAGAGTCCAATAATGTGTACTCGAATTAGTTATACCAGTAGTATGTTCAGTATTTTAAAAAAACGTTTAGAAATTTTTTGGCTATAGTTGTGGTTTTCCAAAGGAAAATTGGTATTCTTTATAACCTTCGGCTCTGATACCATTTCCTGTCACACCCCGCTAAAGTGGAAACACGAGGCGTGGCAGTATAAAGGGTTTCATAGGAAAAGTTAAAAGATAACACCAACCATAGTATTAAAAATCATTACAAATTTACAATGGGTTTGAACAAATTTTAAAAGAAATTACAATGTAAATCGAAATACAACACATGCGGATGCTCCTAAAAGTGAAGTGTCCCTAAGTGCCACTTACTCGTTGATTCCTGAAAAAGCATGTAAAACGAGCGTCAACTATAAAAAAAGTTGGTGAGTACTCACAAGTTTAACAAAATAATATTGGTTCATGAACTGAAATCAAAGTTTTGATAAAAGTTTCCAATAATAAAAGTATATTGTTAAAAGGAGTAAACAAGTTTGTAAAAACAAAGTTCTTTGTCATCATGATAGATAAAGTATGTTGCCTGAATAAGATGCAACATTCATATTCTCATGGAAGATAAAGTTCGTTACTCAAACGAGTAAACAAGTTTCATTGCTAAAATGAGCTGTCAATCGCGTTGCTACAAGGAGCAAACAATTTCATTGCTAAAACATGTATATAAGTTTCCAGTAGTAAAAGTTTGTTGTTGTAATGAGAAACAAAGTTCATTGCTATAATTAATAAACAAGTTTATTGCTATAATGAGTAATGAGTTTAGTTGCTAAAATAAGTATTCAAGTTTCATTGCTAAAATAAGTATACAAGTGTCATTGCTAACATGGGAATACAAGTTTCGTATGTGCATAAAGAATAGTATGTGCATCAAGTTTCCATTCATGAGTTCACAACCCAAGCCTAATGACCGAATCGTGCCCTATTGACTACTATGTGTATCGCAAACATAGTGTACCTCCTGATAGCGCTATCCATAATAACCGTAGGCTCAAAAGAGTTAATGAGTTGTGTCTAGAGATTCCAGGAACTTAACCGCGATACAGTCCTCATGAATTAAAGTAACATACACATACATATGAAATATAGCAACCAAGTTTCATACAAGTCAAAATAAATACAACCAACATAAAAATAGTTTAGGACATGCTTTTCCACCCCAAAACATTTAAAAACCGAAAATAGGGGAGTGCGTGAATACTCACAATATGAAAAATATAGCAACCAAGTTTATACGAGTCAAATAAATACAACGAATATAATAATTTAGGACATGCTTTTCCACTCCAAAACATTTAAAAACCAAAAATAGGGGATTGGTGAATACTCACAATACATTGAGATGATGCAAATGGTGCCTTGACTATGTTCCACGTGTACCACTACCGATTCCTACAGTATTTGTAACAGCCCGGAATCTCAAGTATTGTTAAATTATGTTTTTGGGGTGATTTAAGAGGGGACTCGGCGAGTTGGAGCCTAGACTCGCCGAGTAGGATCGCAGACTTGGTCGCGGGATCGCGACTGGACTCGACGAGTCCAGATATGGACTCGGCGAGTCTACGCTGTTTAGCGAAAACCCTAACCGTTCAGGTTTGGGACGTATAAAGGAGACTTATTGGCCGTCATTTTTCATTTTAGCCTTCTGAGAAGAACCCTAAATCGATTGTGTGCATCTGGAGCAAGGATTATAGGCCATTGTTGATTATAGAAGAGTGGTTGTGCAAGGAAGAGAAGGGATTGGCTAAAGGAGCAGCAAGGGAGTCACATTCTGAGGATTGGGGACACAGAGGATACATCATCCAGGGAGGTTGTAGCTCGTCGGATTGTGCACGAGTGATTTCAGGATTTGCTAGCTTTCAGCATTCACGAGGTGAGTCTTCTCACTATACTGTACCCGGAAGGGTTTGACTGTGTGACCGGAAGGTCAGATATGATATGTGATATGTATGCTATATGTGGTAAGCTGTTTGTTATATGTGCTATGTATGTTATGGGCCGGAAGGCGATTATATTATGGGCCGGAAGGCAATATGTTATGGGCCGGAAGGCAATATGTTGTGCGATGGACCGGAAGGTCGGCGTGGGTAGGACCGGAAGGCTTACCCAGCAGGGACGGAAGTCCCCTGAGACACATGGACCGATAGGTCAGGGCCTGGAAAGGCGTATGTGCGTAAGTTCTATATTGGGGAACTCACTAAGCATTTATGCTTACAGTTGTTATGCATGTGTTTCAGGTACTAGCGAGGACCGTGGGAAGGCGCCGGCGTGATCGATACACACTGAAGGATGTTTTATGATCTTGGGATTTAGACAACTTGTATTTGACTTGACACTTTAATTATTTATGCCTTGTTTCGAATGGAAATACTTAATTTTTAAAATGAAAATTTTGTTTTCAAAATTCGCGTTGTTACAATTGGTATCAGAGCCTTGGTTTGAGGGATTCGGGTGCACCTTCGGGCGTAACTGAACTCAAACCGAGGATTTGAGGAAAACTTTTACAAATAAAGGCATAAACTTTTATGAATGATTTTGTGGTGAACAAGAAAGAAGCAGTGTGTACGATCAGTCAGCGCCCGAACGGTAAAGATCCCCAAAATACCTTACAATATTATATGATATGAATTGTTATGCATGCTAGAAGACTAGGTGTTCATGATAGGACTAGAGTGGCCTGATTTGTGATGCCTTAGTCTAGGGAAGTTTGCCGATATGAGATGCTTTGCTAGGGTGCGGGTAGATAGTGCATAACAGAAGTAGAGTACTCACTATCCGGGGTTTGGGGAGGAAGATTTGGGATGAATGCTGATGCGGTGTGGTCGGTAGTATTGGGCCCGTACTACCGAAGACACCGGGTCAGTGGGAGACCCAAGTAAGAATCCCTGGATATCGGAGATTGAGTAGGGTTGCGTTATCGAGTGCGATTACACTCGATGGAATCTCTGATAGTTTTATGTTGTATTTCAGAGACATCATGGTTAGACCATGCCACGGAGCGAGTTCGAGCGGTGTGAGTGACGAGGAGATTCGTCAGATGATTCCCGAGGAGGTAGCGGCAGCGATCCGGGCTGAGATCCCGGAGATGTTTGGGTCTATTAAGACCACCCTGATGGAGACGTTTGATGAGCGGTACGCCGCATTGACTGAGGCTGCAACCGCTGCAGCTACCGCAGCTGTGGCCGCTGCTAGGCCACAGGGGGGTGACTCGTTGCTGTTCCGAGAGTTCAGCAACACGAAGCCACCAGAGTTCGATGGGACGCAGGATCCGATTGCTGCGATGAGGTGGATCGCGGATATAGAGGGGTGCTTCTACACTTGTTCATGCCCGGAGCACCTGAGGGTACGGTTCGCTTTGAACCAGCTCCGTCTGGGAGCGAAGGACTGGTGGAAGTTCGTGACGGCGAACTTCACTTTGGCAGAGATTACAGCAGTGACATGGGAGGGGTTTAATGCTATGTTCAGGGACGAGTACGTTCCCCCGGTGGAGAGGGAACGATTGGTTCAGGAGTTCTTAACCCTCAAGCAGGGTACTGATTCTGTTGCGGTGATCACGCGGAAGTTTCATGAGAGGGCGATGTTCTGCCCCAAGCTGGTGTCCACTGATCAGGCTCGGATGAGCCGGTACTTGGGAGTGTTGAGGAGGGATATCCGGGAGTTTGTGTCAAACTCCACTTACCATACTTTTGTTGAGCTTCAGGCGAATGCCAGGAAGCGCAAGATCGAGTTGGAGACCCAGGCCAGGGAGGAGGCCGAGTCTCAGCGGGTGGACCGGCGACCGGCTCAGTCCCAGCCGGCAGCCAAGCGGATAAAGTCCGCCGATGCGAGCAAAGGAGGTTCGAAGGGCCGCACTTGCGGGAAGTGCGGCAAGGGTCATGATGGGGCATGTCGATCTGGTGCTTGCTACAAGTGTGGCAAGGAGGGGCACATTGCTAGGGAGTGCCCCAAGGGGTTTACGGTTTGCTTTCATTGCAACCAGACAGGCCATCGGAAGGTCGAGTGCCCTCAGCTTCTTCAGGGATCTGCACCTGCTACCAGAGCTACTGCGACTTGACCGGTGACGGCCGAGGCCCCGAGGGCTCGGGGGAGAGCCTTTCAGCTGACTGCGGAGGAGGTCCGCGCTGCGCCCGATGTTGTGGCAGGTATGCTGTAATTCATGTATTTATTTTAATGTCGAGACGTTATGCTTATGTTATTATATGCGTAGGTACTTTCCTTGTGAACTCTGCGCCTGCCTTAGTGTTATTTGACTCGGGTGCGAGTAGATCCTTTGTATCTTTAGCCTTTAGTCAACATATCAGCGTTAGTCGTGAGTCGTTGAGTCGGCCTCTGAGGGTTTCTATAGCTGACGAGAGAGTGATTTGTGCCACGGAGGTTCTCCGGGGATGCGTGTTAGAGATTTTCGGGGTCGAATTCCCGATTGACCTGATTCCTATTGCGATGGGTGATGTCTGTGTCATCGTGGGCATGGACTGGTTGAGCCGATTCGGCACTGTCATCGACTGTGAGCGTCAGCTGGTGACTATACGAGACCATAGTGGGGGAGTTCTTTCGGTGTACGGCGAGGGTACCCGTTCGGGATCAGCTTTTTGTTCGGCCGCTAGGGCGAGGCAGTGTCTACAGCAGGGTTGTAAGGGTTTTGTGGCGTATGTGATGGATACGCGGGAGGTTTCCGAGAGACCGAAGTCAGTTGAGGAGGTCCCTGTGGTGCGTGAGTTTCCAGATGTTTTCCTCGAGGAGCTGCCGGGAGTACCTCCTATGAGGCAAGTAGAGTTTGGTATCGATCTAGTTCCGGGGGCCGCGCCTATTGCTAAGGTGCCTTATCGTCTTGCACCTCCAGAGATGCAAGAGTTGTCCTCGCAGCTCCAGGAGTTGCTGGGGAAGGGATTCATTCGGCCGAGCAGCTCGCCATGGGGAGCACCTATTCTGTTCGTCAAGAAGAAGGATGGTTCACACCGGATGTGCATTGATTACCGGGAGTTGAACAAGTTGACGGTCAAGAACCGTTACCCGTTACCGAGGATCGATGATTTATTCGATCAGTTGCAGGGAGCATCTTGGTTTTCCAAGATCGATCTGAGGTCAGGGTACCATCAGGTGAGAGTGCGGGATGAGGATGTCCAGAAGACAGCGTTTAGGACGCGATATGGGCATTATGAGTTTGTGGTGATGCCTTTCGGGCTCACCAATGCCCCTGCTGTGTTCATGGATCTCATGAACAAGGTATGCAGGCCGATGTTGGATCGGTCAGTGATTGTATTTATCGAAGACATTCTGGTGTATTCGAGATCTAGAGAGCAGCATGAGAAGCATTTGAGGGAGGTCCTTGAGGTATTGAGGTCGGAGAAGCTTTATGCAAAGTTCTCCAAATGTGACTTCTGGTTGCAGGAGGTCCAATTTCTAGGACATGTTGTTAATCAGAAAGGGATATTGGTCGATCCGGCCAAGGTTGAGGCGGTGATGAGTTGGGAGGTGCCGAAGTCACCCTCTGAGATCAGGAGCTTCCTTGGGTTGGCAGGGTATTATCAGAGATTCATTAAGGATTTCTCCAAGATCGCAGTGCCGCTCACCAGATTGACCCGGAAGGGTGTTGCATTCTCATGGGGGCCCGAGCAACAGACCTCCTTTGAGACACTTCGCCAGAGGTTGTGCGAAGCCCCGGTATTAGCTCTCCCGGAAGGGATGGAAGATTTTGTAGTATATTGCGACGCATCAATTTCGGGACTGGGTGCAGTGTTGATGCAGAGGGGTCATGTGATAGCTTATGCGTCGAGGCAGCTGAAGCCTCATGAGGTGAGATATCCCACGCATGATTTAGAGTTGGGGGCAGTAGTGTTCGCTCTCAAGATTTGGCGTCATCACCTGTATGGGGTTCGATGTACGATATACACGGACCATAAGAGCTTGAAGTATTTGACGGATCAGCCCAACCTAAATATGCGACAGAGGAGGTGGTTAGATGTGGTCAAGGATTATGATTGTGAGATCCTGTACCACCCAGGCAAGGCTAATGTGGTAGCCGACGCGTTGAGCCGCAGGGCGGAGAGCACTCCATTGCGAGGTGTATGCTTGAGACTGACTATGATGACTCCAGTATTGGATGCTATTCGTGGGGCACAGGCCGAGGCTGTACGACCAGAGATACAGAAGAAAGAGCGGGTCGTTGGGTTAATTTCAGAGTTCGTTAAGGATGGACGAGGGCTTCTGACGTTTCAGGGCCGGATCTGGGTACCGTTCGTGGGCGGTACGCGTATTACTTTGATGGAAGAGGCTCATAGATCGAAATTCTCGATCCATCCCGGTGCTACGAAGATGTATTTGGATTTGAGGAAAGAGTATTGGTGGCCCTGTATGAAGAGGGACGTTGCATGGTTCGTTGAGAGGTGCTTGACCTGCCGTAGGGTTAAGGCCGAGCACCAGAGACCGCATGGCAAGTTACAGCCATTGGAGATCCCCGAGTGGAAGTGGGAACAGATCACTATGGATTTCATCACCAAATTGCCGAGGACTGCCAGGGGAGTCGATGCAATTTGGGTGATTGTGGATAGGTTGACGAAGAGTGCACACTTGCTTGCCATCAGCGAGAGTTCTTCAGCGGAGAAGTTGGCGGAGATATATGTGAGAGAAGTGGTATCTCGGCATGGGGTGCCGATCTCGATTGTTTCAGACCGTGATGTACGCTTCACTTCCAGGTTCTGGAAGAAATTCCATGAGGAGCTGGGTACTAAATTGCATTTTAGTACCGCATATCATCCCCAGACAGACGGCCAGAGCGAGCGGACGATTCAGACGCTGGAGGACATGCTTCGAGCGTGTGTGTTGGACTTCGGGGGTAGCTGGGATGCATATTTACCCTTAGCAGAGTTTTCCTACAACAACAGCCATCATTCGAGCATTGGTATGCCACCTTTTGAACTGTTGTATGGTAGGAGGTGTCGGACCCCCATTTGCTAGGGAGAGGTGGGACAGAGAGTGATGGGCAGCACAGAGATCGTGCTTCAGACGACAGAGCAGATTCAGCAAGTTAGACAGAGGTTATTGACCGCCCAGAGCCGACAGAAGAGTTATGCAGACAGGCGCCGATCCGAGCTTGAGTTTCAAGTCGGCGACTTCGTTCTCCTGAAGGTCTCTCCTTGGAAAGGAGTGATTCGATTCAGGAAGAGGGGCAAGTTGGGGCCCCGGTATATTGGGCCATTTCGTGTGATTGCAAGGATAGGCCGGGTAGCCTATCGGTTGGAGTTGCCAGCGGAGTTGGGGCAGATCCACGACACTTTTCATGTGTCGCAATTGAGGAAGTGCATAGCCGATGAGTCAGCAGTGGTTCCATTGGAGGATATTCAGGTGGATGCGAGCCTGAATTATGCTGAGAGACCAGTGGCCATCAGGGATCGGAAGATCAAGGTTCTGAGGAACAAGGAGGTACCTCTAGTGTTGGTTCAGTGGCAACACCGTAAGGGATCGGAAATGACTTGGGAGCCGGAACGTGAGATGCGGAAGCAGCATCCGGAACTATTTTCAGAGTGAGACTTCGAGGGCGAAGTCTAATCCTAGTGGGGGAGAGTTGTAACAGCCCGGAATCTCAGGTATTGTTAAATTATGTTTTTGGGGTGATTTAAGAGGGGACTCGGCGAGTTGGAGCCTAGACTCGCCGAGTAGGATCGCAGACTTGGTCGCGGGATCGCGACTGGACTCGACGAGTCCAGATATGGACTCGGCGAGTCTACGCTGTTTAGCGAAAACCCTAACCGTTCAGGTTTGGGACGTATAAAGGAGACTTATTGGCCGTCATTGTTCATTTTAGCCTTCTGAGAAGAACCCTAAATCGATTGTGTGCATCTGGAGCAAGGATTATAGGCCATTGTTGATTATAGAAGAGTGGTTGTGCAAGGAAGAGAAGGGATTGGCTAAAGGAGCAGCAAGGGAGTCACATTCTGAGGATTGGGGACACAGAGGATACATCATCCAGGGAGGTTGTAGCTCGTCGGATTGTGCACGAGTGATTTCAGGATTTGCTAGCTTTCAGCATTCACGAGGTGAGTCTTCTCACTATACTGTACCCGGAAGGGTTTGACTGTGTGACCGGAAGGTCAGATATGATATGTGATATGTATGCTATATGTGGTAAGCTGTTTGTTATATGTGCTATGTATGTTATGGGCCGGAAGGCGATTATATTATGGGCCGGAAGGCAATATGTTATGGGCCGGAAGGCAATATGTTGTGCGATGGACCGGAAGGTCGGCGTGGGTAGGACCGGAAGGTTTACCCAGCAGGGACGGAAGTCCCCTGAGACACATGGACCGACAGGTCAGGGCCTGGAAAGGCGTATGTGCGTAAGTTGTATATTGGGGAACTCACTAAGCATTTATGCTTACAGTTGTTATGCATATGTTTCAGGTACTAGCGAGGACCGTGGGAAGGCGCCGGCGTGATCGATACACACTGAAGGATGTTTTATGATCTTGGGATTTAGACAACTTGTATTTGACTTGACACTTAAATTATTTATGCCTTGTTTCGAATGGAAATACTTAATTTTTAAAATGAAAAAATTGTTTGCAAAATTCGCGTTGTTACAGTATTGGTATTCACTAGTGAGTCTCTAATCGAAATGTAACACTACTATACTTACTACTACAATAGAATTATGCCAATATTGTGTCAAAATTGAATATTGATAAATTATAAATATTTTTCTATGGCAATTAAGTTTCAAAGAATCAATTGTTATATAACAATTTAAGTGGAAAATTTCCATTATTGAAATGTTAATATTTAACATTTTAGAGGTTTCCAATGATTGAATATTCAAAACTAAATCAATTTAGTTCTAAAATTTCCCAAACTTTGCATTTTAGTTTTAATCGAAGTCAAAGACCTCAAGATAAATTTTCTTGAATTTTTGATTTGTCTAACTATTTTTCACCACTTTAGTTTCTTGAATAACCATAAAATTATGAAAAATACTAAACAATTAATAAAAATTACCAAACTTCAAATTTTGGTTCTAAATATGTTAAAAGACTACTAGATAATTTTCATGGATTATGGATATGCATAACCATTTTTCATATCTTTAATTCTCTAAATATATAAAAATTCATGAAAAATAGAAATCAGTTAAAAATTGCCCCAAACTTTTTATAGTAATTTAATTACACATACTTAATCTGTGAGAAATATAAAAATGGGTTTCTAAACTGTTTAACCAATTTTTATGATTTTTATGCATTTATTCGAATAAAAATTCAAATAAATAGAAAAAAGTTTCCAAAATTACCCAAACTTTTTGTATTACTGTTATTAAACAATATCGAGCTGGGAAAAATATAAAATCGATTTCTAAACTGTTTAACCCAATTTTATGATTTTTGAGAATTTATTTTAATAAAAATTTAAATAAATAGAAAACAGTTTCTAAAATTATCCAAACTTTTTATTTAACTTTTAGTATACATATCTAGGCTGGGAAAAATATAAAATATATTTTTCAGTTGGTAGTTCTATTTTTCCTTGTTTTATCCCTTTAAATAATCATTAATTGAAGAATAAATAATAAACAGTTAAAATAAATTACTAAAAATTTTTGTAACATCAGTTACAGTGTAAGTAATCTGGGAAAAATACCAAAAGTGGTTTTCATATTGTATAATCCGGTTTTGGGTAATTATGTGTATTTAAGTGTATTTAACATTATAAAATAGGAGAAAAATAGTATATTGTAGAGAAAAATCATCAAACTTTTTATGTAACCTCCTACTGTACAACATGATGTTCTGGTAAAATTTCATGAATTTTGGATAATCAGAACTAGTTTTCCTATTTTTAGGCCATTATAATTACCAAAAATTGGGAAAAATAGGAAGAAATGATGAAAAAATTCCGAAATTACTTTTCTGAGTCTCCCACCACAGGTAAGAGCTGCGAAAATTGTTAGATACAATTTTCACACTTCCTAAAGTGGTTTTGTGATGTATTATACCCAAACAAAAAGAAAATGGAACATAAATCGATGAAATTTAATGAGAGGTCATCATTCACCATAGGGGTCATCCAAGAATTTATTCCGGATTTATAGACCTCTGGAAGTATTTTATGTGATTTATTGCCCTATTTTATTGCATTAATTATAATAATTCGAGAAAAAAGAATTATCTTCTGGAAATTTACAGAGCATCTTATTTTGTTGATGAGAATCTGGGAAAAATCGGATTTGGTCAGAAAATGATTTTTAGATATTTATTTGGAAATAAATCTTTCATTAACATATTTGAAAGCTTTTTAACAACAACTTTGATCATCAAGCATCTAAGCTTGAAGATCATCACATGCATGTTGTTTTGAAGACCATTCATGAGTTTGAAATGTTCAAAAATCGTTTTTGATAGAAAACTTTGGATGCATGTGGTGATTTTCCACCAAAAGGTGTAGAAAAGTGCATTTTCATGGTTTTGACTTAGGTTTAGGTCATGGATCTTCACCATTTTGTAACATGCAAGATGCTTTTGGTGAAAATCTACCACCATCATCATCAAAACTGAAGTGAATGAACATTCACTCAAATTTTCTAAGAGAATGGTGTAGAAGAACAAGGAAATGCAAGAAAATCCATGAAAACTTGAAGGAAAATGAAAGGAAATCGTGTTCTGCCTTAATGAACACCATTAGATGATGAATATTTGAGTATCTTGAGTGTTCTTGGACATGTTGGCTGTAAAATTTCATGGTTCATAGTGGGAGGAAGAGAGAAAATGTGTGTGAGAGTGTGAGAGAGAAAATGAGGGAAGATAGAGTGTGAGAGAGAAGAAGAATCATTTTGTGTTGGGAAGAGGAGAGGCATCTTAGGAGGAAGGAGTCCGACTTTGGAGTGGAGAGAGGGTCTCCCTCTCTTAAATTTTATAAAATATAACTTTATTTTATAAAAATATCAAGTTTTTATAAAACATGTACCTTATTCTAAATTTTCCTTCACAAAACCTTGATTTTTGGCTTAGAAAATAAGGTTAAATACTAATGACTTAAATTTTTTTTTATTATATTTTAATAAATTGAGTTATTTTAAATTGATATTATATAGCCCATACCAAATTTATGGATTTTTAGGTGTTAAAGTTTATAAATTTGAGTTTTAGGGCATTTAGGGTTTTTTGAGAGTTTGTAAGTCTTTGGATATCAAAATTAATTACATTTTGAGACTTCAAACTATTTTAGAGTTTCATAACTCTTATTCAAGCTAGAAATAATGTTTGTAATATTTTTTTTTTCTTTTATCGGCTTATTGGCATTCTATGTAGTGATTCCGAGATTCAAGCGAAATTGAGGAATCAAGTATACTAGTCCTACTCTTCAACTTTGACTTAAGTTTCTATGTGACTTTGACCTAATTTCTACCACTAGGTCAAGTGCATTATATGTGTATATGATTCATGAAATGGTGTTCAAGTCAAAGAGTGACCCTAATATAGATAGTCACTACAGCTCAGTAGATGTAGAATTCACATATCAATGTGAAATCTAAGTACACTATCCATTGATTCTAATTGTTTCCAAGTTTCTAGGAGGTTATAACTTAGCTTCTAATTACTAAGTCTAGTATGTGTAGTGCCTATATGTGCAACTAAGTCTAGTCAAATCTAGAACCGACTCGAATTTTGACGGTTGTCACAGTCTCCCCCGGTTGAAAGAATTTCGTCCCGAAATTCAATTCGTGACACATTGTATTAGAACTCAGCCGAATACAGTTGTATAACTGGAGAGGTAGTGACTTGAAGAGCTCTTTGATTATTTTGGGTTTATTTCCTCAAAGAAGAGCCCAATTCTTTAGCTATAATCAAATTAATGTTTCCCTAATTCGAGTTCTACAGTCTAGATTGCGAGAAATTAGGATCATGGAAATCATGATCCAACCATAGCGACCTATTCGAAAAAGATCATCTAGTTAGATATTATCTGAATTAAGAGACCGGTATAAGTTTTGCTGAAGCACCCACTGCACTGAGCATTAAATCCGCATTGAAGCTTAAGTCGTATTCTAAATCGACACTAAGTGTAAATTCGTCACCTAATAAAGAAGAGGTTAGGAACAATTTGTTCACTTCCGGGTTGGCTACTACATCTAGAAAAGATATATTTTGAAATAAGAAGGGGTAGCACGAATGAAAGAGAAGCGATTGAGGGTAAGTTCCTAAAAATAAGTACTAAGGGTAGGCAACAAAGTTTTGGTACATCTCAAATGTAAAGGCTAATTAAGTGTCGTCGACAAAATAAATTACAAAATGATTGAGCATCACCAAGCCTATAATTACCACTACGGTTACTCTTACAATAATAAAACCTTATTCGAAGAATAAATATATTTAGAGAGTCATTGGTGCAAATGGAGCGGAAGAAAATTTATGATAAATTAAATCACATTGTGTAGATAGCATTTTAAGTGTTTAGAAGTGATAAAAAACTCTCACTGTTATCAAAACGTGTAATAATTCCTAGACAATGAAGATACATGTGTGACGATCAAACGAAGTAGTAAAATAATATAAAGATTAATTAAGGTTTTGGGTTTAAGTCATCAATAAGGGAATTTATACATAAATATTTTGATTACACTTTTGAAAAAAAAATTGTCTAATTGTTTAAGTCAGGACAAATTCAAGCTTACGAGTCAGAACATTTATGGAAACAAGGTTGAGAGTTTAGGAAATCACTGAAAATTACAAAGTAGAATGCTATTTTAAGACAGGTGTAAAAATGTTAATCTTTGAAAATAGTGCATTCATAGTTTAGTGTTTCTACAAAAACAATCATTTAGAGAATACATAATCGTAAAATTCAAAACTTTGGATGTATTTAAAGAAAAGAAGAAACATAAGGATACATATCTTCCACATATATTTTTCGGATATAGAAAAATTATAAGCATAAAGGTATTCATCTTGTGTATTACTTATAACGAAAAATACAATGAAACTTGCATTTTAAATCAAGTTTCCAAATTTAGAACAAAAGAGCAAATGTAAATAAAGATCACTTGTTTATAGTAGATTTCAAAAAAAAAAACAAGATATATATGATAAAAGGCGTAATTTAATATATCCAAGTTGACTAAATCAAAGGTATGCCTCATGACTATACACGTATTAATCGCTCAAAACGAAAGGGTAGACTTCTAGTCTATATGTATACGAACATGATACTAGGAGAAGAAAAATAGACAGAAACAAAGTTAGACAATGTATTATGTTAATATTATGGCGTGCGAGATCTAAAATCAGAAGGAGAGCGAGAAATCAAGTTCGAAGGAAAGTAAAAGGAAGGTAGTGGCAATGATTGTTATTGTTAAAATTATAAGAACAATACCTATATGTAGATTTAAAACCAAGTTGAGATATATTTCAAACTTCAATATTTGATGTATATTGATGATTAAATAAACATATGGGAGTTTTAAAGTGTTTGCTAAGGATTTCTAAAAATTCACGAGTTATCTATTAAGTTAAACTCCATTTGTGAAAAAGAAGAAACACTAAAACTTGTAATTCAAAATCTGACAATTTTGACCTTTTTGACTGGGGTCCAATAATGGTTAAAACGGATAAAGTAAAGACTTAACATATTTAGACGGATTATTATGCATTGTCAAAAGTACGTCGCTACAAGTTTAAAAGTGAACACTAAGTTTTGCAATGCTGTAAGTTTTATAAACACTGATTATAAAACTAATATGAAATAAAATAAACAAATGACGTGTTGTCACAACTGGAAATTTTGTGTCATGTAATCTATACATTCAAGCTAATGTGAATCAAAAACTTAAGAACATGATTGACACCTATGATTATGACTTCAAAAACTTCAATCAAATACATTATACAAGTACTACAAATACTCATCAAACAATTGGAAACCCTAGAAGTCCTTGTTTAAGTCCATTTTGGACTAGGAATCCCTTATTGGATCCAAATGGACCAATAAGCTTCCAATTAGACTATCACGGGCTTAGAACCCTAATTGGGCTCTAATTGGACCCACACTAATTTATTTCAACATTTTGGGCCATGTTGGGCCTAGAATGAAATGAATTGAAAGCTTTGATCCATGATTAACCTAATCTAGCTTATTAAAGCATAAAAATCACAATTTTATTTTATAAGGCCAATAAACACCCAAACTAACTCTAATATTGGGCTTAGGGGCAAAAAGCCCAAAAATCCTTTCTTCTCTCCCCATTCTCGGCCCAAGCCCAAGGAAAAAGGGAGAGTTGACCTTGGGTTGCCACCTCACTTTTATTTGTTGGGTTTCCATGCACACAACTCATGTTTCCAAGCAAGCATCACTTCAAAATCACTTCTATCCTCTCCTCTCTCTCACTCTCGGCCACATCTCAAACACACACACATTTCACAAATTCTCTCAAAGAACATTCAAGAAAACTCTCTCCTTTCCTCCCCATAATTTCGAGATTTTAAGAAGCTTTCAAGAGGATCTTTCAAGCTAATCACCATCTTAAGTAAGTATTTACTTATATATATGATCTAGCTATTTCATTCCATCAAAAACCTCTTCTAAATCTATTCCAACTTGTGATCATACACCTTAGAAGTCACCAAACTCGAGATCTACCAAGGAAGGGTGCTAAGGCCGAAAATCACTCCATTTTCTTAGCAAAACCGAACCCACACCCAAGGTGAGCTTCATACCCCCTATTTTATGTTTTTATGAGTTTTTTTTTGGGGGGGGGGGGGGGAAATACAAGTGAAAGTGTAGATCTATATGTGTTTTGTATGCCTTGTATGATTTCCATGCTTACATGTATGCTTTTGTGTGCTATAATGTTGGATCTAGCCATAAAACCCCTCAAAACCGAGATATATCTTATGTTAAATGATTTTAGCATCAAATATATTTCTACATACAAAGTGTTTCAAGAAAAATGGCTAAGTGGTTTAGTAACAATTTTCTTTGGGCTAAAAACACAAATTTTGGGCCTAAAATGTGAGAAATACAAAATTAAGGGTCCAAATTGACATATCACGAATTCTGATGGATGAGGTGTGCCAAAACAGTTTCAATAAAACAATTTCTGGAAATGTACTCATTTAGAGGATTAAAAACATAAATTTCAAGCTTAATGGGCTAAAAATGACATTTTCGGCCCAATGAGGCCCATTATGCGAGATTTTCTGTTTTGGAGGGCCAAAACTGTATTTTTCTGTAAAACAGTGGACTATAAGAGTTCCAAGTCCTTTTCAAAGGTTTAAAATGCTTTTTAAATTTAAAAAGGACCAAAGTTGCAAAAATTTTACAATTTGGGCCAAAATTGTCAAAGTTGCGAAAAAGAAGGGTTGTAACCGAGAAAACTGAAATTTCAGGGAATTAAACTGTTTTCATTGAAAAATATGCTGAAAATATCAATTTTAATAATTTTTGGTGATAAAATGTCAAGAAAATTGAGTTAAGGACCAAACCGGAAAGTATTTAATAAAAGGGTTGAAAAAGTAAATTTTACAAACAATGAGGGGCTGAAACAGAAAACTTTCAAGGCTAATTCAATACATGCAATTTGATCAAACAATGGTACCGCGACTATCGACGAAATACAATACACTACAATACCAAAATCGTTGTGAAACGAATTGGTTCGGTCTCGAACCAATGAAAATCCGAAACTACTAACACGACGACACTACGATTCATACAAATAACGTTTGGGAATTCAATATACATGCGAGTGTGCACAGACGTCTACGCACCATCTTTGGGCCCCAAAAGTGTAAAATCTTGTTTGTTGGGCCTAGCTAGCCCAATGACCTGATCTTAAGGCCCGAAGACCTTTATCCTACGAAGTGTTAGGTTTTACCGACTTGGCACAACGTAGAAGGACTTTCAATGGCTTGTATACTACTGGTCCCCAAGGGTCCTTTGGTATTGCTAGTAAAGTCTACTTTTCATGCTAGGCGGGTCGGGGACCCCTCGTACATTTTTTTTTATCCCCAACCGGTTAATGGAGTCATCGAGGTCTTCGTGTCCTCTTTCTCTTCGGATGTGGGACTACACGTAGTCAGGGCGGTTGGATAACGTGATTAGTACGGACGACGCCTTCGGGATCGTTAGTATAGCTATAAACTGGTCGTTTGTGTAATGCGTGTTTGTAGCAATTAATCATGCTCAAAAATAATCCAACGTCGCCTGAGAATGACACTACTCGTTTTGCAATGGTTTCAACGTAACTTCATGGAATTCAAAGGATTAGGAAAACATCGGGTTTTCCTAGGGTTTTTCAATACATACGGACTCGAAATGTATACAACTTTAATGAATAATTTTTACAAGTATAGAAACAAACAAGCATACCTATGGATCTTCACAAACATTTTTCGAAAGCTTTTCATTTCAGAAAATATCGGATTTTCTGGTGGTTTTCAAACGATACGAACATTGTTTTTTTCAAATACCGCTTATGAACTCACCTACATTTCATATGTTGACGTTTTTCAAAATACTTGTATTCTCAGGGAACCAGTGATACAAAGGAAATAATATTCAGTGGTGGCCTGCAGTTTATTTATGTACGAATCGAACAATTATTTTTGGGAATGTAATGTTTAAACAATGTATTTCATGTAAACTCTACTGGTTGTACTATATTAATGCATGGTGACGAATGTTGTTACGCTTCATATATATTCAATGTTATGGTATTCAATTGAGTCACGACGGCCCCCGGACGTTTCCGCCGTCTGGTTCGGGGGTGTGACCGGTTGGTATCAGAGCTTTGTTTATAGTGAACTAGCATGTCGAGCCACACATTGATATGCAACTATAAACCAAAAGAGGGACTAACATAACTCTGAACAAAACAAGTAAATAAAACACACCTGCTTGCATTAGGAATAAAGACCTAACGCCGAACCAAACACAACAATGCTGGTATCCCGGGTAATTCGGGACTGTACTTAGTGATATCAAGGAGTTAATGTAGCCTGATCAACTACATTCCCTCCAAAGTAAAACTAACACACGTCTTGATGAAATCGGGATAGCTAGGGAACCTAAAACTATACCCTTATCACCAAAAAGAGAACGTTCGCTTAGCCTGTATAATAGTCATAGTACCCTAGGAATAATGTTAGCATATTTACGTACTCGCGCAGACAGCATGGCTGGTTTTCATCACCCTAGAGACCCCTACTTCCCTAATCAGGGAAACAACGGGTGGCTAGAGGAGGAGGAGCCTGAGGAAGAGCCTGAAGAGGAACCTGAAGAAGACCCCGAAGAGGAATCTGACGGGGAACCAGAGGCAGAAGTCGAGGGCGAGCCTGCCGAACCCGAAGAAGACGAAGAGAATTTCGAAGAGGAGCTCGATGACAGCGAAGGGGGTGATTCGGACGCGGAGTCCGAGGTCATCAACCCCCCTTACCCGATCAGGGTGCCTGCTTATCGTGTGGGTCCCACTGGACCTACCCCTCCTTGGGGCATTGATCTTTGGAGATGGAGCAGACATCAGGGACAGCGACCCCCGTTTGGCATATCACGTGAGTTCTTTGACTTGAGGGACGGAGGACCGGCCGACCGAGCCCTACCGGTCATGGTGAGACGATTACGGGACACCGGTGATCTTGCTCAGAGCACTGTTGATCAAGTACGCCAGTTGTGGACTAGGGTCGAGCGTGCGGAACAGGAGACGCGTGACGTCCTCCGGGAGTTTCACATGAGGTAGGTAAGGTGGGAGTCTCGACTTCAGGATGCAGAACGCTTGGTGACTCGTCTTCAGGGAGCATCCACATCTTCGGCACCACCTCCACACACAGCTCATCGCGGTTAGGGATAGACTTATCATAATAGGTCATTAGGAACTATGTTATGTACTCCGGCTCTATGTTTAAGTGACTACACTACTCATGGAGCCGTTATGCTGTCGGATTAGTGTCACTTATGTATGCTCTTACGAGCAAATTTTCTTGTATTACATGCGGATAATATTAATGAACTTTTGTGTGTTTTGCTATGATATTACCAGTTGTTATGTGTTGAGACGTTATGATTGTATGCCCGATAGTAGTAAAGTTTAGGTTCGTACCATACACCTAGTTAGTAGGATCACAACCTCACAGAAACCACGTACACTCAACATCTTTCCGTTTCATGACAGAAAGATGCCTCGCCGAGCTACTCGCGGAAATCCCGAACCAACCCCGCCCGAAGTTGACACCACTGCTTTCCAGGCAGCCGTGTCTGCTGCGGTCACAGCAGCTATGGCACAACTTCACCGAGGGAACAACGGAGGAGGTAACGGGCAAGGATCCGGAAGTTCGAACAACGGGACGAATCAAGGACCCACTAAAACGTGCACCTACAAGGACTTCACAAACGCTAAACCACGAACTTTCAACGACACTGGAGGAGTGATCACTTTGACACTTGTCTCTCATGAAAAGAAGTAGGGCTACGTGGCTAATCTCGGACTGTGAACATGAGTACGTTGGGCGTACTCCTGTACGCTGGTTGTACTCCGAATTTTCAAACTTCAAAAATTCGTAACTTTCGCATACAAGCTCTGTTTTTGGCGTTCTTTATATCCACACTTAGGTGAGACCGTGCTCTACAACTTTCGTTTAGACTCTGTTGGCTACTTTTCACTTTATTTTTAAAAATTATATTTTTAACAGGCCGGGATAGGAAAAGTCCTTTAAAAAAATCATAACTTCGTCATCTGACATCCGTTTTCGTCTGTCTTTCTACCGTTAAACTTAAATCAACAAGATCTTCGATTCTCGTTTAGGTTGTTTCGGCTAAAAATCATTCGATCTAAAATTCGAGTTTCGAGTTGCGTACAACTAAGCTGAAACTTAGAAAAATCATAACTTCCTCATACGAAGTCAGATTTGGACATTCTTTTTATGCGCGCTCTCGGTTTAACGTATACATGGACTTTCGTTTAGATCACTAATGCTAAAAAGCACTTTATCGTAAATTCACTTTTTACGTCATATAGTGTCGTGCCGGTTTTGTCATAAAACTTCGACATGTCATAACTTCTTCGTTATAACTCAGATTTCGGTATTCTTTATATCTCCGGAATCCTTATTTTAACCAATACAACTTTCTTCATATATATCGGGGTTATCTATCATTTATTTTCGACGCTTATTTTTATCCTTAATTCATTAAATTATAATAATTAAGTATAAAACACAAAATACTCAAATAATACATCTTCTTATTTCAAAACAAATTACAAAGGTTGACCTAAACTATTACATCATCATTAATGCCTAGCCTAGAAACACATGCGTTACAATTCTCTCCCCCTTAGGATGCTTTCATCATGGGAATCACGCACCAACAAACAATACATTATAAGCCTTACAACAGTTATTTACAACTATTAGTCTATAATCCAAAAATCACTCATCATCATCCAACTATGCTCTGGGTCCACTACCTGTAATATAAAAAGCTGAGTGGGTCAGGATTGGGAGCCTGATGAGCATATAGGGTTTTCAACCCACAATAAATAAATTTATTATGTTTAAACATCAAACAATCAACCCAATTTTCCATCCTTATTATCTTCTTTATTACCCCACTCTATCGATCCTCACAACCACACGATCTATACTCTCAGATCTAAAATCAACCTCTTTACCTAATCCATACTCCCGGATCTAAAATTTACCTCTTTACCTAATCCATACTCCTGGATCGGGTATGTCTGATCCATACTCTCGGATCAATAACTGTGCCCATTCCATACTCTCGGACTAGGGACAATTTAACTATGTCTTAATCCATACTCAAGGATTAATATTAATCAATACTCCCGGATTAATAACAAATAACCATGTCTTAATCCATACTCTCAGATTAATAACAAATAACCATGTCTTAATCCATACTCACAGATTAATAAAAAATAATCATGTCTTAGTCCATACTCTCGGATTAATAACAAATAATCATGTCTTAATTATTTCTTAAGGATTTACCCTAAGAATTATCTATCACTCATTCCTAAGGATTCATCCTAAGGAATAGGCACGAAGTACATCGTCGCCGGGGTTTATACAACATACACTAAATCCATAGCTGCCAGGGTTTATACAACAGGCACTAAGTCCATAGCTACCAACGTTTATACAACGGGCCTTAAGTCCATAGCTGCCAGGATTTATACAGCATGTGCTAAGTCCATAGCTCTCATTTATGGAAAATATTATTCATGGGTATCCACCTGCAATACATTTTAATGGGTTTTTAGAGTACATCTGATGAACATCTAGTTCACAACACCTACAGGTTGCGAGCCTGCTAGTGTTCCACAGACCGTCTAGAATAGTTCATGGTTGTCACCCATACTCTGCTGAATGATGGGGCCAACGTTTGGGTAAGGGCTTCTCTCATATCCCACCCTCACCCTCATCTCATGATTTATATCGCCGATCATCTCATTTATCCAACTCATATTTCATCACATACCAACTATTTCGTCTACCCATGTTTTACCCAACATTTTGTTAGATATAAAATACATATAGAATTTAAATCATTTAAAACCTGTATAAATTATTCATTCAACATCTATATCAAATAAAAAAACAATATATATATATATATATATATATATATATATATATTCATATAGCACGTATTTTTTATAAAATACTTCTTATCTATGTGTAAGATGAAAGTGACTATACACTCACATGATAAGATGGTGATTGGACAACACTTTGTCCCTTAAAACAATCTTTTTCGATGATATCGGGATGTTTTCTCAAAAATCGGGCATCACGCGGGCAGAGTTTCGGCTCGAAAACTCTTTTTCTTGGTATCTTTGGGTTCTCCGGGACTTACTTACGATGCTAGGATGATATAATAGGCTTGGGGGTTTTTTTGTAGGTAAAAAGAAAATATAGGGTGGGAGGACAGAAATTGTAAACGTAAATTCGGATGTCAACGATCACTATTTATAGGGGCTGAATACTCGAGTTACGTTGGACGTAACTTTAGAGTATGTTGGGCGTACTCCTTTTTCAACCAGTACGTTGAGCGTATATCGAGTACGTTGGGCATACGAAGGGATCATATCAGACGTGTCAAGGCTGTGACACGTGTCTCTCATGCGAAGAAGTAGGGCTACGTGGCAAATCTCGGACCGTAAACACGAGTACGCTCGGCGTACTCCTGATTTTCAAACTTCAAAAATTCGTAACTTTCGCCTACGAGCTCCATTTTTATGTTCTTTATATCCACGCGTAGGTGAGACCATGCTCTACAACTTTCGTTTAGACTCCATTGGCTAATTTTGAATTTATTTTTAAAGTTATATTTTTAACAGGTAGGGATAAGAAAAGTCCGTTAAAAAATCATAACTTCTTCATCCGATATCGGTTTTTGTCTGTCTTTTTACTGTTAAGCTACAATCAACAAGATCTTCAATTCACGTTTAGGTTGTTTCGGATAAAAATCACTCGATCTAAAATTCGAGTTTCGGGCTGCATACAACTAAGTTGAAACTTAGAAAAATCATAACTTCCTCATACGAAGTCAGATTTGGACATTCTTTTTATGCACGCTCTAGGTTTAACATATACTAGGACTTTTGTTTAGATCACTAATGCTAAAAAACACTTTATCGTAAATTCACTTTTTTCGTCATATAGTGTCGTGCCGGTTCTGTCACGGAACTTCGACAGGTCATAACTTCTTTGTTACAACTCGAATTTCGGTATTCTTTATATCGTCGGAATCCTTATTTCAACCACTACAACTTTCTTCATAAATATCGGGGCTATCTATCATTTATTTTCAATGCTTATTTTTATCCTTAATTCATTAAATTATAATAACTAAGTATAAAACACAAAATACTCAAATAATACATCTTATTATTTCAAAACAAATTACAAAGGTTGACCTAGACTATTACATCATCATTAATGCCTAGCCTAGAAACACGGACGTTATAGAAGATTTGATTAGCTACATTCTCATAGGACTTGACTCCTCCTATGTCGCCTTTGCCACAACGTTCATGATGCAGTCGGATAACATCACTATTGATAATCTTGTTGGTTTTCTTCTGCAAGAAGAGGCATAAATAGAACATGAACATACTCGTCATGTCCCAATTTTCAATTCCATTCCAACCTCTGCGTCTCCTATCTCCAGTTGCACAGCCTTGGCAGCCCAATGATCTTCTACCTGGGTCCAATCATCTCCAAATAACTCTCATGCTTCTGGTAAACAAAATACCAGACTACACCTTCCTCAAAACCTTTAGTTACTTATGATACCCCTTCTTATGCCCGTACAATTCTAAAAAAATCAATTTTCGTTCACTTCCCTATATCTTTCTTGGCTACAGTATGACGCACAAAGGGTACCTTTGTTTCCATCAACCATCATCCTGTGTATATGTTTCACGCCATGTTGTTTTTAATGAAACCATTTTTCCCTATTTAACCCCCATATCCAACAAACTTCATCTACTATTCCGCCTGCCTTTGATGTTAATGGTCACTTACTTCCCAAGTTGCATCTCTCTCATATACAACACCACCATCACAGCCTCTGCCATCCTTAACTCCCTCCGCATCCTCTTCCACTTCCACATCTTCAATTACCCACACACATCAACTTCCCTCCCATCCTATTCACTCTGATACTCCATCCTATCAAACCTCGACGGTCAGTTCTCGTGCAAAGCACACTCAACCTTCAACCTCACATTATCGACCCACTCTAAATAAGACTCATAACATGGTTACCAGATCATGCACCAACTCTCTCAAACCTAGAATTTTTCATACATCTCTTTCTGATCCATCCACTATACATCAATTCACAGTCATATAAGTCTATAGAGAACAAGTTTTTTTGAGAGACATATGATGCAATCTTAACCAATCATTTTGAAAATCAACACAATTAAAAGAAAATTCTAAAATACAAAAAAAAAAACGTCAAAAAAAAATTACTTTTTTTAGTTTTCGTCATCTTTTAGTTCCAATATAAAATTTTGAAAAAAAAAATCATGTCAACAAGGCAAAAATTCTAAAAAAGACGAGATTAGAATAATACATGTAATATTCTGTTAAATATACTAAAATTTCCAAAAAGATTATATAATAGATTATTCTAGTAGAATAACACACACAAAAATATATATATATATATATATATATATATATATATATATATATATATATATATATATATATATATATATATATATATATATATATATTATGTTAGAACATTGAATGAATTTCCATATTATTGTAACTTTTTTTAATTTTAATTTTTTTTGTATAAAAATGATGAAAATAATAATAAAAAAATTATATTTTTTTCACTTTTTTTTTGTATTTTAGAATTATAGAATATATATACTTCAACAAAGAGAGAATTGTAAACATACAAAAGTAAAGTAGAATAATACATGTAATATTCTATTATAATATTCTAAAACTTCCAAAAAGAAATTATAAAATATAATATTATAGTAAAATAATATATATATAGATACATTTATAAGTAACATTCTAATGGAATATTCTATTACAATATTTAATGAATTTTCATGGTGAAGTGGATTTTTTTAAATTTCTTTTATTTTTTATTTTTTTTCAAATATTTTTTTTGTATATAAAAAATGACGTAAATAATAAAAAATATATTTTTTAATTATTTTTTTACGTTTCTTTTCCTTTTAGAATTTTTTTGTTTAAACACAGATGACTAGTTAAAATCATATCTCAATATCTCACAAAATATTATGGTCTAATGTGTAATGTATATATATATATATATATATATATATATATATATATATATATATATATATATATATATATATATATATATATATATATATATATATAGGATGGGGTGAGAACTTTTTTTTGGGTGACTACTCGTAAGAATACTTTAAAAAATTGAAAAAAAAATACAAACAATTAAATTTAGTATAATACTATATCAGAGAGAAAAAAAAAATTAAAATTTTTTTGGACCATTAAAATTGAAACATTGATCAATTTTATAATCTATGATTCAGTTTTAATGATCTATTTTTTTTTTTCAATTCTTTCTTTACGGTGTAGTATAATGTTTGATTTATGATTCGTATTTTATTTTTATTTTTTTCAATTCTTTTTAAGATGTTTTCACCCAAAAAAGATTTGTCATCAACTAGACTATATATATATATATATATATATATATATATATATATATATATATATATATATATATATATATATATGTGTGTGTGTGTGTGTTGGATAGGACGAAGACAATTGCTTTGGAGTAAGGGAGTTGTGGAGTCTACTCTTTCTTATGTACCATAAACGTTGGAGAAGTTCTAGCACAATGTCGGTTTGTTAAACAATGTTTTTACATATATATATATATATATATATATATATATATATATATATATATATATATATATATATATATATATATATATATATATATATATATATATATATATCCACTTGATTGCTCTATATATACATGCATTTTTCTTTAAACTTCTTCTACCTTCTAACATATCTATTCTTATCAAAAGCAATCTCTCATACGAACGCGAGGAGAAAACATAGTATATTCATAAATATTGTTCCACTATATAAAATGTCAAGCAGAAGATCAAGGCAATCATCATCAGGGGCTTCAAGAATCACGGACGATCAGATTATACAGCTCATCTCCAAGCTACAACAACTTCTTCCAGGGACTCGTATCCAACGATCCAACAAGGTTTTGTAACTTGCTCTTTGCGTTATCGGGTATTTAATTCGAAAAATAAGATTCTATAGTTTTGTTATTTGTTGGAAAATATTCAATATTTTAAACTTTTTGAAATTTATAGGCTTCCGCTTCAAAGGTGCTACAAGAGACTTGCAACTATGTGAGAAGCCTGCATAGGGAGGTTGATGACCTTAGCGACCGACTATCACAGTTATTATCCACCATTGACGCCGATAGCCCGGAAGCTTCCATTATTCGAAGTTTAATTATGTAATATTTACGTCTTAATAGATAAATTATTCATTAGCTTATTGATTAAGGATGACTGAGGTACGTTTATATCTTAATTAATCATCTTTCTAGGGTTGAATCTAATTAATGACCCATGTTACATGTAGTATTTACTTATAGTACTTGTCAAATATTAATAATAATTGCACTGACAGTGCATAAGAAGTTTTCTCCTAATAAATACAATGTATGAGATATAAATGCACGTTTGTGTGCTCTTTTACGTTTTATCTCTCGATTACCTTACTTTGTCTTGCTTTTTACATCAATAAATTTGGAGCAACATGAAGCCATTTAAATTTAAATTTAGTGTTAAAAATTCTTAACAGTTTAGAAATTAACTTGTGAAATTTGATCATCAACTTATCGTTAATATTTTATTTATCAAAGTTCTTAGTCTCGCAAGTCAGCCAAGACTGTACATTTACACAATACAAAAGCAAATGTCTAGAATAATAATTAACAGTTGTTTATGTGCTTTTTCTTTCACATCTAATGTCTCAGTCCAAATTGAGCATGTAGGTCTTGGTGATGAGTGGGTATTGAATGCAATTGTCAATATGAAAGCGATGTAAATGACCGTTATTCTTGTTTAGAAAAGTGAAGAAACCTCTTGATTCACTTTAAAAAACAAATATATATATATATATATATATATATATATATATATATATATATATATATATATATATAGTAGGTGTAAGACCCATGTATTACATGAATTAATTAAAAAAATTAAATATAAAGGTCTAAATATTTAATAACTTTGGATTTATAAAAAAATATGAAAGATAATGAATTATTAAAATTGATTTTTTTTTTTTATCTTTTATATTTAAATAAATAAACAAAATAAACTAATGAGCTTTAATTTGAGAATTTTGAAATAAGAAGATAAGTCTATTAATAAAACTGATATTCATTTATTATTAAATTTATTGTAAGTATTATATTAAAGTATTATGTGAAATTTATTAAAATAGAAAAACTCATAAAATGACATGTGGAAAAAAAATTAATTTAAAATAACAACAAAATAACATTTGACAAATTGAATGAAAATGTGACATGTGTCAAAAAAACATTCATTTATTAGACTATATATATATATATATATATATATATATATATATATATTGAGAACCGCCGTTATTAAATTAATCAAATTTTCATAGTAAAAACTTAAAATTATTAATCAAGTATTTCAAAAAAATTATTTTAAGTAAATTATTAATTAAGAGACATTTTTTTAGTTATATAAAATTATAATCGTTGAATTTAAATAAATATATGAAATTATATCACCTTATATTATAAATTAGCTTTATTTTATTATTTTATTTTAATGTTATTAACTTAATGTAATTATAGTGTGAAATTTAAAATTTGAAATAAAGAATCATTTATTAATTTAATGTAATGTGAGTGGAAAATTTGAAATTTAAAATTAATAGGTTGACATATAGTATGATATGTGTCATATAATATTAATTAATGTGGATTTTTAATATTGTGATACTTATTAATAGGAAAATAAATGTTTTAATTTATTAGAATATATATATATATATATATATATATATATATATATATATATATATATATATATATATATATATATATATATATATATATATATATATATATAAGTAGGATCAACTAAGAACTCAAAATTTGCTAGGAACCATGAGGACTAATTTTGACCGTTTATTCAAAATTTATTATTAAAAAATAACATGATTCAAAAAAATATGAACGGAAAATATTATGATCCTTAATATTCGTTGTTTTTAAAATTTTATAATTATTGAACATTAAAACTCAAACCGATATTTAGTTTAAAAAATAATAAAAAAAACAAAAAATAATAACAAAAAAACCCTACTATATTCAAGTATTTAGTAAAGATATTAAAAAAAATGAAATAAACAAAAAAAAAAAAGAAAAAATGCGAAAATAAAAAATTAAAATCTTTAAAACCGAACTTATTTCTATTTAAAAAAATTTGAAGTTTTTTTAACGAAAAACAAATAGAAATAATATAACAAATAAAAAAAAAACCCAAAATAAATGAAAAGGAAAAGAAAAACTCATTTAAATGACGTTCCATTAACGTGAACCATACATGATTATTCCCTTGAGTTTCTATTACATTTTATGCACGTGCGTCGCGTACTTAACGGTTCCTACCAAGTTTTTGGTTTCTACCGGATCCGGATATATATATATATATATATATATATATATATATATATATATATATATATATATATATATATATATATATATATATATTTTCACTTTTAAGCTCTTTAAAACGTTGAAAATGATGGGAAACGGTATAGAGAAAACATCCCAAACCAAATTGATCAATATCGGTATCTGATGGGATGTGTCCCAATAATCATAACTAAGAAACAAAATCGTTAGTCTGCACAAATCATGGAAATTGAAATTGTTAAACCATGAGTGTTTAAAATAATCAAACAAATTTTTTTTGTGAGACTAGTCGGTACGGGCAAATAAGGATGTTGAGGAGTCGACCTAGCAAGCCCTCAATGCTATTGAGGAGTTTGAAAACCCGCCCTCGTTTCTCATTATGGCATCAACGTCGTTATCAGTATAATATTTGCTCGACCAGAGAAAAAACAAACGGTTATATATTACTTTAAAACCTTTTCACACAATTCTTTTATTGCCTATATTTTATGTCACTTTAAAACCTTTTCAACTGAAAAATGGAGCAAAACCCATAGACAACCTAAAACCAAACCCCTCCATCAAACCTAACCTACAACTAAGCACATCTTCCGTCGAATTCGCCGTATATGAGAATTATATTAACATATTAAACTCTCAATTCTCAATGTTCACCGCAATACCATATCAGCAAACTTATTTAAATCTCACTTCACATTCGATCCAATTTCCTTCATCGTGCTACTTTCAAAAAAATGTTTTTTAACAAAACCCAAATTTACAACAAAACATTTTTGGTACTTCATCTTCGATGTCAAATCTCTAAACACAAACAACCACTCAACCACCACCCACTCAACCATCGGTAAAATGTGTTACCGAAACACAAGTCGGGAGTAGTAAGAGAGGGAAAGGAAAAACGGTTACTACGGAAAATGAAGAAATTCCATAATGGTCGACGTCGGAGAAAAAGTATGCTTTAGTGGTAGCGTGGTTTGGGACATTGAAAAATTAAAATCGTGAAACTTGTATGAAGAAATGTGCTTTTTGGAAAGCGACACTCGTTAAAATTTGTGCTATCTTGAAAAAAATACGACACTACCGATATGCGATGTAGTAAATGAAGATTATTGAATACGAGGTGCAACAAATTCAGTGGAGTCTACAACAAGCTATATTCGCAAACAGTGGTGGGTTGTAACGACTTCAATTTGTTTAAAGTCGTAAAAGACCAATATCAAACCGAGATGGGTCATGCTTTTGATTTTGAGAGACCATAGGAGATGCTGCGAAGAGATCCAAAATGGACTCAAACTCTAACATCGGTGGATATGTAATCTAAGAGGTCTCGAAATTCATGTTTGGTCGACGTATTCGACGTAGGGGCTCACATCAACCTTAACGGTGACATTAATGAGATTTCGGACAACATCGAAGAGATTTCCTCTCCACAACGAACGGTAGGACATAACAAGGCGAAACGCAGCAAAACATACATATGAAGTTGACAGAAAACCAAAGCATATGATGAAAATTGAAGCCAAGTTCCACAACCCATACAATTATAACAAGAAAAAATTGATTTGCGACGTGAACATTTGTAATTACTTCGTAGACAACAAGGAGTCGATAACAGCGACGCGGCCGACAAAATATTATGAATGATTTTGCGATTCCTAAGAGTAGCACCGAAGGCATGACACCAAAGATGTGGATTTGGTGGAAGTGTTGAAGGTGAAGATCCAACACAAATTTATGGGCAAAATTTAAATTTTAGGATCATTTTATGTTTTTAAATTATTGTATTTTTCTAGTCTTCTAATGTTTTTTTTTTTTTTTCAATTTAAATGTTATGGTTTATTTAGATAGTATGTTTTATAAAATTATATTTGTTTTTATAATTATAAAAAAACATGAAAATAAAAAAATAATGACATGTAAATTATGTGGAGGTGTGATGACTATTTTCTATAATTGAATTATAACTTGCCGAATGATATGGCATATGATATAATAATTGTTTTAGTGTTATAATATCGACTCATACCTATGAGTCTCGATATATAACTTGTACCACTATTATAGGATAAAAAATGTCTTAAGTTCCAACACAGTTCTCTTCAGGTTTTTTAACAATTTTTAATAAATAACAAAATCCTATGATAAAAGATTGATGTTCCCGTTTTATATACGAACGAATAGAGTCTTTGCTTGACCCTTCAAATGAAAAGTTTGTTAATATTTTCCAAATTTTTGGAAGGAAAAATTGGATGCCTTCTTTCATTTATGTTTTGGTTAATAATGGAAATTAAGTTACGAATATGTTGCGTTTCTGACACGATTGGCGTGATTCTTTTTGTTACTATAGGTGAAACTCTTTGTTTGTCCCTACTGTCTTTACATAGAAAAATACGTAAAATAATAAAATATAATCATGTCTATTGCCCATAATTTTTCTATAGATGTGTCCTAATGCCAACTTGAACAACATAATACAGCGATAGGAAGAGCCTTTATTATAATCAGTTGATACTTTCATGCAGATAATTTAAAAGTATAATTTCATTTCACTCTGATCACCTCTTAGGTTTGAACATAATACACTACTAGCAAAAAGCCGTTTCAATCGGTAATTACCGTTGGACAATATGTGGGCAAAAATTCCACGGATATTGTGATAATTTATCGTTCTGACACAGATTTATGTGCTATTTCTGACAGAGTACTGATAGATCATATTTTTGATGGATTGCTGATGAATTGTATTGGTGACAGTTTCCGACGGATTGCATTAGTCATAGTTTTGCTGACAGGCTATTGATGAAATGTTTCGAACCACAAAGATAAGAGGTCAAAATCTAAAAATCCTCCAATATTTGTTCGATACATTAAGGCCGAGGCTGAGAAAGTCGTAACACTTCTACCACTTTGTCATGTCGGTTTTTTGAATGTCACATCATTTTTCTTCATTTAGCATAAAATCTTAGGCTATGGGGAGTGGTCACACCCACCCCATCGGAAAAATGCTGCCATATGTGTGCCACGTCAGCTTCACACCCAACCCACCACCAACCCACTAAATATTGGAAATGGTTATCATTCCACAAATTCTTTTTTTTTTATTCTTTTTTTAACATTATATTAATTAAAAAGCATAATTTATAACATACATTAATTTTTTAAAACATAAAAAAATAAAAGCACATTTCATTAATTAAAACATAGAAATTAAAAACTTAAATTAGTTAAATTAAACATTAAATTATCTAAATAAAATAAAAATTAAAAAACATAGAAAAATTCTAATCGTCGTCGTTGTCATCACCATTGTCTTCATCGTCGTCTTCACCGTCATCCTCATCATCCTCATCGTCACCATCGTCATCATCGTCGTCTTCACCGTCATTTTGCCCTTGAAATTGCCGTTCTCATATGTATTTGGTCAAATCATGTCGTAGATTGTGATGTGTTTCACGGTTTTGAATTTCTAAAACCCTTGAGAGTATGCCGGACTACCAACTTTTATTAAAGTATATCGTTTGTGGTATATGAGCAAATAGCCCTACCATCTTCTTCTATTATCATGTTATGTAAAATAACACAAGCAGTCAACACCGTCCTCAATTTTTCTCTGTCCCATGTTCGTGCCGGATGTTTGATTATGTGCCACTTTTGTTTGAGGACTCCAAACGCCCGTTCTACATCCTTCCTTGCAGATTCTTGTGCTAACTTGAACATTTTTCGTTTATCGTCGGCCGGAAATATGTATGACTTTACAAATGTAGCATATTCTGGATATATCCCATCACCTAGGTAATACCCATATTTGTATTCATTTCCATTGACAAAATATGGCATTTCTGGTGTTTTGCCCTGTAAAATATCGTTAAATATCGGAGACGCTTGGAGCACATTGAAGTCATTGTTTGACCCGGCCATACCAAAGAATGCATGCCAAAACCATAGGTCATTTGAAACCACCACCTCCTAAAACAATCGGCACCCCACGATCACCTCGCGTGAACTGGCCATGCCACGCGTTGGGACAATTTTCCCACTCTCAATGTGTACAATCAATGCTACCAAGCATCCCTGGAAAACCATGTTTCGCTTGCTGTGCAGCACACAACTGTTCGGCATCGCTTTTAGTCGGATGTCGCAAGTATATGTCACGGTAAAGCTATATGACATACTCACAAAATAAATATGTACACTCTCGACCCGTCCTCTCAGACATTTTCAGATACTCATATGATGTGTCTGCGGTTATACCATATCCCAACTGTCTAAGAGTGGTTGTACATTTTTGTATTGTAGTAAAACCACGTTTACCTCTAGCATCCCATCGTAATTGAAAAAAATTCATAACTACGTGCCAAATATCTAGCTATACGTAAAAATAAAGTTCTACTAATACGAAAACGTTCTTCGAATTTAGATAGATCATATAAACTATCAACAGTAAAATAATCACATACCAAAAGTTCATGTGCCGCCTCTCGATCCCGGTTGATCCATTTTCTATGCTTCTTGTCGACGTTTAAACTTTTGCCCCTCTCACGTACCACGTCTCGTGCCGCGGATAACAATGTATACAAAATCAAATCTTCATCAGAATCGTTATCATCGGAAGACGAATGAATTGGAGGTGGAAAATTATCCATTTTTTGGTTTAATGTGTGTGTTTGTTTTGAAAAAATGTGGGTGTGGTTTAATGGAAATTGTGGTTAATGTGGATGTATATATAGAGAATTTGAAAAAAAAAAAAAGTTTTTTTTTTTATTTAAACGGTCGAATATAACGTTCGAAAATCAATTAGCCAATCAAAGATCTCTTCTTCGTCCGTCTTCCGCCTCACGCCACACGTAGCCCGCCGGACATGGGGGCGGTGTTCACGCATGGGAGAGGGTGCCACCTCAGCCCAAGACGCATGAAAAAGCCTTCATACCGGTTAGCCTTAGCATTTGTTAGAGAGTGGTAACACTCCTAGCACTTTATTTTATTTTATTATTTTTTTTTCTAATTTAATTAAATTACTTTATTTTAATACACAAATATTTTTTATGCATAAATATTGAACAAACTTTATTAAATTATATGTTGGTATATGAATTGTAATTGAAAATTATAAGTTTAAAAGAAAAGTTATTTTTCTTAAATTATATTGTATGTACATCAATGGTCCAAACATTTAACCCCAAAATTCTCTGTATGAGTACTATATCATTGTGCCATGGAAATAAAAAAAATCAATACCAAACAAAGACAAAATTAAATTAAAAAATCTTTGTTAACAGTAAATCAAAACATGCTAGAGTAAATCCTTGTGCCATGGATATTAAGAAAATACAAAATCAACATTTAAAATAAAAACAAAAGGCAATTAAAATTATTGTTGTCTTATTCATACGCAATAAAACCGAAACCATAGAATAAATCCTCTCCATCCAAATTAAGTTTTACTCTATCTCACACACCCGTCCCCTTTGCTCCACGATCTCCTTCTTCCCTAAAAAGTCATCGTCCTCCTGTTTCTCTTGAACCTTTGATGATTTCAAACTTGTTTA
Source organism: Lactuca sativa (assembly GCF_002870075.4). Lineage (NCBI taxonomy): Eukaryota > Viridiplantae > Streptophyta > Magnoliopsida > Asterales > Asteraceae > Lactuca > Lactuca sativa. Next base: position 173,779,445 of record NC_056625.2, on the reverse strand, counting down.
CAGTGTTCGATCTAGGCGCTTTTTGGAGAGGTATGTTATAACGCTTGTTCCAGGTATCATTTATTTTTTAGAAGCTTTGTTAAGATTTTGCACTGGGACTCGACAAGTTGGGGAGCCCAACTCGACGAGTAGGGATCGATATTGGGCGCGAGACTTAGGGTCTACTCAACGAGTTAGAAGGCCCGACTCGACCAGTAGGCTTTGTAAAGGAAAACCCTAATTTTTCGAGTTTAGTACCCTGTTTAAAGAACTTAACCATTAGGGTTAGCCTCCTTACCAGCCCCCTTACTCAGAGAAACCCTAGAACCACCTCCCCCTCTTGTTCCTTGAAGTTTTGAGTGTTGTGGTGTGATTCTTGAAGGAAGCATTGAAGAGTGAAGTAGCAATCTTAGAGGTATGATCTTGGATCTAGAAACATTACAGCAAGGGCTGCATTTTGAAGGTATAAAGCTATAACATTGACATGTAGTGTATTAGATCTCGTCTTTTGGTAGTTTAGGGCTTGTTTTGGGACTTTGGGTTGGATGCTCCAAGATAAGAGGTTTGCAGAGGTTAGGAGTGTAAATCTGGCCTCTCTAAGACCTCTAGAGGATTAAAGTTACAAACTTTAATAGTCTCCATGTCCCATCCATTCATTATGTCCATAACGATGGTTAAAATGGATCTTGGAGAGTATTTCACGCTTGCATGGACGTAAAGTTAGAAACTTTACGTGATTTGTCCACCCTTGGACAACAGATCTGTGTTTTGGGTCGATGGGATGAGAGTTTAAAGGCTTAATGGGTCAAGACCTTCCTCAAAGGATCTAGGGTTTGAGTCTAAGGCTTATTAGATGGTCTATGGGGGTAAAGTTGGAAACTTTACCCTTCTAGACGTCCCTATGGTTCTGGATCTGTTGTAGACGTCCCTATTTCCAAAAGTCTCCCACTTGGACAAGTCATTAACTACTATCGATCGGATAATCTTTGAATAACCAACAAAGCATGTCTTCTGTCACACCCCAAAACCAAGAACGACGGAAACGTTCTGGGGCGGAGGACGTCATGTATAGTATCACAACACAGTAAATGTAAATAAGCAAACAACATCATCCATTGTATTAAATATATAATTTTAATACAAGCGTGTTCTGTACAGTTTTAGACACCAAAAATATAATGTAAATCAAAATAATAAGATGAGTCTTGAGTGCGCTCCATCTTCTCAAAAGCTGGCATCGGTACCTGTCTACTGATGACCTGAGAATACAAGTTATTTTGAAAGAGTTTATCAGCATTAAGCTGGTGAGTTCATAAGTAATTTAGTGTCGGTGTTTGTTATCAAAACGTTTGAACGTGTCTCAAGTGTAAGTTTGTAAAATGTATGTAAGTGTGTGTAAAAGTTTGATTCTCTCAGAAAAACCTATATTTTCTATTAAAGTAGCCTTCTACCAAGGCTTAACTGGTTTGTATGCTCGTTTGTTGTAAAAGTGTGTAATTTCCGAAGTGTAACTATCATTTAACAAAATATAGTTTGTACATTAATGTTTAAGTGAAATAATCACTAAAAATATGTTATGGGTAAATCATTGTAGTACTGTAGTGTTGTATTATAGGAACTACTGCTGTACTAACTACCTTAAACCGGATTTATATTAAGGTATAATGTGATAAATTGCACCATACTATCGACTGGTAACAACGACATACGAATGGTCGTAATAACGGAATGACGTTTGGCACCCGCAGACCTGCAGGTCCGGCTGTAGCTAGCAGCAAGGTGTAGGATAGTCAATCCAGTATAGATCTATACGCAAACTCACGCACTCCCTCCAAGAGAATTATGGCTACAACTCGGGCCATGACATTTAAGGCATGCTCCGATACAGTGGATCACAATTGTTAACGTATTCTTGTATATGTAGTGTAATGTTTCTCGTCTAGTATAGTTGTATATGTTCTCCTCCTAGTATAGTTGTATATGTTCTCTTTCTAGTATAGTTGTATATGTTATCGTAGTAATGTAATGTATATGTTCTCATAGTAATGTAAAGTATAGACTCATGAATGAACTGACTCATTGATCTAGAAGTTGTAGTAGTATGATCATGTGTTACCCCGATGGCAACATACTAATGATGTGTATAGTACGCAGGAATATGGAACTACTTTTATGTCTATATATGTATATTTGATATATAACTAATATTGAAACGACCTTCGGACGGCTACCCGAAATCCCACCAGACCACATCTCAAGCGCGAAAAGGAAATAGGGCGGATGACCTTCCTAAGCCCTTTAAACATTGCTTATATATCTATACATATATGGGCATGCAATTTATAAGAAGTATAACAAAGTTTAAATAAAGGTATTTGATAAGTAAAAGAGTTTGTAAAACATTTTGAAGTAAAACAGTTTGATAAACAGTTTGAACAGTGATAAAATCATTGGTTTTCTAGTTATTAATCACATGTGATTTAATGTAATCACATGTGATTGATGCAATAACTATAAGCATTTAACTTGTATTCCCCCCATAAAAGTATTTAAAACATTTAAAAGCATTTCAAAGGTTAATTAAAGGGGTATGAACTCACTTGTGGTGAGTGGTTTGGATTGTAGTGTCGGATACCGTGCTAGGTGGCAAACAGAGACTTGTTCACACGCCCGAGCCTAGTTATCATATAATGAGCATATATATAACTAATTAGCCAAATAATAACTTAATGAAATAAGTTGGGACACTTAGGAACATGTAAACACTTTGAATAAGTGTTATAGGTCCTAATGGTTGCATCTAAGTTGTTATGGGACAAGGCTAAAGGGGTTTAAAGCTTCCAAGGACCTTGTATAGGAGTTTACTACCCAATAAACCCCACCCAAGGAGTTTACGGTCGTAAACCATTGAGTTTACGTCCGTGAACTCCAATCTTGGTGGTTTTGGGTGTTTTAAGGTGCTAAATGATTTCTAGAATAAGCCTAGCTTGGTGGTTTAATCCTTTGGGTAGTTTAGGGCATAGATAATACTCCTTTGAGGAGTTTACGGCCTAAAGACCATATCCCTTAGAGTTTACAGCCGTAAAATCTCATGGGATGGATGTTTTAATTCTTTCAAGTCTCTTGCACAAGTAGGATAATTTCTAGGCTTTTGTTTAAGGCTAAGGGGGACCCTAGGCACACTTTGGTGCCCTTACTTGGTGTTTACGGCCCAAGAGCATTTCTTGGCCGTAAACTCCCTTTTAGGGGTGATTTTGATGTGTTAATGTCCCCATATTAGCTAGAAGTAATTGAGGGTTAAAGCCTAAAGCCTTTAGGAGTGATTAGGGCACATTTAAGCCCTTGAAATTGGTGTTTACGGTCCAAGAAACTCTTGGGCCGTAAACTCCTAAGGCTATGTGTTCTTGATTGTTTTCTAGTCTCAAATGATCCTACATATTATTATAAGGTAGCTACCTAACAAGGAAATGGGACTAGATGGCCTTTAAGCTTCATTTTGGAGTTTACTCCCCAAGAACGTTCTTGGGCGGTAAACTCTTGGATCTCACATATTTGACATGTAATCTATGTTATTAAGCATATAACAAGCATTATAAAACAACTAGAGAAGTGTACTCACGATTTGGGATGAAAACCCGAAGATCCGTGAGAGAGAAAATGGCTTTTCTCTAGTTGGAAATGTGAATAATGAATGAATTTAGTTCAGAAATCTATTTATAGTCCTGAAATATTTTTGGCAGAAAATACTTTTATTCCGGAATTGGACTCTAACATTATGAAGTTTTGAAATGTTCAAGTTTCAGAAACCCATGAGCATCCACTCTCCTGATATCTCCTTAAACGTAAACCCTAATGTACACAAACTTATTCAGAAAAGTCTGAAGTTCATTGAAACTGGACTAGCTTCTATTGAATAGTTAATGTTCGTACAAAGTGGAAATTTTGGGTTGTCACATCATCCCCCCGTTAGAAGGAATTTCGTCCCGAAATTAGAATTTAAGCAAACAAGAAGTTACAAACAATTAAGCGAAAAGATGAGGGTATTTTAGTTTCATCTGATCCTCGCGTTCCCAAGTGAATTCCGGTCCTCGCTTGGCGTTCCAGCGAACCTTCACGATAGGGATACGGCTTTGCTTCGTCTGCTTGACCTCACGGTCCATGATCTCTACTGGTTCTTCCACGAAGTTGAGGCTCTCGTTGATCTCGATATCGTCGAGTGGGATTACAAGAGTCTCGTCGGACAGACACTTTTTCAAGTTAGATACGTGGAATGTAGAATGTACGTTACGAAGTGCGTCGGGTAGGTCGAGTTTGTAAGCTACGCGGCCGACTCTTGCGAGAATCTCGAAAGGCCCTATGTACCTCGGATTAAGCTTCCCATGCTTTTCGAAGCGTATCAAGTCTTTCCAGGGTGAGACTTTGAGAAGGACTCGGTCTCCCACCTGAAATTCCAAAGGTTTTCTTCGTTTATCAGCGTAGCTCTTCTGTCGGTCTCTAGAGGCTTTCAATCGTTCACGAATCTGAACGATTTTATCTGTCATTTCCCGAATGATCTCTGGACCGGTGAGAGTACTGTCGGAAGCTTGCCCCCTGGGTAATTGGGTATCACCCACCTCAGCCCAGCACAGAGGAGATCTGCACTTTCAGCCGTAGAGAGCTTCAAATGGAGCAGCCTTGATGCTAGTGTGATAACTGTTATTATAGGAAAACTTGACAAGGGGTAAATGAGTATCCCATGCCTTTCCAAAGTCAATCACACAGGCTCACAACATATCTTCCAGTGTTTGGATGGTCCTCTCACTCTGTCCGTCGGTCTGTGGATGGTAGGCCGTGCTCATGTCCAGCCTTGTTCCTAAGGAATGTTGTAGTGATTGCCAGAATCTTGAGGTGAACCTACTATATCTATCGGAGATAATGGACATAGGCACCCCATGTAGCCGCACGATTTCCCTAATGTATGTTCTCGTAAGTTTCTCCATCTTGTTAGTTTCTTTGATAGGCAGGAAATGTGCAGACTTGGTCAATCTATCGACGATGACCCATATGGTATCAAGTCCACCCGTTGTCTTGGGCAATTTGGTTATGAAATCCATAGTGATCCGATCCCACTTCCATTCTGGAATCTCTGGTTGTTGTAGTAAAACAGAGGGCTTCTGGTACTCGACCTTAACCTTTGCGCAAGTAAGGCATTTACTTACGAAGGTAGCAATCTCTGCTTTCATATTAGGCCACTAGTATAGCTTTTTAAGATCCAGATACATCTTATCTGAACCTGGGTGGACGGAATACCGAGTGTTGTGCGCCTCGGTCATGACCAAGTCTCGGAAACCACCATGTTTCGGTGTCCAGATCCGGTTCATGAAATATAAGGCTCCGTCACCCTTGGCTTCTAAATTTTTGTCTATTCCTCTAAGGGATTCACTAGTCACATTTTCAGGTTTCATGGCTTCAAGTTGGGCCGCCTGAATTTGCTTAGACAAGTGTGAATGGATGGTTATTAACAATGACTTGACTTTGCGACCAGAATATTCCTTTCGACTTAGGGCGTCTGCTACTACGTTGGCTTTACCCGGATGATAACGAATATTGCATTCGTAGTCACTGAGTAGCTCGACCCACCGTCATTGTCTCATGTTGAGCTCCTTCTGATCGAAAATGTGTTGTAAACTCTTGTGGTCGGTAAAAATAGTACTTTTCGTTCCGTACAAGTAATGTCTCCAGATCTTCAGAGCAAACACCACTGCTCCTAGTTCGAGATCGTGGGTCGTGTAGTTAACTTCGTGTGTCTTCAACTGTCTGGAGGCATAGGCGATGACCTTACCTCGTTGCATCAGAACACACCTGAGCCCTTGGTTTGATGCATCGCAATAGACTACAAAGTCTTCTATCCCTTCGGGGAGGGATAGTATTGGCGTGGTGCACAAGGCTCGTTTGAGCGTTTGGAACGCTCTCTCTTGTTTCTCTTCCCAGTCAAAGGCGACGCCTTTGTGGGTTAGGGTTGTAAGAGGTTTCGCTATTCAGGAGAAGTTCTGTATGAATCTGCGGTAGTAGCCAGCGAGACCTAGAAATTGACAAATTTCTGTAGGTGTCTTCGGTGCTGACCAGTTCTCAATGGCTTTAATTTTGGATGGGTCCACGTGGATTCCCTCTTCGCTTACCACGTGTCCTAAGAATTCGACTCTTCGGATCCAAAATTCACATTTCGAGAACTTCGCATAAAGTTTCTCCTTTCGTAATGTCCCTAGAACTTGTCGCAGGTGATCGCCATGCTCTTCCTTACTTCGGGAGTAGATCAGGATGTCGTCAATGAAAACGATGACAAACTGATCCAAGTAAGGTCGGCATACTCTATTCATCAGATCCATGAAGACTGGGGGCGCATTGGTCAATCCGAATGGCATCACCACGAACTCGTAGTGTCCGTAACAAGTTCGGAAGGATGTTTTCGGCACATCCTCCTCTAGTACTCGTAGCTGGTGATATCCGGATCTCAGATCAATTTTGGAAAAGTAGTTCGCCCCTTGCAGTTGGTCAAATAGATCGTCTATGCGAGGCAGAGGGTAACGATTCTTGACCGTCAGTTTGTTGAGTTCTCTGTAGTCAATACACATACGGAATGATTCATCTTTCTTCTTAACGAACAAGACCGGTGCTCCCCAAGGTGAGAAACTCGGTCTTATAAAGCCCTTGCTGAGCAGTTCGTTAAGTTGACCAGAGAGTTCCTGCATCTCAGCTGGTGCTAAACGGTAGGGCGACTTGGCTACTGGTGTAGCTCCTGGGACTAAGTCGATTCTGAACTCGACCTATCGTTGCGGAGGTAATCCAGGTAGCTCTTCTGGGAAAATGTCGGGGAAGTCGCTCACTACTGGAATGTTCATTAGTTCTTTCGTTTCGAGGCTCGTGTCGACGACGTGAGCAAGGGATGCATGGTATTCTTTACGCAGATAGTTTTGCGCTTGAATACTTGATATAATACTGAGACTTGCACCGGGTTTGTCGCCGTAGACGATAAGAGTTTCGTTAGACGGAAGGTTTAGACGGACTGCTTTCTCGTAGCACATGATGTCGGCGCGATGAAGACTTAACCAATCCATGCCAATGATAACGTCGAAGCTTTTTATTGAGATCGGCATGAGGTCGATTGGGAATGAATGGTTATCTAGAGTTAGGGTACAACCTAAGTAGATGCTATTCGTACTTTCAGTTTTCCCATTAGCCATTTCTACTGTGAATTGTTCCTTAAGTGTGTGTGGTTGTTGTTTAAGCATGCGAGCAAATTTATGGTTTACGAAGCTTCGCTCCGCTCCACTATCGAACAGAATGCATGCATAGGAGTTATCGAGGAGGAACGTACCAGTCACCACTGTCGGGTCAGCAACTGCTTCCCCGTGGCCTATAGCTAGTACCGTCCCTGCTCCTACAACATTCTTCGCTTTGGGGCAGTCCCTCCTAAAGTGGCCTGGTTCGCCACATCCATAGCAGGTCGGGCTCGCGCCAAAGCCGGGGACTTGGGTGATCGGTTGTGCCGGGAACTTACAGAAACAGACGGTGTGTCCTTTCCTGTTGCAGTTAGAGCACTGCATTTCACGGTAGGGGCCGTTGTGGTGGAAGTTGCATTTGTGACATCGCAAATGGTTCACACAACATCACCAACATCTTGGAATAACTTGAGAGAAAAGGTTCCTATGCTCAAATCGGCTAGCCCTCATTTGTACACACACTAGTGCCAATTTCGTGAGCCATGGGGTCCTTATATATGTTGGCTATTAGGGTTACACCATGTAACTCATGTCTTTCCATATTCTTCATGCTCCATGGGTTAAAACCTCCATGGAGTATCCATGGGTTACTCTCTGGGTTTAGTCCAACATGAAGAACTATGGATCATAAGCCCGCATATATAAGAATGAATGATTTACACAATCAATCCCCATATATTTAATTAGTCTCATTTTGATCACAAAATTAATTCTAAATTAATTCTTGATCAGTACTAATTAAATAATATTATTTCATATTAATATATTAGAACTTATAATATATTAACAAATTATATTTATCCTTTTTCTCACAAAAGTCTATCCAAATTGTTTTGATGCCATGCAACCCAAATGGACTATGCCAGTCGGGTCAAGTACATAGCCATTATAGTTGTGGACTTACACACTAATCCAACAGCCTCCCACTTGGATAAGTCTAAAACTATTATTGCGTATGACTTTAAAACCCGACTAGCAATCGTAGCTCTTAAAAGCTGTTGTCAAACTCTGAACAAATCAATGACGCGCCCATTAGATAAGGGATCATATATTTCTCCATTCTAGATATCATGTGGACTGAGACATGGATTATAATCATTCTCTCTGTCTATTTGTTGTTTCCTGATTTTTGATTTATGACGACCGACTAATTGAACAAATCACATTAGTCCTGGCTTGGCCAAACACTTCGGGGTGTCATCTCTAAATCATCGAGGGGCCCAGAGATATCGCTTTTATTGTTGGGTTTTCTACGCATCAAATACACTCTAAACTAGGAAGCGGAATAATTGAAACAACAATGTACCTAAGTGTACATGCATCCTATGGATCTATGGTTTCATGCTAATTACATAAACCCTAGAAAACTAAAGCATAAGTAAGAAACCATACCTCTTATGTAGCCTTGATCTCCATGCTTGAGATGTTATACCTCCATGAAGTTGCTTGGATGAAAGGATCCAAACCAGAATCCCTCTAATGGTATCACACCCAATGACACCAACGAGTGGAATAAAAATAACTAGGAGAAGGGTTGATTTCACAAACGCAAAGGGGTTAGAAATCATCCCTAAGAGGGGGGGGGGAGAAGTGTTGGCGAATACTTCAAGTTAAGGTGCAAGGAGGAATGAAATCCATAAGTCCTATTTATAGCCTTGGATCCCTCCTAGGGTTTAGTACTCCTTCCCATGTGGGATGGAGGCCTAACCACGAAATTTCACTCCTTTCCCATGTGGGATGGAGTGATTTTCATCCAATCCTAATCCCATAAAGGTTCTGGAACATTCCTGATTAACCAACTATCAATTAATGAACATTCAACCCTTTAATTAATTAAACTGTTAATTAATTCCCAAAATATATTTCCAATTAGTTTCTAACTAATTATTAACTATAATAATTAATAAACCAATTTCTCCTTTATTTATTCTACTAAATTTGGGTCTTGAGGGCAACCCAAAAGGACCCTGCTATTATTAGAAATATTACCAATAGTTAATGACCTTGGACACTATTCTAACAGTCTCCCACTTGGACAAGTCATCAACTATACGAGGAATAATATTTCTCTGATAATCAATAGAGAGTTAGACATCTAATGCAACTACTGAAATCTTGATCTAATCAAGATTCAACCCTTAGATAAGTGATCAACTATCCCTTCATTCTATGATATCTGTTTGAATTCAAGACATGGATAATGGTCAGTCTCAAGAATTCAAGATTATGTTTCCCGATATAGATTTGTGACGACTACATCTGCCTACTAAATTGCACACATCAATTCCAGTCAGGGCTCGGCCAAGCACTTTAGATGTCAGCACCAAATCATCAAGGGGCCCATATGTATCGCTTCTCCTATTAAGGCAGAAGGAACAAATAAACTTTGACTACATAGTTTTTGTCTATTTCATCATGTCACACATGGACATACCCTTTATAACTACCCATTACAGTTAGCGTTGGAGTAGACCAATACATAACAGAATCATAGAGCAAAACCCCACATTCATCTAGGTTTGAAGAATATAAGATATTATCGTCTTAGAATTACTCGTGACTGAATCCATGAAGTAATCTCTAAGAGTGGGTTGGTCCAATACTTAAATCTCTATTAAGCACTCATGAGTGTTAGCGCAATCACTATGCTATGTCCAATCAATATGGACAATCCACTAATACTCATGATAGTCTTGAATCACTACTTACTTCCAAGAGTATGACCGACTGTGGACGTTTGAGTAAATTAATACTCGGGAAGTGGGTTCCAAACATGCAAAAGTGAGAACGCAATGATAGGCTAATTGAAATGACCGAAATCCATCATATATTATGATCACCACTTAATAATCGCCAAATCAAATTAAAACTTATACCGCTTAAAGTTCTTGAGTTTTAAAAAAAAACAAACTAAGAGTGTTTAAGCCAACTCATTTGCAAATCTGATGCCTCTAGACTTTGTCTGACTGTCATACTTGGTCAATGACATCGTCTTATGGAATGGATCGACAAGATTATCTTTCGATATGAAATATTGACTATGACGTCTTCATATTTGAATCACTATCAATCGTGATGGTACATACTGAGTATATGTCATGGGAGCTTGTGTGACTTGGGATCCGTACTCGAGGTAAGTTCACCCAAAGTCACGAGAAACTTCATAAGGACCATCAATGATTAAATTTCAACAAAGATGTCACTAATGGATCTCTTTCAGCTACATTGTCTTCTTTGCAATTTAACCAACCGCAACATACTCTAAGTTTGCAAAATCCACTATGGTGTAATACTTGGTACTCTTCCAAGCTAAAACTTCACCATTCAGAGAAGCAAGAAATCCGACTGCAAACGGAAACATCTTTATTAGTATGGAACTTAGCATCAATGTAACTCTTACAATGATCTCTTCCATACTATCAAGATCATATCTTCTGTCCTCCAAGGACATTAAAGAATGTTCTTGATCTTGATTCATTGATTCTTGCCAAAATTGAACTAAATCAACTTGTGTTGCACGAGGCATACAAGTCATTAGATGTGGTACATGTCATGGCATATATGATCGATCCCATAGCAGAAGCATGTGGGACACGAATCATTTGCTTTATCTCAATAGTAGAGCCAGGACATTAGCATTACTCAATGTCATGCCATATTGTAATAAGCCTAAACTCATTTTCGAGTTTCCTTAACATTCCATGTACTTTGGCTTAATCCAATAAATCGCTTTGATCTATCTCCATAGATCCTTATTATGCACGTGTCTTTTATCTCCCATGTATATCATAGCAAAACAGTTCTCATACCAAGCCAAGATTTTACACTTGCTAAGTTAGAATATAGTTTCCTATAAATCGTACATTGTCTATGTACAATACAAGGGTGACTACAGTGCTCCCACTAGCACTGACAAATATATGACTTATCTATGTTTCTTGAAATTCAAACTCCTTGAACTTTTCTCATTTAAACAAAGATTCCAATTACTCCCACTAGCTTTAACATATATATGGCTTATCTTTATTTCTCGAAATTCAAACTCCTTGAACTTTCTCATGGAAATAATGATCCCACTTGCGAGATGCTTATTTTGGTCCATAAATGAACTTATTAAGCTTACACCTCCTTCAAGACCTATCTTGGTTTAATTATGTGTTTGTTCTTATCCATGATTGTCTCTACTTGAAGATCCACTTGCACCTAAGGGTTAAGGTCAAGTGCTAGGTCTACTAAATAACAACATACATGGATTGAATCTCGCTTTCCAATTCCTCTTTCTATGTTGTTTCCTTTAGGGCTTACCATAGCTTCCGATAGCTGGTACACTCTGATTGCTATCTACCAGTGACTCAAATACCTTAGCAATATAAACTCTTATATAACTAGTTCCATAACGTCTTCTATCAGATTTATAAGGAAAAATGGAAATATATCAGTTTCCTTAATAGCTCTTTCAATTCCAAATATAATTCTATGTCCAACTTTAGACTCTTCGTTGGTTGACTCTTGAATCTTATCAAGATCAATGTGGCTCCTAATAGCCCTTTTGGAAATCAGCTCCATCTCTTGGAAGACTACCCTTTGAGCAACATACACTTTGTTATCAGAAGGTTGTTATACAATTATCCAAAATTCTTGATGGGTTTTTTAACGAGATAACAAATCTTTAATCAAAGTCCTATATTGTCGAGCGCTTCACGACAAATGTAAGCCTCATAATCGTAGACTTACATATATGACAGTGAGGATAAAATCCCACTTCACATATCATAGAGTGTTTCAGCAACCTACTTAGTAGGCATAAGACCAAAGGACTTCTTGTAACACTATTCATGGTACAATCCGCGAATTGTTAGCAAACACAATACGACTCATCTAGTACAAAATTAATGAACGATTTGTTTCTCTATCCAACTAACACTTCCTAGTGGTAGTGTTTTGGGTGGAGATTGATCATGAAACTCTTTCACGATCACTTGGATGATCGATAAAGTTTAGACTAAGATTCTCACTATGATTGTCTCAGCCTATTGCCCAATTTATTCTTAACTTCGCTATATGAGAGCTCTAAACACCTTAGAGGTTCCAAATTCACATTCATATGAAGTTGGTCTCACTATGTATCGTGGTTAATTTGAACGGTCCACTAGTGTGAAGTAATTCCAATAGATACTCACATCACCCAGTGACACATTCATCATCTATCTTGATAAACAAGATTTGCATTTATCATAAGACTCGAGGTCAAATGATATCCAAAATCTGATCCAACTGGATACCTGGTAATGCATTTCTCATTTATGTATCCAAGACTATGATTCCATAAATACATTTCACCCAAACCTTTGGATGTATTTGAATAAGTACATATCGTGATTTGATCCATTCACAATAATACACCTTATTCAAATATTTGAATCAACTTTGAACTATTGTTACTATACTAGTTTCATAGTATAAACAATTTCAAATTAGAACACCATAGACTACACATTTTGAAAAGAGTTGTCTTTTGATTCTATGAATGTAGCAAGGGTTTGGAATTCATGATCAAATTATCTTCTCCATGTTTTAGTCTTCTTACTTCATTTTAGTGACTACACATTCTTGCAAATATCAGCACTAATCCTTAGTAAAACACTCAAGGTTTAGAAGTAATGTTTTGATGGCATTATAAATCCATATATTTGATTAAACACCAAACATGGAAGAATTAGTTATCTTTTGATCCAATGGAAAGTAGCATGGGCTCATGATCCATAATCAACTTTAGCTTCTTCATGTTTCAGTCCTTTCACCTAAAATATACATTTGGTCAATTTTGCTTTCTTAGTCCTTTTCTTGTTATGGAAACAGGCAGCTATCAGAATCTTTCTTAGAATAAGCCTTTCTTTTTCCTAGGTATTAAGGCCTAGATTATATATACTAATCGCCTTTTAAACCATGGGCAATTGGATTTCTTCTTGACACTTCTATTCATGATAGTAAAATATGGGAGTGTTTTGAAGTATGAGTTTCTATGATTGGCCATGTTAGTTCCAAAAGGAAACCTCAACATGTTACACAACTCCTTAATGGACATTCCAAGTTGTTCATATCAAAATCAGAATGAACTGATCATATATACATTTTAGCTAGTCGACTAACCATAGTCAACTCCTAACTCAAGGAAATTCCATTTTACTTCAATATGTAAATTTACAACATACATTTGATAATTTCTCTTTCTAACAATTTAGAATGCAATGTTTGAAGTAACCTAGGAAGAGAAAAGGTGTGATCTTTCCTTTTGTTTATGAGAACTATTCCCAAACTACAAATTTGAAAAGATTGATCATCCTCATAGCTAATCCTCTTAGAGGTTTATAGCAGTAGATTTTAGTGGATAAGGTTATAGACATAATTTAATAAAATTCCATTATAGTTTCTTTTACATATCATTAGAAAATAATCACCCTAAATTATTTTAGAAGGCTAGGATCCATATTTGGCTCCATGATGTGTAAAGGGATGCTGTAAGCACACCATAAAGTTATTTAGGTAGGCAAAGCCCTTTGCCAATTTCGATCACTACGAAACTCTTACATCTTTGAGATTGATTGACTATCAATGGCATGTTAATCTCAGATTATGTTCATATCGAATTCAATGATGGGCTCGCCGCAGATCACTGAACAAATGGTGAATCAACCATACAAAATCGTGTGGTCCCCAGCTCAAGTTACACTTGAGATTCGCAAGTTCCACATCATTCTCTACCTATACTCTCAAATTGATGTGCCGGTTAACCACACGAGATCCATCAACAAGTTATTAAGATAACGTGCAACTTTTATGGATAACATAAGACTCACATTAAATAGATTGAGAATTAACCTTGCAAAATCGCATGGTCCCCAACTCAAGTTACACATGAGATTCGCGAGTTCCATATCATTCTCGACTATACGCTAGATTGATGTGCCGGTTAACCATACGATCTCCATCAACATAATATAAAGATAATGTGCAATTTTCATGGATAATATAAACTCACATTCTATTAATAAAATGAGATTTTGTTTTATACTTGTATTTAGAATACTTTTAGATTGACCATTATCACTATCAAACCCTTTCGGTAACTGCATTCTCAAAATTCAATAGGGAGGTGAGGGTGGTAAGCACGAAGCATATTAAAAACCTACCTCATTAGGAATCAAAGAGACCTCCTTAAACCCTTACATTAGAACGGGTGAGCCTAGTCGAGGTAAGACTGAAAATGTCAATGTTTAAACACGCGAGGGCGCACGTTGTAACTTTCTTATACATATAATAGTTACAATTCTAATATATATAAATACAAGGGGTAAATTTAAAACTCTTTAAATTTGGTTGTCTATTATTAATTCCAATTAATTGCGAGGACAAAAGGTAACAATTAATAAATCATAAGGGTGTAATATTCAAATTTATAAATCTTTATTATAAATAATATTAAATATTTAAATTCGCTATTAAATAATAAGTAAATATTCATATTCAAATAAACACCTTTAAATAATATTTATGAATTTTCCAGATATAAAACATTTAGGTATTTATCCATGCAAGATGAAGCTTGAATTCGAAAAATAAGCAAGATTAAAATTTGATAATCCTGATCTACTGAGTTCACGTCGTGAACCCAGATCAGGGTTTCATCACATTACAAATTTTTAAACTTTCATCATTAAGTTCCAAAACAATATTTTTCAGAAAACATAGATGTAGGGTGAAGGTAACCATGAACCAATGGGTCTGATACCACTGTTGGGTTTTTTACGCATCAAATACACTCTAAACTAGGAAACGGAATAATCGAAACAACAATGTACCTAAGTTTACATGCATCCTATGGATCTATGGCTTCATGCTAATTACATAAACCCTAGAAAACTAAAACATAAGTAAGAAAACGTACCTCTTATGTAGCCTTGATCTCCATGCTTGAGATGTTAAACCTCCATGAAGTTGCTTGGATGAAAGGATCCAAACCAGAATCCCTTTAATGGTATCACACCCAATGACACCAACGAGTGGAATAAAAATAACTAGGAGAAGGGTTAATTTCACAAACCCAAAGGGGTTAGAAATCGTCCCTAAGAGGGGGGGGGGGGGGGAGAAGGGTTGGTGAATACTTCAAGCCAAGGTGCAATGAGGAATGAAATCCCTAAGGCCCTATTTATAGCCTTGGATCCCTCCTAGGGTTTAGTACTCCTTCCCATGTGGGATGGAGGCCTAACCACGAAATTTCACTCCTTTCCCATGTGGGATGGAGTGATTTTCATCCAATCCTAATCCCATAAAGGTTCTGGAAAATTTCTGATTAACCAACTATCGATTAATGAACATTCAACCATTTAATTAATTAAATTGTTAATTAATTCCCAAAATATATTTCCAATTAGTTTCTGATTAATTATTAACTATAATAATTAATAAACCAATTTCTCCTTTATTTATTCTACTCAATTTGGGTCTTGAGGGCAACCCAAAAGGACCTGCTATTATTAGAAATATTACCAATAATTAATGACCTTGGACACTATTCCAACATTTATCCCTTCAAGGGTAAAAGGAATGGATAAACATCGAGTTACCAATGCGTTTTCGTACAATCAATGTATAACCAACTCATAGGCAAGAACTCTTATCTCTAGGTTTGAAGAATATAAGATATTATCGTCTCATGATCACTCGTGACAAAATCCATGAAGTGAGTCAAATGAGCATGGGTTTAATCCAATACTCAGAACTTATGAGCACTCATGAATGTTGTAGCAACTCTTGCTATGTCCCATACCTTGGACTCCTACAATCCAACTTCATGACAGTCTTGATTCATTTCTACTTCCAACATATGACCGACCGTGGATGGTTTGAATAACTTAGTCATTCGGGAAGAATGATCTGGTTGTTCTAGAAGTCAAAACATGCAAAGTGAAACACAAGAATAATCGAATCCAAATATGGTCTCAAAACTTATGAATATAAATAGAACACATTTTATTTATCACCATATTGATTACCCATCATTCATTGCATACTGTTTCAAACTATCAACTTTATACTTGAATTAAAGCAATAGTTGTCTCATGCTCCAAGCATGTACACTATGTTTTCTAAACACTAGTCATGCCATACAAAAAGTATGCGCACTATGTTTGTCTAAACATTTGTTATGCCATACACCAAATATGCACACTAAGTTTGTCTATGATCTTTACTCTGTGAAATAGATCGATTGAACATAATTCCATTGATTCTCATTTCACAATCCCAATTCCTTACCGCAAATGCAAGAATACCAAATCCTGCCATTTACCTAAATCTGTTAGATTCTAAACTTATATGCATTGATCCTCTTGTAATGATTATGCACAAAGTCACAAGTACTTGTCAACAGACATTACAGAGTATTCCAATGGAGATCAACTTAATGGAACAAAGTCTCAAATTCAAGGTACATTCCTTTGAACATCCTTCTTGCATTAAGTTTCCTAATCTTACACAGATTTGATGAATAGCTTCCACCTATGGGAATATTTCCATATTCTCATTTTGATTATTACTTGTGACCAAGAGTAGCCTCTTTTCAGAATATGTCAATATGGTGTTTCCAAAATTAACAATATACTTCCAACTGTCCCTGAGCAACCAATCTTTGGTAAGCCTTAGATTGTCCTCAACAATTGCTTAATCAAAATAGTCATATCCAGTTTTAGTACTTTTTCCCTCTTAATGATCTAGGCATTTGGAAAAAATTTAGAACATTTAATATTATAGCACATGCAATCGACCCTATGTTTAAAGCATATGGGACACGATTCATGATGTCTCACATACAGACATTATACTAGACCAGTCTTTTGCTATAATATTTCTGTTTCTATTTGCCATGTTCTCATAATTCAGATTATGAAAAGGGATGCCATAATCATAATCGAATTTTAGAACGCAAATAATGGAACCATATATAGACTTTCCTTATGTTGAGCCATTCCAACATAAAATTCATATATATATACATATATATATATATATATATATATATATATATATATATATATATATATATATATATATATATATCCTTGACTAAAGATGATTAAAACCTCAATCTAAGCTGGAATGAAGTATAATTTCCTCTCCCTTATTTATAGCAAAACAACTTTTTCCCAATTGAAACTTTTGTTTTCTATAATTTAACATTGCTAACTTTCAACATTTATCATAATTATCATGCTCACACTAACATGATGATTATTAGCATAACACTTATGCTCCCACTAGCTTTGGCATGTACTCAGAAATCAGTCGGACTTCTTGAAATCAATACTTTGTTGACTTTCTTACCAAAGTTCAGACTTCTGATACAAAATGCTTTGATAAAACTTTATCAAAATCATACACCTTTCCTTAGATAGCACACATGTGTGTCTAAACAATTTCAACACTATGAAAAGGGATGTCGTAATCATAGTCTCAATTGTTTAGACCTTTGCCATTCCTCACAAGTCCATGTTAATGTGTCGATTAACCACACACGCCACAATTGCTATCTACCTAAAATCTACTTAGTGAAAGTGTTTCCTCACCATCATTTTCATGAATCGGAGAGAAACCTTATGACACTTAGATTTTATGGTGTATGTGTTCCTATCCATGTGGATTTGTCAAAACCATAATCACAAGACACGGTTAATGACAAATCCAAACTCATATGGATTGAACTTTTATAGTCTTAACTTCTTGCCACCTGGCAGCACAAGGGCCTGCCATTGCTTCTAAGTTGTCATGCAACCATTTGAGAACTCTCAGAACTCATATGCAAAGCCAACTATCACTGGAATGGGCACATAAATAGAAATATGTCAACACGATAGGTTATAAACCTCACGTCGCGTGCTAGTGATAAACTATAGGTTTTTACTCTTGATTAGATCTTGAAGCTTTTTCAAGATCTTTAAGACTCCCACTGTCCTCTTGACATATAAGCTCTCTTGCCAAATATTCAAGAGATAGTGCAGATTCTTTATCAAGACAAATACTTCACATAATTGGCCTTAGTTGGTCTTTGTTTTATCCAAAACATCACAACTTACCAATTTCAAATGTACAAGAGTAGGACACTTTTACTCTTACATTTGACAAGTGTTATAAACCTTTCTTTAAGATATGTCGCTCAAATTATAATCTTGGAGGATGACTCTCAGACTTGTTTTGGAATGAAGTATGACTCATCTTCTTGATTTAACCACTTCAACAATTAATGACTCCTCTTCTTAGCCATTAGAATGCACTAAGATGTCCTTAGAGGACTAATTGTGATATGGTTTCTAAATCATTAATATGATCACAAAACATGATACTAAAGTACTCTCCATCTTTTCAGATTTGAGAAACTTTTCTCTTTCTGCCTAGTTTGATTCTTCTCATCCGTCCTGCCATACACTGAAAATTTTCCAATGTATCAGAATTACACTTTAACATGTAAGTGTAACCATATTTACTAACTTTTAGTAAATCGTGACGAATAGCCTTACCGATCTTTGTGGTGGACCTGAACAATGCACAACCAAGTGTACCCGATCCATTTGTCCTTCACTTGAGTCACATACACATGTCAACAAGGAATTAGTTTTAATTTTCCAAAGATGAAAGTTATCATTCATGATACTATACAGCATGCATAATTCCAAGTTTCGGTCCAATTGAAACTTGGGTGATGAGAATCTTTCCTTATTTGGTAAATTTAGACACTACCATAAATGAAAGAATCAAATTCATATTTCCATTATTGCTAAAAACATATAAACGTCAATTTTCCATAAATGCCATTGCAAAGAGATAAAATAAAATAAGACAAAAATTTTATTTATTTATAAGATGCGGAAAAATCTTTTTCCTTACAATGCAACTTTAAATGGAAACTATACTATTACATATTTCCTAGCAATCTATCAAAACTCTCTAAGTAGTAGCTCAAGAATCCGATTTTCGAACCATGCGATTGAAATCCATCTTCGCAATCAGATTCAACTTAATCTTTCTTTAAGTTCCCTTCCCTTTGCTTGATCTTGCCATACATTAAAATGTATTAAGAATCTTCAAATAGAAACTTAAGAGAGTTAGATAGTGGACTTACCTGAAGCAGAGTCAAACTTTTGACTAGACCTTCTCTTAGATCTTTCAGGTAATTAGGGCTACTTTGCAACCAATGGCCCTTCCTTTGGAAATAGACACATATGGACCCTTTGGGAATGGTACATGGGACTATCTCAGACTTAGCCATTCTGTTTACCATTTGGTCAACCGATTTGAGTATGGCCGATCCCTTTTCATTGGGAAGAGAAAGCTTTTCTAGATATTCAATGTTACCATTATCAATGTCCATGGAAGTCTGGGAAGTTGATCTTCTTACTCAAATTTGCTCTACCAGTGCTCCAAATCATTGCTGATTCAACAACACCAAGCAAATAGATAAGATCATTAAGGGTCATGTCATATTATTTTACATAGTAGTCCCAAAGGACACTCACTATGAGACTTAGAAGGTGATTGACCAACCGACTATGTAAAAGACTTTGACACCCAAATCTCTCGGGTTGTCAATATGTCACTTCATCTCCAAGATGTGAGCACACATAGACCTTGCTTGCCATTAGGGCTTTAGTGACCTTGAAGTTGTGGGTTAGGGATAAAAATTGGAGGAGGTGGAGGGAGTGAAGAATCATTTCCGGGACATGATCTTCATTAGGATAGCTTGTTCCAAGAGGTTTTGGGAAGATCATTGTCTGAACCATACATCTTTTGGGAGATAGTCAAGATAGTTGATTTAAAGTCCTTAATATAACACCCAATATGAAATACTAAGGCTAGGACCCAACACAATATTTTGTAACTTGGAAGAGGGATGCCGTAATCCAGGCTATAGAATATTTGAAGGTAGGCGAATGACGATTCAGTAATTTCCACCATGAAAAACAAAATAATTTATTAGGTTTTAATTGGATTTGAAACTCCTAGATCTTTTGAGATTCTTTGAACTTTTCAATGGCATGTTTCAATCTCGATTGTGCCCTCTCAAATTTTGTGACTGGGATGCCGAGGATCACAAAACAAGGTGTGAATAACCATGTAAATATACTTGGTACCCTTAATATTTACCCCTCAATCGATGTGCCGGTTAACCACACGTGCTCCACCAATACTATGATAAACCTTAAGTTACCCTTTGCCTACCTTGTTAAATCAAGCTAGTGTGCCGGTTAACCACACACGCTCCATTAACCGACTTAAGCAAAGTGCAAAGTGTAATTTCATGGGTTAGCACCAAATTCATATTTTCCTAAAGTAACTAAGATTGGGAATTTATGAAAGGTTTAGTTACTTTATATTTATCGTTAATACTTTTAATGAAGAGAGAATTCTATTCCTTGTCCTACCCGTTCGGCTAACGACCCTCTACCAGTCAAGGAAGCAGTGGGTGAGAGTGGACACCCGTTAAATTGCTATTTTATAGGCAGTAAGCTTATACCCCCCTTATAGATCGGCTTCGTGAATGAGGCCTACTAACGGTAACACTGACTTGCTCTTATATATATATATATATATATATATATATATATATATATATATATATATATATATTATTAAATTATAATACTATAAAGTATAAGGGTTGAATTTTAACTTTTAAAATTCTAAGGGCTTAACTTGGAATTAAAGTATTCATGAGGGGAAACATTACAAATTCCAAAACTTGAGGGTAAGTTTTGAACTATTCAAAAACATTTCAATTCCATAACTTATGTGTTTAAAGTAGTTTTAATGAAAAAACTCTTCAAGTTCCATAACCTGAGGACAAGTTATGGAAGACTTTAAAACATTTAAAAATGAAACTCTCCATTTTTCATAACTTACAGAAATCTTATGAGTTTTAATAATTATAAATGTGACTTTTCATATAACTTGAGGACAAGTTACAAAAACACATATTATGAACAACTTTTAGATTAATTTGGATTGAAAACATATTATCACATAACTTTTCTATTAATCTAAATCAACTTATAAGAACAGGATAATTCAAATCAAACACTTTTTCATGTAATTAGCCTAACCATTAAACTAATACAAAAAATGAATCTATTGACAATTATATATGAAATTGGACTGGCATGGACATTACCACATCAAAAACAGGTTTACAAGTTCAAAAACAGCTTAGGTTAATGTTCCTAGTCCAATTCCAGCCAAAAAACTCGAAAATATGCTGTCTGGGGCTCCTACTCGTCCAGTGTATGAACCTACTCGATGAGTAGGATGATATTCTTCGTGGACTCGGCGAGTCCAGTGCCCAGACATCCAGAAAATCGATTTTTTCAGCCTTTTCTGCAATTTGCATCAATTATAATTGAAAACAAGCCTAGGCTCTGATACCATTGAAGGATTTTGAGCCTTCTAGCACTCCTAAGGTATACATGCAACCCTAAATACCTTGGATCTATGTTTTATCTATTATACAAGAAAATATCAATTTTTCCAAGGTTTTGTTCTAACTAGCATAATATGAAGAACATATAATATAAATTCTAGTAGAATTACATACCTCTTTGTTGTAGCTTGATTCTATGGAGCTTAAGAGACTAGTGCCTCAAGTGTGACACCTCACGAAAGTCTATCCAAATTGTTCCGATGCCATGCAACCCAAATGGACCATGCCAATCGGGTCAAGTACATACCAAATATAGTTGTGGACTTAAACACTAATCCAACGCAAAGTACTATTCTAATGTTGTGTTTACTGCAATCCTATGACCAAAAGTACTATTGTACTGTTGTATTTACTGTTGTGCTACTACCAAAGTACTCTTGTATTGATGTGCCTAGATGTTTAAGGAAAAATTGATGAAAACTGCTACTGATAAAAGATCATTTAAGAGAGGTCCCTCGAGATTATTATTTAATGATTAGAAAGTAAGGATAACAGGTTGGGGTAATTGGGTTCTTTGTTGGCTGAAAAATACATAATTAAAGATTATAATATTGTGGGTTGAAAACCTTATATACTCAGCAGGTTTCCCAACCTGATCAACTCCACTTCTATGTATCACAGAAAGCAGTATGATGATACTTTAATGATGAGAGTTTCAAGGAGATGTAGACTATTAGTCTAAAGATACTATATGGCCTGTTTATGCTTATGTTTCTTGTATTAGTTATGACATACCAAAGTTTTTAATAATCAAGGAAAAATATTTCTTCAGAAATACTTTTACGGGACCAATTTCGCATCTATAAATAAAATTTGTATTAAATAAGCATAAATAAAAGTTGTAAATGGCCGTAAAAATGGGGATGTGACAGTTGGTATCAGAGCATTAGTTTTAGAGAACTAGGAATTTAGAGGATTTCTAGACTTAAACTTAGAAGGCTAATAAATGATCATGAGATATGTGTCTAATATATTTTAGGTAATACACTTGAATTGAAACAAGTACTAGCTTACTTTACGACAAGATGCATAATTTGATTTTATATGCTAAATGGTTTGTATTATACCATGCCTTAGGTTGCTTATCTAAATTGTTGCTATTAGGTTTAATGTTAATTTCCGAACTAAAATTATGAAATTTTATGTGTTCAGGTTTCTAAACCTTTTACTGTACTAGAACTGGCATATAACGTTTCGGATTGTTAAGGATAATTATGTGTCTAAACCTCCTTATCTATATTCTCCTCTTGGTACACTAAAAGTCGCTTTAGTGTATAGAATGTCATGGTGAGGACACAGAGCTGATTGGGAGACGATAAGGGAAACTAACAACTTGAGCCTCATATAGTCGAGCACCAGAAGTAGTACCTGCACCCGAAACAATAACGATGGTGATGATACATGTAATGTTAGATAGTCATATGGAAGAGACAAGGCATTTACTTTGAGGGAATAGGGATGAATCTATTGCACCAGTTGTGAAACCAAGCTAAATGGAGAGAAGTCTAAAGAGGAAAATTATAGCCGGACTGTTAGTCAAGATGAGCCAGGAGTAGTTAAAGGAAACCACCCAAAGGGTGGAAACAATGGAGATGGGTGCAAGTATAAAGACATCATGGCATATAAGAAACTAGTCTTTCTGGAAGCCCAGCGCTGGTAGAAGTCATGGATTGGATCTTTGAGATGGAGATGGAGTTTGAGAGTTGTGACTATAGAAACAAGCAGAAGACTTTCCTCGCAGTTAGACAGTTAAAGACTGGAGTACTGAGTTGGTGGAAGCTATTGGCCGATACTATAGTGAAGGGAGAAGCTATTAAGATGTCTTGGGAGAAATTCCTTCAGGAATTAGAGATGCAGCACCGCACTAAACAAGATCTTATGCAGATCAACAATGAATTACAGAACCTTAAGAAAGGAAAGATGAGTGTCAGCGAGTATGCTATAGGTTTCACAAAAAAGATGAATATAGTTCCTGTGACAACCCGAATCACTTTTCGTTATCGTTAGCTAACCGCCATTAATAAAATTTGAATTTTATTGAGTCCCATCAAATTCCTTTGGTTTGGAAAATCATTTAGTTATATAATTGAACTTTATATATATGAGTCGGGACCAAAACCACGTGAAATTCCGAAGTTTCCTTCGAACAAAACTACAGTTCGTGGCCTGACTGGAGTTCACAGCCATAAACCCATTTACGGCCGTAAACCCGTTTACGATCAGTGCCAGAAGGCCCCCATCAGCGACCATGAAAAACCCTATAAATATGAGCCCCTACCCCTCATTTACACCTTTCTGGCCGACAACTCTCTCCCTCTCTCTCTAAACTCTTGACCGTAAACACCAAAAACACCCGTATTCTTCTGGAAATCATCGAGAATCATCATTGGGAGTTGATTTGGAGCATCTAGAACACGTTTTTCATCGAATCCAGTATAATTGTTCTTTAGTTCACGACCGTACTCACTTCAAACCTTCAAAGGCCGTAAACCCTTCAAAAGGCAGTTCACGGGCATAAAAAGTTCGCGGCCGCAAACCCTCTTCACGTCCGTAAACCTTCACTAAGTGGTGAATTAGAATGAAAACCCGTTTTCCTCTATTCAATCAAGTCCCGGTAACATTTCTTAACCGAAAGCAAGTGTTTTTCTTACACTTTATCAAACAAAATCGCTAATTTAGATACATGTATGTATTAATTATTATTAGGATCTCGTTGAGTGCCGCGTACATCAACTAGAGGGTCTTTATTCCCAATTTCATTGTCCAACAGTTTCACGCAACTAACAGTGGGTTCATACTCCTATGCTTTTACTATTTTTAATGTTTTCAGGTGGGGATACAAGCCAAACACAATGTGAACTTATACAAAAGAATTTCAACAGGATTAAAACTTATGCAATTGATACAACCAAAAGATTTCCATGTTTTATAAAATATTTAGATATTTTATCCCTTTTGTAACATGCCGAGCATAAGGGACAACGTTTTCAACGTACAACCATAATTGCATAGTTTTCAGATCAATATACGAATCAAGTACATGACATACTTGCAAACAGTACACGACATACATGCAACTATAATAGGTATAGTTTGGGGTTTTCAATACACAGTTTTTACGAATTTAGAGTTATATAATGCTAAACATATAAACTATGACAAATTTAGTTTATGATATACATTACTACGAGAGTACAACATTTACTAATCATTGAAGTATAATTATTACCTTATACAATATACATACAGATTCAAATACAAAAGAACCATATAGAACTACACGTAAACTATTTAATACAGGATTATGAGACAGCACTTTAATTATACCTTTCGGGGTACAAGTTAAATTCTATCATAATATAACCAGAGCCTCCTGGAGGGAGAGCTTGAGATTTGTGAATATATGTATTCGGGATTGATAATGCTACACCTGAACTGCTAGCTACAGTTAGGCAGGCATGCCTGGGGTGATAAATGTCATTTATCCGACACCTAAAGAACGTTGTAAAGGTCACTAGGTCATATCAAGTATGGTTATACGACTCACAATAGTATAAACGAAACTTTGTTTATAGGATTTCATTCTTCATTATTTTTTTTTAATTAATAGAACTACTATACATTACACTGGAGGATTCCAGGGACACAATACTCGGTTTTATTTTAAATAATAAGACTATTATACATACAAGTGGTAGTCAAGTGTTTCGAATAAGAAAATAGTAACAAATATACATGTTAGAAAACATTGGATTTTCTTGGGAAACATGCATACATTTTTTTTGCAGAATTCAACGATTGGTTTTCACTACAAAAACATTCTTATGAAGTCACTAGCTTTATGCTGATACTCTTTTCAAAACTGCCTGTATTCTCAGGAAATCGGTAGACAGGTACATCACACAGATTTTGAGAAGACGGACCGTATAGAGTCACGTCTTTTACTTTTGGGTTATACATTTGATGTATAAAAACATGAATAAAACAAATGTAAATACTTATTATATATTCAATGTAATGGTTGTATTTACTTTGATTACTATGATGCAATTGTTGTAATAGTACATATGACGCCATCCACCCCCGAACGTTTCCGCCGTTTCGGTTTGTGGGTGTGACAAATTAGTATCAGAGCTATTGTTTATAGTGAACTAAGTATACCGAAGCTTGCATGGTATACAACTATAAACACAAAGGGGCCAAAGTGCTCTGAACTAAAAGTATACTTTTTAAAATATAAGTATTTTATAAGAAGTATACAAGTATACATACGTACCAGAAACAATATCATAAGTAGAACAAAGAAAAAGTATTTGGATGTTGGACACTGTGGTTAAACCTAAATAGTTATGTAGTCATATGTGGGGCCAATATAACCTGATCAACAATAGTTGTCCGAGATATGACCAACATGTGTTTGGGAGTAACTGTGGCGTTGCAACAAGTCTAAAACTTACCAAAACATATACAAGTGAAGCAAAGTTAAAATACTATAGGAGTATTTTATGATTCTATAACACTGCACAAAGTCATCACTAGTAGCACAAATTCTTATAAAGACCTGAAGTTCCTGTTATTTTAAATGATTATCATTATAAGTCTTTATTACAGTGTATCCAGCTCGAAAGTATTCAATTCATGATCATATAGGAGACTTATCTTCATTTCCCCTTGTATCTTTTAGAAAAAGATACCCCTAGAAAAAGACCCAACAGGAAGCACAATGACCCACCGCCACCACAACCTCCTCAGTTCGATCTTGCCATGTTCCAGGCAGCAGTTACAGCCGTTGTGGCTGCCGCATTGTCGCAGATAAATTCTGGCGGCTCTAGCGAGTCGGGAAGTGGTACCCATCCCCTTAATCTTGAGGGTGGTCAGGGACACCAGAAGGAGTGTTCCTACAAATATTTCATGAACACGAAGCCCAAGCCCTTCGACGACAATGGAGGAGTCATTTCCATAACTCGATGGTTCGAGAAGACCGAATCCATTTTTGAGATTTGCGCTTGTTCTGAGACCAACAAGGTGAAGTTCGCAGCCTGCACTTTTACTGATAGAACATTGACTTGGTGAAATGGCCGGGTCAAATCCCTAACTCTTTCGGTAGCAAATGTCATGGGTTGGGAAGGCTTAAAAGAGCTCATGCTTGTTGAGTACTACCCAAGGGGCGAGATGTAGAAATTGGAGCAT
The DNA here is from genome assembly GCF_002870075.4 of Lactuca sativa. Lineage (NCBI taxonomy): Eukaryota > Viridiplantae > Streptophyta > Magnoliopsida > Asterales > Asteraceae > Lactuca > Lactuca sativa. The sequence goes on along the minus strand of NC_056625.2, from coordinate 173,752,493 downwards.
GAGCTCTGGAACCTGAAGATGAAGGATTCCGACATTGCCACCTACATAGCTAGATTCTGCAACCTGGCTCTTCTATGTCCGGGAATGGTTACCCCGGAAAGCAAGAATATAGAGCGATACATATGGGGATTGACGCCCCCAACTCAAGGAAATGTTTTGGCTGCTAAGCCTACCACTTTTGACAGTAGTGTAACACCCCGATCCTCAGGTATTGATAATGACATTTCAGTTTGGATTCTTGGAGGATCTACTCGGCGAGTTGGCTTCCCTACTCGTCGAGTAGTAGCGGGTTTTGACGCGCGGGTTTAATGATCTACTCGCCGAGTCCATTATGGTACTTGACGAGTAGATGCTGGCAGATGAAACCCTAGATTCCAGGGCCTTGCACCCTATTTAAAGGGTCATTAGCCTCCCTTGGCCTCCCCTTTACAGCTCTATACCTCCTTAAAACCTTTATTCGAGTGTGAGTGTGTTCTTGGTGATTTTGAAGCTTGAAGGAGGGATTTGGTGAAGGGATCTCTTGGGGAATCAAGCTAGAAGAAACAAGGGCTCATGAGGATTCTAGATCTACTCCTGTGGAGCACTTTCTGAAGGTATTAAGCTGTCTCTTGGCTCATTTCACTCAAAACCCTCTTGTGCTTGGATTCTAAGAAAGAGCTTTTGTGTTTAAGTCAAGATCTGAAGTTGTAACTTCAGATCTGAACTTCTTTTGGCCTTAAGATGCATAAAGTTAACAGTTGAGCTTAGCATGTACTTTCCCTCAAGTGTATGACCCCATTCCAAGCTTAGATTTGCTATTTTAGGGTCTTAAAGCCTTGCATGCACGTAAAGTTTGCAACTTTACATGGAAAGCATGCCTCAGGAACCTAGATTTGTAGTTTGGAAGCTTTGCATGGCTCAAAAAAGGTCTGTATGGGTTGGGATCTGAACGGAATCGACGAGTCACAAGGGGTGACTCGGCGAGTCATTTGAAGGCAGGCATGGACTCGGCGAGTTGGAAGAACAACTCGGCGAGCCCGATGAATTTTGCCTAGAACTCGGCGAGTTAGATGAACAACTTGGTGAGTCGGATGAAGGTTACCTAGAACTCGGCGAGTTGAAGGAACAAGTCGGCGAGTCAAGTAAGATTTCCCTAATGGTTGGATGTTCGTAGACGTGTTGAGTGTCAAGCAAGGGAACTCGACGAATAACCTTAGATTATCATTCAAAACTGTATGAACTCGAAGAGTCGCCTCGGTGACTCGGTGAGTAGATGTTATTATTGGGAAACTTGGCGAGTTACTAGTCGTACTCGGCGAGTTAGGGTCAACATGGACCGTTGACTTGACCTTGATTGAAGTTGACCAGGATGGACTTTGGGAAATGACTGGAAACTGTATGACACTTTGTAGGCAGTTGCGTGGAGCAGCCTGTGGGGTACATTTGGTCGCAAAGTGTCAGTTCAACATTCGTGACAGGTGGGTCTTCTCACCATACCAATGGGTCTAAGGAACCAAGGCCGTCCCATTATGTGATTGTGACATGTGTGTTAGATACTCAGTGTTTTGTTATGCGATTGCATGTTTTGTATGAAGACCCCGGGGGAAGCCCGTGGCATTGGATGTAAGACCATGAGGGGTAGCCCATGGCAGTCCTAGGTGAAGACCATGTGGGGTAGCCCATGGCATTGGATGTAAGGCCATGTGGGGGAGCCCATGGCAGTCCTAGGTAAAGACCATGTGGGGTAGCCCATGGCATTCTCTCAGGTTTCGTGTATGCATGGATTACGTGATATGTGTGTGGCTTTTATAGCAAACAGGATATATGATATGTGGTTTGTGTGTGTGTGGTATGCTCTGGGAAACTCACTAAGCATTTTGCTTATAGGTTGTTGATTGTTTCAGGTACTTCAGAGCTGAAGGGCAAAGGCAAGGTGTGATGGCGTGGCGTGCACTCTACCTCTCTTTTTGTGTGATGGGACTACCTGATGTTTTCAAAGTACATTGAAATTGTAGTAATTGTGATTTGGGAAAAACAAATGGTTTGGAAAATTATGAATTATGGGAACTGTTTGAGTAATTAAAAGCGAAAAAATTTCTTGATAAAAAATTAGGTCGTTACAAGTTGGTATCAGAGCCTTGGTTTGAGGGATTCAGGCACATTCTTGGGTGTGTCAGGACTCAAACTAAGGAAGTGGTAAAATGTTTTCAAAAGAAACTTAAAAAGGATTTTTGGATGGAAAGAGGAGAGTGCAGTGCGCGTGATCAGCCGAGCCAAGTAAGTAGTTTCCCAAGTTGATTAGCCATGTTATATGAAATTGCTAAGTGTATGTTTTTTAAGTTATATATGGTTAGGAGTTGATAGCCTCAGAACGATTGATTTAGCCTATTGATCCTTTTTGTGTATAATTTGCATGCCTAAAAGCAACCGGTAATGATGGTTTGACTGTTATGAGTAGGGCAATCATAGGGTGTCCGTGTTTGATTCATGCGAGGGATGTGAGTCATGGTTTGTGTGGATAGCTTTGGAAGTACTAGGTAAAGAAGTGGGGTAAGGTACGAGTAGGTGTGGAAGGTAGTATTGGGCCCGTACTACTGGAAGCACAGGACCCGTACCTAAACCCATTTTCTACCTGGGAATTTCAAAGGAAACAGTATGGAAGTAACCTTGTTATGTGTATCCTGATCATTATGTTTTGTGAAATGGCAGTTCAGCATGGTGGTTACGCGATTGGGATCAGGACCGGGATCAGGATCGGGATCCGGGGCTGGGTCAGGCGGCCCTACTGATGGTATCGATGAGAGGCTGCGTGAGCTGATTGCGGCCGAGGTTACGAGGGGCATCCTTGACGCTACCCCAATCATCTTTGGGACGGTCAAGGAGGGTATGATGGAGATCATGGAAGAGAGGCTTAGAGCATTCAAGGCTGAGATTTCTATAGGCCAGGGTGGATCTCGAACCCCCTCGTTTAGGGAGTTCAAGGCATGTGGAGCTCCGGAGTTTTCAGGGGTCAGGGACCCCATTGTGAGCAGACGCTGGGTGGCGGACATTGAGAATGCCCAGCGCAGGAGTTCTTGCCCGGAGGAGGCAAATATTGGATTTTCTTCCTGTATGCCGAGAGACAGGGTCCGAGACTGGTGGGGCAAAATTACTAGTCAAGTGGGAACAGCCGGTGTGGCTGACATGTCGTGGGCTGAGTTTGTGCGACGGTTTGATCAGGAGTTTGCACCACCTATTGAGGTGCAACGGATGGTGAGGGAGTTTCATGATTTATAGCAGACCTCTGATTCTTCGAGTAAGGGACAGCAGGGCTAGGTCCGGTGTGCCAAGTGCAGGAGATTTCATAGTGGGACTTGTCGGACAGCTGGGATGTCAAGATGCTACTCATGTGGCCAGCAGGGTCACTTGAGTAAGGATTGCCCCAAGAAGGGCTTGATATGTTTTCACTACAACCAGACAAGCCATAAAAAGGCCGATTGTCCGAGGTTCCAAGGAGGAGGAGGGGGATCTGTGGCAGCGCCCGTGCCCGCCACTATGAGGGTTACTGATGGCCGCCCTAAGGTGGAGGTTCCAGCGGTGAAGAGCCGCGCATTCCAGCTGACTACCGAGGAGGCTCGGGCCGCGCCAGACGTTGTGGCTAGTATGTGTTCATTACCCTCTGTCTCTTTTATGTTAAATTTTTGTGTGTATGCTTATAGTGATTTGTATAGGGACCTTTCTGGTCAATGGTATGACGGCCCATGTCTTATTTGATTCGGGGGCTACCCGATCTTTTGTATCTCTTGCGCTTAGCAAGAAATTCCGAGACGCACTAGGGACTCTGGATACCTCGCTCGAGGTGGAGATTGCAGGTGATCGCACTGTGAGTGCTGCGAGGTTGTGTCAGGATTGCGTCCTGAATGTGCACGGCGAAAGGTTTAGCGTTGATTTGGTTCCCATACCATTGTGGGGATTGAAGGTGATTATTGGGATGGACTGCCTGGGGGCCAATGGGGCCATGATCGATTGCGAGCGGCAGCTAGTCCGGGTTCGAACCCCAAGGGGGGAGAACTGGTTATTCACGGCGAGAGGACCACGTAGGGTCCAACCCTCTGTTCACCTGCGAGGGCGAGGAGGTTTCTGCAGCACAGCTGCATGGGATTTTTGGCATATGTTTTAGATACGCGAGTGGAGACAACGACTGATATCGATAGTGTACCAGTGGTGCGGGATTTTCGGGACGTTTTTCCCGAAGAGTTACCAAGATTGCCTCCGGGGAGGCAAGTGGAGTTTCGTATTGACCTAGTACCCGGTTCTGCCCCGACAGCTAAGGCACCATATCGGTTGGCGGCACCTGAGATGCAGGAATTATCTGCACAGCTTCAAGAGCTACTAGACCGAGGGTTCATCCGTCCGAGTAGTTCTCTGTAGGGAGCTCCGATCCTTTTCGTGAAAAAGAAGGACGTGTCGCACAGGATGTGCATCGATTACAGGGAGCTGAATAAGCTGACGGTGAAGAACCTTTATCCTTTGCCTAGGATTGACGACATGTTTGATCAGCTTCAGGGATCATCGTGGTTCTCTAAGATTGACCTTCGGTCAGGGTACCATCAAATGAGGATTCGGGATGAGGATATACCGAAGACAACTTTCAGGACTCGTTATGGGCATTACGAGTTCGTGGTGATGCCATTAGGGCTCACCAATGCTCCGGCCGCGTTCATGGATCTCATGAATCGGGTGTGCAGGCCGATGTTGGATCAGTCGGTGATTGTTTTTATTGATGATATCCTGGTATACTCCATGACCAGGGAACAACATGAGCAACATTTGAGAGAGGTATTGGAGACCTTGAGGGCAGAGAAACTGTATACAAAGTTCTCCAAGTGTGAATTTTGGTTGCGGGAAGTGCAGTTTTTGGGTCATGTTGTTAATCAAGAGGGTATTTCGGTTGACCCAGCGAAGGTAGAAGTTGTGATGCAATGGGAGGTACCAAGGAATGCCTCGGAGATTCGTAGCTTTCTGGGTTTAGCGGGTTATTATCAGAGATTTATCCAGGATTTCTTCAAGACTGCAGTGCCATTGACCCGTTTGACCAAGAAGAATGTGGCTTTTCGATGGGCTCAGGATCAACAGAGGGCTTTTGAGACTCCGTGGCAGAAGCTATGTTAGGCTCCGATCCTAGGGTTGCCTGAGGGATTGGACGATTTCGTGGTATATTGTGATGCATCGATTTCAGGTTTGGGTGCGGTACTAATGCAGAGGGGACGTGTGATCGCATATGCCTCGAGACAGTTGAAGCCTCACGAGGCAAATTACCCCACACACGACCTGTAGTTGGGGGCAGTGGTGTTTGCCCTCAAGATTTGGAGGCACTATTTATATGGGGTGAAATTCGTTGTGTATACCGACCATAAGAGTCTGAAGTATTTGATGGACCAGCAAAACCTGAATATGCGTCAGAGGAGATGGTTGGACGTGCAAAAGGACTATGACTGCGAGATCCTATACCATCCAGGGAAGGCCAATGTGGTGGCCGATGCCTTGAGTCGCAAAGCGACGGGGTCGCCGGTCAGGGATATTTGTTTGAGGGTGACGGTAAGCCCACCCCTGATAGACATGATTCGAGAGGCTGAAGTTGAGGGAGTGAAGAAGGAGAACTGCAAATTGGAAACAATTCAGGGACAATATCCTTTGTTTGTTAAGGATAGTCGTGGCTTGTTGATGCAGTGTGGCCGAGTATGGGTGCCGATGTTAGGGGGAGTGAGAGAGATATTGTTAGAGGAGGCGCATAAGTCCAAATTTTCTATACACCCAGGTGCGACAAAAATGTATAGGGATTTGAGGATGAGCTATTAGTTGCCCTGCATGAAGCAAGAGATCACCGGGTATGTGGAGCGATGCTTGACCTGTAGGAAGGTCAAGGACGAGCACCAGCGACCTCATGGTAAGGTCCAGCCACTACCCATTCCCATGTGGAAGTGGGAAGAGATCACTATGGATTTCATCACAAAGCTACCGCGGACAACGAGGGGAGTCGATGCCATATGGGTGATTGTGGATAGACTGACTGATGAGTTCAAAACTCTTAGATCGTTTAGATCTTTAACAAGTACGATAAAAGAATTCTGACAGTTAAGAATAAATTATGAACGAACACAGAACAGAATCAAATAAGAGCTTATGATTCAAAACTGAGTCACGCCTTAGCAGAGCTCGATGAAGAACTTCCGTTGTAGAGGCGAGCTAGGGTTTACAAAAACAGTAAATACGAAAACAATGAAAGTGCTATCTTCTAATTCTACATGCATGCAACTTATATACTAAACCCTAAAGCAAAATAATGCACAGCTGGACAGGCCCAATACCGGCAACAAAACTAGGCTATGGACCGAGCCCATGACGCAATCCATTAGACTCAACAATCTCCCCCTTTGCGTCAAATGAGGCGAGATATTATTTCTTCTGAGTAGGTCTCACCGTCTTTATAACTTTAAATAATTTAGGAATGATGGCGTGAAGAGTCTGTCGGAATAAAATTTACCACCTCAGCATGTCGACGAACAACATTTTATCAGCAGCACTGTTCTGGTCGCACCTTTGTATGATCTCCAAGATATGCTCGAGACAAGTCATCGAGAAAAGGTGTTTGTCAACAAGAGCGAACATGCACTTTTGACCTGGCCCCTGAGAAACCTTATTGAGTGATACTTGGAATCAATCTTCCCCTTGATCATGGAGTTAACATTGCCAGCTTTGCCCATCGGTTTGATCGTTGGTCGCTTGTGTATGGCAGATGCAATTTCCTGGTCCATCTTCGCTACTTCGTGTATGTAGCAAACAAGCATACGCTTGACATGATCAATAATCGGCTGATACTCCTGAGGATTTGACAGAAGAATGTTTTTGAGGAGTATCCAATCATGGGGGTTGAGGTTCGGTAGATCAGCAAGGGAAAAGTGGTGAACGGAGCCTTCGGTTCCTCTAGTCACCCTAAACTTGGCATTGATGAATTTCCCTGCTGAATAGGGTTTCATCACCTTGACGGTGGTTATCTTCTTCGAACTCCATGTCTGGTATTAAGGTTGAGCGAAATCCAGTTAAAATTCTAACAGATCCCTATCTACCTTCGGGTCTGGAGATGGAATGGCAGCAGTTGAGTTGAAACAATGGAAGATGAATGCCTTCCGGTGATTGGCATGTTGAACTGCGCATCCCTGGAGTTCTCAAGGCTGAATGACATTATCCGCTCGAGCCATAGAACAGCTGGCTCGTCAATCGCACACCTCTGAAGCGATTTTTTAGTCCATTTAGGGAACATGGCCTTTTTCTTTTCAAGGAGCTCCGCCTCCTTTCACTTCTGTTCTAGCGCAGCTCGCTCCTTCATTGAAATTTCTTCAGTTTGTTTTTGTGAAGAGGCAACCTTTGGGACAGGCTTTCTGGGAACTTCAATGTAGACATCATCTTCGTTGTCGGTATCATCTTCACTGATTTTCTTCTTTTTCTTTTCCTTGTTACTGACCGAAGCTTCATTACCCTTCGGTTCAGCAGCTGGGTTGGAGATAGATGGAGGAGGTTGGTACGTCTGTTTTTTCTCTTGCTTGAAATCTTTCTCTCCCCCTTGTTGCGGTTGGACCCCAGTCACCGGAACACCCTCGATACGGCTGAGGACGTCTAGGGCTGGTCGGAGCTTATCTGCTAAATGCCTTCGGGTGGTGATAGTGACAAGTGGATCATGACCTTCAGTGAGATGAAGAAGAATGGAGTGAACGTCTGTAGCAGAACTCCTTATAACTTCCCTTTCTGATTTGAGGTCATCAATCTCAGCATGAGCATATCGCAGCTGGTGCGTTTGCAATTTAATCTGATTTGTGCGTCTGGCAAGCTCATCCATAATCCCATTCTCCATAGCTAAGTCCGCTTGTAGTTGAGATAAGCGTTCGTTAACATTAGCACGGAACGCTTCATTCGCCTGTTTAATAGCATGGCGTGTTGCTTCAACCTTCGAGCAGTTAGACTGAAGAGTCTGTTGAAGAGTTTCTACAGAAAAAGTAACTGTAGCAGCATTCTTGGTAGCAGCAGCCTGCAAAGAATCTAAAAAGAGGTGAGCCTGAGAAACTAGTTTATCAACTTTTGCGGTCGCTTCCTTGCACTCTTTTGTAGATGCATCAACAGCTCGAGAGGCCTGTTGACACTGAGAAGTGGAGACTTCAATAGCCTTAACTGCAGCAGTTAAGGAGGCTGAATGTTCAGCAACAACTAAAGAGAACAAAGCCTTCAATGCCGCATCTGAATAAGCGCCTGAGGAAGAGGAGGAAAGCAGTTGATCCAGTTTTTCGTTTACCGCTTTGAGATGACGTTTGGTGATAGGCTCATCATCATCATCCTCACTTTGTACTCGATAAGGACTGAAGTATGTGGAGTCAAACTCCAAGTCCTCACCGCCCAAAATTGGGTTTGTTTATGTAGAAGGTGTTGGTGATAAGGGTTTTGAAGAAGCAGGATGTTCGGTTGTTAGAGGAGGTTTGGTTGTAAAGGTAGGTTCGGTTACAGGTGGTTTGGGAATAGTGAAGGTAGGTTTTGTAGTGGTGGTAGAGGTTGTGTCTGTGAAGATGAGAGTGGGGATAGGTATTGAAGTGAAAGGTTGAGAGGTGGTTGTTTGAGAGATAGGAGGGATAGAAGCAGGAATGGTAACAGGTGGAGATGAAGGAGGAAATGAACAAACCGGAATTTATGGAGTTGGGGAGCAAGGTGTAGGAGTAAGCTCATGCGGACCAACAGACTTGCGTTTCCGGTACTGCTGAAGAAGATTGCTTGATGCTGAGATAGAATCAAGCACTGTTTCAGGAATGGAGCCGATGTACGAAAACTTTGTGGGGTCAGCGACAATGATCTTCGTCGTATGAAAGGTGGCGATTGAAGAAAGCAAGGAATCTGCCATTATTGGGACGCGATTGCGATCCATTGCCCACTTGGTGATAATGGTCCAAAAACGCCCACATGAAATTTCTGAGTGCTTTGACGAAGAAAGTAAACTTTGAACCAGCTGCTGCCAAATTATAGACCCATAGTCAAGATTGAGCCCGTTGTACAACCCATACATCACCGTCATGAAGGCATTGCTAGTACCGTCAGAACCAACACTTCGCTCAGATAAACCATTGAACAAGAGTGTGAATAGGCCATTCCATTGAGGAGGAAGGCAGGAGTTCTTGAACTTTGTGACGGTTGTTAGGGTTTCAGTATTCCCCATCTGATAAAATATGGTGAACAGTTGGCCAGTGGTAATGGAGTCAGGGTTTACCAGAGACAGATCTTGTGAGAGACCGATTAGGGCACATAATCGACTCTTGGAGATAGAGACCTTCTCATCATGAAGCTCGAAGTGGATACGCTCATTGGCTTTGTCGTAGAACGCCGTGGAGTAGACATGGGTTAAGAACGACATTGGCACAATTTCAACCTTTGTCAGTGCATCGACAAGTGGTGAGTATTTGAGACACTCAACCACATAAAGCATATACGGCTCATAAACGAAGGGAGTTAGATTGATGATTAGGTTTTGTTGGGGTTTTATTATGAGGAGGAGTTGATGAACTAAGGTATCATGAACAGATGAAGATTCTGCCATTGTAGGAGCTTGAGAATGATGATCAACAGTTGCAGAAAATAGCCGGGTTTCTTTGAGAGCTTTTTGGATGTGATTAAGGTTGAGAGAGTACCGTTCCAATTCCTTTAACACTTTTCATAAAAATCTCTTTCACATACTTTATCTCTTTAACACTTCTCATAAAAATCTCCTTTTTGTTTTAATTACAATACATGACTCTTTTGCTCAATCAATTAAAAAACCAGGATCCTCAAAACAAACTCTTCCTCTGGTGTGTACAATCGAGCCGGTGCCGTCCCCTGATCCTGAGAAAACCTGAAACACATAACACAAAACACTGTAAGCACGAAGCTTAGTGAGTTCCTGAAAATACCACATAAACCACATATTAGCCACTCAAGGCTATAACTCTATCTGACCCACTGGTCAATGTGTCTCAGTGGGACCCTCCAGTCCCATAACTCTGTGGACCCTCTGGTCCTAAGCTTGTTGAACCCTCCGGTCCGGTCTGCTTGAGCCTTCCGGCCTCATGAATCGTTGGACCCTCATCCCGTCCGGTTTATAAACTCCGCATAGCATAAATCACAAAGACGTAATGCATAACATGTCACATACAACAGGATAACATAATACTCAATGTAAGCACATAAGACCTTCCGGTCACACATAACTACCACTCTAGGTAAATTATAGTGAGAAGACTCATCTTAGATATCTCAGTAAATCTCTTACTCGGTAGAAATATGGTCTAGCCTCTGCCTGATCACATAAGGTAAATACTCTCATAAATATAACTCTCGAGACTAGACTCAACACTCTCTTGGCATCCTCAGAAGGGTAAAAGACCATTTTACCCCTCTTTTGGCTTAACGGCCCCATTGTTGACCAAACCCTAAAAGTCAACAAAAGTCAACGGTCAAACTTTGACCCGACTCGTCAAGTGCAATTGGGCGACTCGGTGAGTCTACACGAGTCCACTATCTCTCTAGTCTCACTTGGCACGTCGAGTCTTTCCCCTTGCTCGACGAGCTACACTAGGCATGAACCGTGGGGCCATCCCGTCTCAACTCGCCGAGTCTTAAGATCAAGTCGGCGAGTTCCACCTTGAACTCTAGTCCTCTATTCCCCCTCTGACTCACTGAGTCATTCCTGCAACTCGGCAAGTTACTCACTAAGTGACTTACGGGAAATCCTAACCCTACTCGCCGAGTCTACCCTTGGACTCGGCGAGTTCATGCAATGCATAAACTCAATTGGCTTCCTGAGGTCAGATATGTTCCTTTGATCCATAGATCTGACCTTCCCAAGCCTGATAATCACATAAAGCTCGGATCTTGACACTCATGTGACGTCTAGGAGGTTTCACTTGGTGATTTAGCCCTAAAAACAACACCCTAAGCTCATTACCTCCATAGCTCAACATAAAGCAAGCTGGAATAAGCTCTTTGGACCACTATGGGTCCAAATCTGAAGTCTTAATATGAATAGGGGCCATATTCTCACAATTGATTCCAATAAAGGACATAAAAACTCTACATCTATGGATTCCTTCAACAAAACAGATAAAAGGGCTATATAATACCTCAAAGATGAAATCTTTTGCTAGAAATCCCCAGATGCACAACCTCTTTGGTCTCCTCTAAGTTAGAATCACCTCCTTCTTGCAAGAATCAACCACAAAGATCAAGAAATGGCTCCTTTCTTCTCACAAACACTCTAGCTCTTTTAAGGTTTCTCTCTGGGGGTTGGTAGCCGCAAATGACGGACCTAAGGGCCTTTAAATAGGTCCCAAACCTGAGAAATTAGGGTTTCATTAAACAGCACGGACTTGCCGAGTCCACTCATGAACTCGCCGAGTCCGGTCATTAATCTGGATGAGAATTCGCGAACCTACTCGGCGAGTCCCTCCACAAAATCCAAAATAAATGAATAAAATAATATACCTGGGAATCTGGATGTTATAGTTCACACCGGATGTGCTTTGATTACTGGGAGTTGAGCAAGTTGACGGTCAAGAACCGTTACCCCTTACCAAGGATCCATTATCTGTTCGTTCAGTTACAAGGAGCGTCTTTGTTCTCCAAGATAGATTTGAGGTCTGGATATCATCAGATAAGAGTGCAGGATGAGGATATCCAGAAGACGGCGTTCAGGAGTTGTTATGGGCATTACGAGTTCGTGGTGATGCCTTTTGGGCTCACCAATGCCCCGACAATGTTCATGGATCTCATGAATAGGGTGTGCAGGCCGATGTTGGATCGATCGGTGATCGTGTTCATCGACGATATTCTAGTGTATTCGAGATTTCGAGAGCAACATGAGGAGCATTTGAAGGAGATCCTCAGGGTTTTGAGATTGGAGAGGCTTTACGCCAAATTATCCAAGTGTGATTTCTAGTTACGAGAGGTCTAGTTCTTGGGGCATCTCGTTAATCAGAATGGGATATTGGTCAATCCAGCCAAGATTGAGGCGATGATGAGTTGGGAGGTGCCGAGATCCCCCATCGAGATCAGGAGTTTTCTGGGGTTGGCCGGCTACTATCGGAGATTTATCAAGGATTTCTCCAAGATTGTCGTGCCACTCACCGGGTTGACTTGGAAGGACGTTGCTTTTATGTGGGGTCCAAAGCAGCATACCTCATTTGAGACTCTTCGCCAGAGAATGTGTGAAGTCCCGGTGTTATCCCTTCCAGAGGGAATGGAGGATTTCATGATGTATTGTGACACATCGATATCGGGGTTGGGTGTGGTACTTATGTAGAGAGGGCACGTGATAGCGTATGCATCGAGTCAACTGAAGCCTCACAAGGTGAGGTATCCAACCCATGATTTGGAGTCAGGGGTTATGGTGTTCACCCTCAAGATATGGCGTCACTATTTGTATCGGGTTTGTGTATCATATACACGGACCACAAGAGTTTGAAGTACTTGATGGATCAGCCCAACCTGAACATGCGCCATAGGAGATGGTTGGATGTGGTAAAGGATTATGACTGCGAGATCCTGTACCAGCTGGGCAAGGCTAACGTTGTAGCTGATGCCATGAGCCGTAGGGCCGAGTGTGCCCCGATACGAGATATTTGTATGTGGATGACGGTGATGACTCCGATGTTGGATACCATCAAAGAGTCCCATACAGAGGTTGTGAGACTGGAGAACCGCAAGAGAGAGTGGGTGATTGGGCAGGTATCTAAGTTTGTTACTAATAGCCGAGGGATTAGGACCTTTCAAGGTTGGATTTGGGTGTCGTTTACGGGCGGGGCATATACCATCCTGATGGAGGAGGCGCACAGATCGAGGTTTTCGATCCATCCCGGGTCCAATAAGATGTATTTGGACCTGAAAAGAGATTATTGGTGGCCCTGTATGAAGAGGGATGTTGCATGGTTTGTTAAGAGGTGCTTGACCTGTCACATGGTTAAGGCCGAGCACCAGCGTCCGCATGCCAAGTTGCAGCCACTTGAGGTTCCCCAGTGGAAGTGAGAACAAATTTCTATGGATTTCATCACCAAATTGTCGAGGAACGCGAGGGGTGTCAATTCAATCTGGGTGGTCGTTGACCGGCTGACGAAGAGCGCTCACTTCCTTGATATCAGTGAGAGCTCTTCCGTAGAGAGACTGGAAGAGATGTATGTGAGAGAGGTGGTATCGCGGGATGGAGTACCGATCTTGATTGTGTCAGATCGAGATGTAATTTTCACTTCCATATTTTGGAAGAAATTCCATGAGGAGTTGGGTACGAGGTTGCATTTCAGCACTGCTTACCACCCACAGACGGACGAATAGAGTGAGTGGACGATTCAGACGCTCGAGGACATGCTTCAAGCATGTGTGTTGGACTTCGGAGGAAGTTGGGACACGTACTTACCATTGGATGAGTTTTCATATAACAACAGCCACTATTCAAGTATTGGTATGCCTCCCTTCGAGTTGTTGTATGGGAGGAGGTGTTGGACTCCCATCAGCTGGGGAGAGGTAGGGCAGCGAGTGATGGGTAGCACTAAGATTGTGCTTCAGACGACTGAGCAGATACAGCAGGTCATACAAAGGTTGCTGACAGCTCAGAGTCGTCAGAAAAGTTATGCGGATAGGCGACGATCCGAGCTCGAGTTTTCAGGTTGGTGACTTCGTACTCCTGAAGGTAACTCCTTGGAAAGGAGTGATCCGATTCAGGAAGAGGGGCAAGTTGGGGCCCGGTACATTGGTCCTTTCAGGGTGACCGCGAGGGTGGGCAGGGTAGCGTATCGTTTAGAGCTACCTGCAGAGTTGAGCCAGATACATGATACCTTCCACGTGTCTCAGTTGAGGAAGTGTATAGCCGACGAGTCGGTGGTAGTGCCACTAGAGGATATTCAGGTGGATGCGAGCCTGAATTATGTTGAGAGACCGATCGCGATCCTGGATCGGAGGAACAAGGTTCTGAGGAACACGGAGTTGCCCCTGGTTCAGGTCCATTGGCAACATCGGAGAGGGTTCGAGCCGACTTGGGAGCCGGAGTTGGAGATGCGGGAGCAGCATCCAGAGTTGTTTGCAGAGCGAGACTTCGAGGGTGAATTCTAATTCTAGTGGGGGAGAATTGAAACATCCAGAATTCCAGGTATCATATTTTAATTATTTAGTTTGTGTCAAGAAGAGGGACTCGACGAGTTGACGCCTATACTCATCAAGTAGGATCGCGATCGTTGGTTGGATTTAATGAATGGACTCGACGAGTCCGCGCTGTGGACCTAAACCCTAAATTTTTGGGCTTGTGCCCTATTTAAGGGATCTTATGGGCCTCATTTGTGGCCACCTTCACCCTTGAGAGCACCATAGAACCTAAGGGCATTGTGTGTGAGAAAAGAAGCCATTTTCATCATTTCTAGTGTGATCTTGCAAGAAAGAAGGAAGGAGGGCAAGCTAGGTAGATTGAGGAGCTCAGATCTACCACCATTTGATCAGAAGAGGCTACTAAAGGTATAAATCTATGCTTATTCTCGTGTATATGGTGATCTACTTGAATCTAGGGTTTTCGTATGCCTTCTTTAGCTTGAATTCAAAGCATATGAGGTCCCAAGGTGGAATTCTTCTTAGATCTGGACCTTAAGAGGTCCGGAGAGTCCTTTCTATCCTGCTTTATGCTATTCCTTTGGAGATATGAACCTAGGTTGCCATTTTAGAAGCTATTTCACCAAAAGAAGCCCTATGAGTGTTGCATGAGTGTAAAGGTTGGACCTTTATGTGCTTATTGTGTATTGGAAGGTCATATCTATAGGTTAGAGAAGCATATCTGACCTCAGAAGGTCTTTTGAGTGTTGCCATGGAGAGAACTCGCCGAGTCCATAAGGGGACTCGACGAGTCGAGTCAGGTTGCCCCGTGATGCGTGACCAATGGTAACCTGTCGACTGAAAGGTTAACTCGATGAGTCGAGTGAGGATTTATGAGGATTAAGAGGAGATGCATGGAATCACCGAGTCACACGAGTGCACCCGACGAGTTTGGTTAAAGTTTGACCGTTGACTAGAGTTAAATTCAGTTGACCTTAGGGTTTCGGTCAAGCTGGTTCAAGAGAGGCCAGGGAGGGGTAGAACGGTCTTCTACCCATTCTTTAGAAATGAGGACAAGAGAAAGTATTGATTAGAGATGTTATTATGTTGATAGGAGGAGGATAGGTCGGGTTATCGAGCACGAGAGGTTATCCGACATCGTAGGAGGTGAGTCTTCTTACTATACATTACCTAGAGTGGTAATTATATGTGAATGGAAGGTCTTATGTGCTATGATGAGTATGTGATGCATGCTGTTATATGATATGTATGTGTTGTGTTATCTTATGAGTATTATGATATGGACCGGAAGGTCGACAGTGTATGGGCCAGAAGGTCAAGATGATACGGACCGAAAGGTCAGAGAAGTGGGATCGGAAGGTCTACCAGGACTATGGGATGGAAGTCCCCTGAGACACATTGACCAGAAGGTCGTGTATAGTTATAGCCTTGAGTGGCATATGTGTTGTATGTGGTATTTTGGGGAGCTCACTAAGCATTTATGCCTACCATTTACGTGATATGTATTTCAGGTACCAGCGAGGATCGCGGGAAGGTGCCGACATGATCTATACACATTGATGGAGTTTTATGTATTTGAGATCTTGGGAATGTTTTGTTTGGAGGACATGTGTTACATTGGATTTGAAAATTCTTATGAATGAAACTTTGTTTTAAAAATAAAAAAAAAAATTGTTTTGGAAATTCATGTTGTTACACGACATTTCATTCAAATACTGATGAGATTTAAAAATAATAACTTTTAATCTATAAAGATCGATTAGATCGTGAACAAGTATATGAATATGAAACTGCAAGAACACAACATAAATAACAAGGCAGAACTCAATAATAAGAACAAACAGCTTGAATCAAACGTGTCGAATGATTAAATAAAATCCTTAGAAGAGCTCGATTAAGAACATCAACTGTAAAGGATTGGAAGATTACAAGAGAGCAATATCGTAAACTCTGGAACGCTAAAACAGAAATCTTGAATCTTGACCTAATATGCATGCAAGCGATAACTTATATACAATACATAAAAGGCTCTCGGTTGGACATGCCCAAACCGGAGAATACAAGGCTAATCTACGAGCCCAAAAGACGCAATACAAAACAGAACTTCAGCCCAACAATCTCCCCCTTTGCGTCAATTTGGAGCGAGACCATCACTTCTTACTTGGGCCGGCGGCTGAAGCTGGTACCTTCTTCTTCACGGTACTAAACAGACACTTGGTTATGGAAAGGATGGTCTGTCTAAACCGGATGTACCAATTGATCATATCTTCAAAATATTTGATGTCATCAGCCGAATTGTCCTTACACCGCTTGACAATAGATAGGACGTGTTCCAAGCAGGTGGTGGTGTAGAGGTGCTTGTCAGCTAACGCGAACAGACATTTCTGTCCTTCGGCTCTGGTGAACATCACAGAGTTTCGCCTCGAATCTATCTTACCCATTTTCATCGTGTTTAGATCACTGGCCGATCCCACAGGCTTGACTTTCGGTTTCTTCTTAAACACTGTGGCAACCTCCTGATCCATTAGGGTCACCTCCATGATATAGCATGCCAGCATCCTTTTGACATGGTCTAAGATGGGACCATATTCAGCTTCGTTTGTCAGCAAGATGTTGTACAAGACTATCCAATCATGAGGGTTCAGATTGGGCAGATCCGCCAGAGAGATCATGTGAGCAGTTCTTGCAGATCCTCGGATAAGCTTGAACTTTACGTTTGTGAATCTCCCCACGGCGAATGGCTTCATCACCCGAACATTGACAATCTTCTGGGCGCTCCATGTAAGGAATTGAGGGCGAGCGGCCTCCAGATAAAAGTCAATGAGCTCCCTGTCAAGCTCATCGTTCGGATGCGGGACTTCGTAAATGTTGGAGAAGGCGTGGAAGATGAACGCCTTTCGAGTCAGCGGCATATCAAATTGCGAATCGACCGAGTTGATGCAGTCGAATGATATCACCGGCTCGAGCCATAGTATACTTGGAGTCTCTATGGCCTCTTTTATCAGTCGATCCCTGGTCCAGGCAGGGAAGAGCAGCTTTCGGCTCTCAAGGAGATCGTTGGCTTCTTTTTGTTTACGTTCGGCTTCTTCAGCTTCACGTGCCACACGACTGCCATCGTCATCAGTATTGCGACTGTTCTTTCTCTTCAACATGTCCGCAATAGTCTCCTTGTCTTCATCTTCATCTTCATCTTCATCTCCTCCCTCTGCAATGTTTTTGCCCTTGTCCTTCACACCCGAACCCGAGGCATGACCAGTTGGGGGTGGTTCGGTTGTGTGAGTTGCTTTTGAGGAAGGAGGTGGTTTCGATCCTTTCTTCTCATCTCCCCCTTGTTTCGGAATGGACACGAAACTGGGTAGGCCTTCAATTTTACTCAAGAGAGCCATGGCCGGAGAGAGTTTCTCAGCGAGGGTACGCCTCACCGAGTGATTGAGGATGGGGTCGTGTGCTTCCAGGATGTTAGATAGAGCGGCGTGGACATCCGAAACACACGTCTTGATGATTTCCCTTTCGGATCGAAGAGCCTCCAATTGTTGTTCGGAGTTGGAAAGTTGGGTGCTCTTGACCTTGAGGGCAGTAGTCTTACTCGCCAGGACGTCCATCAGTTTATTTTCAGCCGCAAGATCCTCTTGTAGCTTTGCCAAGCGGGCTTCAATGGAGGCACGGAGTGCCGAGTTGTCGTCGCTAAGGTTTTGTCTGAGGGTAGCGAACGAGGATAACTCCGTCTTTACAAACTGGGCCAATTGATTAACAAGTGGTTCCAGTGTTGTTTTGGTGGCTTCGGCGCTTTCCTGCATAGACTGCAGCAGGATTGTAGCATCATGGAATAGTTTATCGACTTTTTCGGTCGCTGCCTCACAAGCTCGGGTGGAGGCGTCTATTGCAGCAGTAGCAGAGGCCACTGAGTCATGTTGAGCCCTAGAGAAGGCGTCAACTATCCTCTGAAGGGCAGCTTCAGATAAGGTGGACTGCTGATTGGAAGAGGAGGCGAGAAGTTGATCAACCTTCTCGTTCAGTGCGCGTAGATGCTTCTTTGTGACAGGAGCATCATCCTCCTCATCACTTTGAACTTGAAACGGACTATAGTAGACCGAATCAAAGTTCAGATGGTCACCACCGAGGTATTGATCATCGCCATCGGAGGCGTCTTCTGGAGATGGAGGTGGTGGGGAAGTTGGGGGTGTTATGGGTTTGGTTGGTGCAGGTTGAGTGGGTGGGGGGTTAGTTTCGGTTACAGGTGGTGTTTCGGTTGATGTGGTGAATATGGGTGGTGGTATAGGGAATGAAGTTGGTGGTATAGTAGGGTTTATGGTGGGAATGGAAATAGGAATTGTGGGTGGAGGGGAAGGAACTGGGGATTGGTGAAGTTCCATCTCCGGGGTTGGGGACCGAGGGGGTGTGTTGCCTCGTTGTGGAGATTCGTCTCCTTGTGAGCCCTCAGAGTCCGAACTCCCACCTTCGGATTCACTTGAGGAGGAGGAAATGACGAGCTTTCGCTTTTGTTGGGTTTTCCTCCTTTTCGGTTGTGGGGATGAAGCAGCCTTCGGTTGTTTGCGCTTCTTGGGAGAAGGTTTTGGCGCTTTGGATGGTTGCTTCCCCTTGTCAGCCTTCTTACCCCTGGCCACCGGTTTGTCGGCATCATGAATTGATCGCAGCATGTCCGGTGTCAGTTCCCTCGGACCAGATGGCCCTAATTCCTTGATCGCCTTGATCATACTGCTGTCTGATGGCACACTGCCATACATCGACTCCGGGATAGAGCCAATAAAGGAGAATCTTGATGCAGCGGATACGATGATCTTCTTGGTATGGAAAGTACCAACAGAATATTGTCCGCTTTGGGCCACTCGGCACGAGGACTTCCCAGGGGGTCACCCATCCTGGTACTACTCCCGCCCGAGCACGCTTAACTGCAGAGTTCTTATGAGATCTGCTGCCCTCACGGCTTTAAAACGCGTTGTGATAGGGAAGGTATCCACACCCCTTACAAGGAATGCTTAGTTCTCCTTCCCAGCCGATGTGGGATCAGATCTAACCCACTTTCACCCCCCATTATAGGGTTCGACGTCCCCGTCGAACACATCGACCCGTGCCCTGGCTTTGATACCATTTGTAACACCCCATACATGATTGTCAGGAAAAGACGACTAGCCCCGTCCGAGCCTGAGCTCCGTTCAGACAGTCCCTTGAAGAGAACTGTAAATAACCCATTCCACAGGGGCGGTAGGCATGACTTCTTGAACCTGGCGACGGAGGTGAGAACTTCCGTGTAGCCCATGTTGTAGAACATGCTGTATAACATACCAACCGGAATCGTCTCCGGGTTAATGCGCGATGGGTCTGCAGCAAACCCAAGCATGTTGCAGAAGCGGGGACGAGAAATCGACGTTTTGTGTTCCGCCACTTCGAAAAAGATCCTTTCGACGCCCTTATCGTAGTAGGCCGTCGCATAGACCTGAGATAGAGCCACCATTGGCACCGTTTCAATTCTGGACAATGCCGGAGCAAGTTGGGAGTACTTGAGGCATTCAATAACCGGCGACATGTAGGGATCATAGGCTAGTGGGTTTAGATCAATGACAAGGCATTGTTGAGGTCTGATGGGAAGAATTTGAGAAGTGGCATGAACGGATGAAGATTCAGCCATTGTTGCAGGTGTGGAGAAGAAGATGACCGGGAGAGAGTTTTGGGAGTAATTTTGCTTTAGGAATTATGGGGGCAGTAAAGAGGTAAAAGGTGGTGTTGATGGGTTTTTATAGTAGGTGATAGGAGAGAGAAAAATCGTTTCAAATCTCTTATGGAAATACGGAAGGGTTTTTGGGTGACTGATTGGTGACAGTTGAGACGTGCGATGATCACGTAGGAGAGAGAGTGTCAGATTCCTAGGATCACGCCGCCCAATAAGCGCCGGTTCAGAGAGAGGAACCGTTTCCATTTCCACACGCGCCATTAATGCCAGATGGATGACGCTTCAATACTGCACATGCGTCCAATAGTGTCAGAAAAAGCGCGGCCTCTTCAAATTCAAGCGCCCGCCTTTTACCGTCGTTTGAATTTCTATCCTTTGAACTTCCGCCGCGTCAGCATCTTTTGTCTCTTCCCCTTTTTAATCTGCTGTCTTTTGAATAAAACGCCCACGTGGATTATTGGTAACCACAGCTTCATTATGAACCATCCATTAATTTTCCAGCCTGTAAAATAATTAGTAACGGAATTTTTGAAAATCTTGGATTTTCGTGCAAAGAGTGTAAAATGAATAAAGAAATAAAGCAACTCTTTTTAGGATAATCTGTGATGTCAAGAATGACACGAAACTGATGATCCCGGGCACGAATCTCTTCCTTCAAGGTCAAGAGAGACCTCAAAGTGTTAGTGTGGAATCCCGTTGAATTACGATCAAACATTTATTAATAAATGTTGAAAGTCTTCTTTTTAATAAGGCAAATTAAGGGTGGTTTCGCTTTGATTCATCAATTCAATTCTTGATATAAGAACGAATGTGAACAAAGTACTTGTGAGACCAGTGTAGTCTGTTGAACAAGTAGGTTTGAGTTGATTCTGTAGTGGCTTGGATGAATATGAAATCTCAGATAAGAATTTAAAACTGGATTCCTTGGGAAGAAATGTTATGGTGTGTAACAATTTCATTGGAACCACGCAAAAAGAAAAGAAATTGAGATTTCATGAAGGTACATTCGTCAATTCATTGGTGAAAACTTGATCAAGTTAATTGGTCACCGTCAATTCGTTGGTGTTGAATTTTGGGTTTCACTCAGTTCGTAGTGGCACGAAACTAAGATCATAAACACAGAGGTTGTGTAACCATAAACCTCAGTGGTAGTTTCTGAGAGTCTCAAGGGTTACAGTGATGAAACGAATGTTATGGAGAATTGTAATGGGGATGGTGAAAGAAGACATAGTACCTCTGCTGCGAACATAAGGACCAAGCAGGAGACTCTGAACTCGTGTGAGAATAGAGTGAGGTAGCTCACGATTAGAATAAATAAGTTAGCCTTATTGGGAAGACAAGGTTTGTGTTTACCAGGTCATGAAGGCTATTATTCAAAATCTGATGAGGCTTGGGACACATACAGCAGCATGCTTCTAGGGACACTTAAGAAAGGCATGGAATATATTCCCATAAACAAATGAGCACACAAATAAAAGAAAATATTTTTGTAGTTTTTGAAATTTATGTATATATAAAAAAAATAAAAAAAATTATAGAAGAGTAAAAAAAACACAATTAAAAAAAAACTTGGAAAAAGATTGAAAAACCGAACCCGAGCGTTCGGTTGGTTTCGGTTGGAAAAAGTTGAAAAACCGAACCCGAACCTTCGGTTGATTTCGGTTCTTGAAAATTTTGAAAAACCGAACCCGAACCTTCGGTTGATTTCGGTTCTTGAAAATTTTGAAAAACCGAACCCGAACCTTCGGTTGATTTCGGTTCTTGAAAATTTTGAAAAACCGAACCCGAACCTTCGGTTGATTTCGGTTCTTGAAAATTTTGAAAAACCGAACCCGAGCCTTCGGTTGATTTCGGTTCTTGAAAATTTTGAAAAACCGAACCCGAGCCTTCGGTTGATTTCGGTTCTTGAAAATTTTGAAAAACCGAACCCGAACCTTCTGGAGGTTTCGGTTCTTGAAAATTTTAAGAAACCAAGGAGTTTAGATATGCAATAAAAAAAACTTTTTACATAAAGAAAATCAAATTTGCACAAGAGAGATACAACAGAGAGAAACTACCTTTGAAGTAATGAGCGAGTGAAATGGTTGAACCGAACCCGAACGTTCGGTTGGTTTCGCTTCTTACGTTTGAGATTGAGAGGTAGTGTGAGGTACTGATTCTGATTCCATCATACCTAGTCCTTGCAAAATTTTATTGAATGAGGCTTCTGGAAGAGCTTTGGTGAAGACGTCAGCCAGTTGATCAGTGGTTCTTACGAAGTGAACTTCGACATTTCCATCTTCCACATGATCTTTGATGAAGTGATACCTCAGTGCGATGTGTTTGGTTTTAGAGTGTTGCACCGGGTTATGACAGATCCTGATTGCACTTTCAGAGTCACAATATAGAGGGATCTTCTTCATATTGAGTCCATAGTCTCGAAGTTGACTCTGGATCCAAATCACTTGTGATGTGCAGGATGCAGCGGCAATGTATTCCGCTTCAGCAGTAGACAGCGACACACATGTTTGTTTCTTGGATTGCCAGCTGACCAACTTCCCATCAAGAAATTGACAGCCACCAGTTGTGCTTTTGCGGTCGAGTCCACATCCTCCCAGGTCTGCATCAGAATAGGCTTGAACGAAGAAGCCAGAGTTGGATGGATACCATAGACCCAAGGAGGCGGTTCGCTTAAGATAGCGTAGGATGTTCTTCACTGCCAGCAGGTGAGGTTCGCGTGGGTTAGCCTGAAATCGAGCACAATAACATACAGAAAACATGATATCAGGCCTGCTAGCAGTTAGATACATCAGGGAGCCTATCATTTGACGATAGAGCGTGATGTCGACGGCCGGTTTATCTAGTGAAGGGGTAAGTTTGGTGCCGAATGCCATAGGGACTTTGACTTTTGAGTCTCCCATCATGCCAAACTTTGCTAGGAGAGTCTTCGTGTAAGCTTCCTGATTGATAAAGATGCCTTCGGGTCCCTGTCTTATATTTAAACCAAGGAAAAAATTAATAGGACCCATTGAGCTCATTTCAAACTTAGTCTCCATCAACTTTCTGAATTCAGCTGTTAAGCTGGGATTCGTAGAGCCAAAGATGATGTCATCGACATAAATTTGAACTATCATAAGGTGGTTACCTTCCTTTTTGCGAAAGAAGGTGGGGTCAACCGAACCTTGTTTGAATTTGGACATCTTTAAAAATTTTGTAAGCGTTTCATACCAGGCTCTCGGAGCTTGTTTGAGGCCGTACACAGCTTTATCCAGAATGTAGCAATGATGTGGATACTTTTCGTTCACGAACCCAGGAGGTTGCTCCACATACACCGTTTCTTCAAGTTCTCCATTGAGAAATGCGCACTTGACGTCCATTTGGAAGACCTCAAAGTTTTTGTGAGCAGCATAGGCCAGAAATATTCTAACCGATTCTAGCCTAGCTACTGGAGCGAACGTCTCTTCGTAATCTATCCCTTCCTCCTGACAGTATCCTTTGACAACCAGGCGAGCCTTGTTTCTTATGACATTACCTTCCTTGTCCATTTTGTTTCTAAAAACCCATTTGAGACCAACAACTGAAGCATCCGGAGGAGTTGGAATGAGGCGCCAGACTTTGTTCCGCTCAAACTCGTTTAGTTCGTCTTTCATAGCTTGAACCCAATCAGAGTGATCGAGGGCAGTGTTTACTGTCTTCGGTTCGACTTTTGAGACAAATGAGTTAAACATACAAAACTCAACTTTTGAGAATAAGGATGTCTGTTTTGCCTTCAGTTGAGATCGGGTCAGAACCTTTTCAGATACATCACCAACTACTTGAGAGATGGGATGATCTCTGGTCCATTTTGTAAGAGGAGGGTAATTCGGATCAAAGGATGGATCTAGTTCAGCGTTGATCATCTCTTCAGGCTCGGATTGGCTATCAAAATCAAGCGTCATATCATCATGCTCCCCCTCAATTGATGAGTCTTGACAAACGTGAGGTTCAGGGGTTTCTTGTGGTGCTGGATTCTCAGACATTGAAGGACCTTCGTGAGGAGGTGCATCTTCGGTTGATGAAGGACCTTCGGTTGAAGTAGTAGAACTTGGCTCCCCCTGGACTTGTGAGCTAGGCTCCCCCTCGACAAGAGAATTTGGCTCCCCCTCGACTGAAGCATTGTTGGTTGGAGATTCATCAGTAGGCGATTCTCCTTCATGCATTCTTCTTGCAGCATCTTCGACAATCTTCTTCATATGATCTATTTTGTTGTCGGCTGCCCCTGCTTCTGAGAGAGAAGCTTTTTCCGGTTCATCAAAGAGATCCAGAAAATTCTCGTACATATTGGCGATTGAGATTGTGACTTGACCAGTTTGAGGGAAGATTTCCCTGGCTGTGTCATCTATGGCCTGTAGCTTCTTGACATAGCTATCGTCGAAGGTCACATAGTATGTTTCTTCAATCCTTCTTGATCGTTTGTTTAGGACCCTGTACGCCTTTGAAGTGAGTGAGTAACCCAGAAAGATTCCCTCGTCGGCTTTGACATCAAACTTGTTGCGGTGTTCTTTAGAGTTAAAGATGAAACACCTTGAGCCAAAAACGTGGAAAAATTTCACATTGGGCTTCCTGTTGTTTAGTATCTCATATGGTGTGAGCGTGAATCGCTTGTTGAGATAGGACCTGTTTTGTGTATAACAAGCAGCAGAAATAGCATCAGCCCAAAAATATAGAGGTAAGGAAGCGAAACTTAACATAGTTCGGGCAGCTTCACACAGAGATCGGTTTCGTCTTTCGACTATTCCATTCTGCTGTGGTGTGTAGGGAGCTGAGAAATTATGGCTAATTCCCTTTTCTGCAAGAAACGCTTCAAACTCCTTGTTCTTGAATTCGAGACCATTATCGCTCCTGATGTTGCGAACGACCTTCTTGAGCTGGACTTCAATCTGCTTGATAAACACTTTCAGCTTTTGAGTCGCTTCAGATTTGAGCTTTAGAAAGAACACCCATGTAAATCTAGAGAAGTCATCAACGACAACAAGAATGTACTTGCTACCACCGATGCTTTCAATAGATGAAGGACCACATAAATCGATATGAAGCAATTCGAGTGGTTCAACAACTTTTGTGTTAACAATAGATGGGTGACTTTGACGACTCTGCTTTCCCATTTCACATGCAGCACATAAATGCTCTCTGTCAAACTTGAGCAATGGAAGACCCCTAACATGACCTCTAGTGACAAGCCGATTGATATCTTTGAAATTGAGATGAGAGAGTCTTCTGTGCCACAACCAGCTTTCGTCGGATTGAGCTTTTGATAGCAGACAGATTGCTGGGTTTCCTTTGATGGGATTCATGTTCAGCGGAAACATTTCACCCTTCCGCTCTGACTTCAGAATCACTTTCTTTGTTGTTTTCTCTATGATTTCAGAACCTTCATCATCGAATGAAACTTTGAGACCTGTACCTCCAACAAGCTGAGATACACTGATGAGGTTGTGTTGAAGTCCTTCCACATAAGCCACCTTTCTTATGGTAAAATCACCATTCGTTATCATCCCATATCCCTTTATGGTGCCGTAAGAGTTATTTCCAAACTTAACGTTGCCACCATTTGCAAGAGATCTGTATTCCCTGAGTTCCTCCTTCCTTCCTGTCATGTGACGCGAGCAGCCACTGTCGATGTACCATTCTTCGTCAAACTGCTCGTCACTTATAACCTGCAAAAATTAAGCAGATTTAGGAACCCAAAGTTTCTTGGGTCCATGTGAGGTTTTCATGGGAACAGGAATAGTTAGAGAGATATCAACAAGATATGTTCTTTTAATTAAAGTTGTTTCATCTTTCTTTTTAATGGTGAATACTTTTATTTTGTTAAGATTAGGTTGGTTTCCTTTGGGCTCAGGCTTGGATTCATCGACCTTTTGCTTTCCCTTCTGTTCAGCTGATGAATGAGGTTTTTGAGGAAAAGTGGGATTAGCGTTGGAGCAAGATGAAGATGAATGAGTAGGAGTGGAATGACGAGAAGAGTTAGAACGAGAGAATTTGGATGAGGATGGAGGTGTCTTCCTTGCTGATGACTCTAGGTGACCCTTTTGCTTTTGATCGTTGGTGGGTTTAACCTTTAAGTCTTGTTCTTTTCTGACTTTAGAACCGAACCTCTGAGTTCGGTTGGAGTTGTTCTTGGAACCGAACCTTTGGTTTCGGTTGAAATCCTTTTCAGAACCGAACCTTTGCTTTCGGTTGGTATTTTCATGCGAACCGAACCTTGGCTTTCGGTTGGTATCTTCTTGTGAACCGAACCTTGGCTTTCGGTTGTTGGAATTATCTTGCTTTCTTACGAGATTATCTTCATACTTCAGATTCTTGTCCTTGTGTGAATAGTATGCATTCTGGGAGTGCCAGAATTGTTTCCTTTCAGAAAGATTTTTCCTGTATCTTAGGTTCCTTTCTATCTTTTTATCCCTCATCTGTTTAGGTTGATGATGAACGTTCGCTTTCGCTTTTGATGTAACCTTTGCTGATTCCTTTTGAACTTTAGGAGTTTTTCTTTGGAACGAGGGAGCAGAGGGAATATCTGAAGAAGATTCAGTTTGCCCTGAGGAAGTGGAAGGAGTATCTGATGAAGTTTCACTTCGAGCTGTTGGTGTTGAAGGAATGTCTTCTTTTACTGAATGATCAACCTCTTGAGGAGTGTCTTTTGTACCACTTGTACTTGGTTCACTGAAATTATCAGACTTGTTCAAGGGTTCAGGTATGTATCTCCCTTTCTTCATCCAAGAGGTTCTTTCAGATAGGCCAACGGTTTCGTTTCCATTGTCAATAGGAGCTTCCCAGAAGAACTCATCACAGCCATCAGCATTGTCTTCGTTAACAATAGCGGTGAGTTCAGCTGTCTGATGTTCGGTTACTCCAGTCACTTTGTATACCTGATTCGGAGTGGTTCTGACCTTTTGATAGACAACAGCCTTTTCTATTAATTTCGGGGACTTTTGTTGGGACAATCTAGCGAATTCCACAGAATTTTCAGAAATAAGATTTTTGTGGTTTTCAGTTTCGCTTTTCACAAATTCTGAGCAGTCAACCGTATCCTCTACAGAAATTTCACTCATGTTTTCGTCCTCGTTAAGCTCAGATGCATTTTCAACATCAATTTTATTTTCTGAGCTTACTTTGGCATTTAGAGAGTCAAACTTTTGTATGGTTTCGGTTCTCAGTTTAAGTCTATCATTTTCGTCCAACAGATTTTTGAGCATGTCCTTATGGTCTTTGGATTTAATGAAGGACTCAATTTTGTCCAGTCCAATTTGATAAGATGGGTTGACATCATTAGACGAAATCACACTCTCACAATTGTAAGCTTCGGCATCGATTTCATCCTCCTTAAATTCTAGGAATGGTAAAATCATACGGTGGATCTTTTTGCCTATCTCACAGTCCAAGTGCAGCTGAGTTATATTGGAATATAAACGTTTAGCTATTAAACAAAAAACATTTCGTTGTTTTAACAATTTCAAATTGTCTCTCTGCAAATAAATGTTTTCGTCTTTGACTTTAATTAATTCCGACTCTTTTAACTCAATCCACATACGCCGCTCCTCACTCTTCGACGCCACCCTGCTTAATTGATCAGTCAGGTTAGAATTGGTGACTCTAGTTTGAGTTAAGCTACTATCTAAATGAGAAATTCTTGTGTTAACGTTTTTTAGTTCTTTCTCATATGAGGATGATGGTACTTTAGATGAAATAAAAACAGATTGTACCTTCTTTATCAGTTCATCAAGCTCATTGAACTGTTGGCTGAGTGGTTTGGCTGTGAAGCACATATCTTCCTGCACTTTCGGTCCATTGCTTCCTCCATCGGTATTGTATCCTCTCATTTGAGATGCGCTTGACACCATGAAGCATTTTCCACCACTGCTTTCCTCCTTAGCCATATAAGCCTTTCCATGAGTAGGCTTCCTCACTTCTTCGTCTTCTGAGTCAGTAGACCAAACTTCGGTGCTACCGAACTCATCGTTATTAACCGAACCCTGCACAATAAGAGCATTAATAGAAGGGTTAGCGGTAGACTTTTTCTTCCTCAACTCATCCAATCTCTTCTGCAGTACGGCTTCCTCATCCTTTCCGTCATCCTTTTCAGCCATCTTTTTAAGAACACAGTCCTTAGCATAGTGGTTCTTGCCACCACAGTAAAAACAGCTTACTCCGGAATCGCCATCTCCCTTCGGTTCCTTCTTGGACTCCTCAGCCTTCGGTTCATTGTTTGCCTTTTCAGAGCTATAACTCCCCTGCCAGTTTCGGTTTTTGTTGCTGGGGAATCTCTTCTTTATGAACCTCTTAGGATTGGATACCATCATGGCATAATCCTCAGTTGTGAGGTCATATTCTTCCAAGTTGAGCTCTTCATCCTCCATCACGGCTTTACTTTTAGATAGGAGGGCCAACGAACCAAGACTAGACACAACGTTCTTCTCTTGAACAACAATTTTCTCTTGGGACTTTAGAATACCCACCAGTTTCGCCAAAGAGTATGATTTAAACTGTTCATGGGCTTTGACTGTGGAAACTACTGCTCTCCATTCCGATCTCAGTCCGTTCAAGAAAGTAACCTTTTGTTCGATGAGCTTCCTTTCAATGTCGTGTTTGATCATCTTGCTGAGAAGATGATTGAAGCGATCAAACGTCTGGGTCACAGTTTCTTCGGCCCCTTGCCTGAATTCTCCAAACTCAGATAGAAGCAAGGTTTGGATGGAGTGTTCAAGATCTTCGTCTGTTGAATACAGTTCGCGAAGTCTATCCCACACTTCCTTCGCCGTAGTGCATGAGCTGACTAGTCTGAATGTGTCGGACTGAAGGGCGAATCTGATCAACCTTAGTGCCTTAATATTGCACTGGAATTTATCTTTCTCATCCGGCGCAATATTCGTCACGTCCTTGAGCAAATCGTTGTATTCTTTTTGCGTCTTAATAACTCTGGATGTCGCGGAATGAGAAAATGGTCCATTGATAATGGCTTCCCATATGAGAAAACCATTGTCCTCCGATCCAATCACGTAATCTTCAAAATGATGTGCCCACACTTCATAGTCATGGGTGTATAAGATTGGAATCTTTGTCGTCGAACCAATGCTGTTGGAAATATTAATAGGGTTTGATTGCGTTGCGTCCATAATGATCGTAATAACCTGTTCAAAGATCAGACTTGTAATAAAGCAGATTAGGGCAAAACAATAAATACTAAGATACGTCAATTAAGATGACGGCTCAATAAATATCGATGATTGCGGAAAACCCTAATGAAAATCTTTTTCACAGAAAAGAAGTGTATCGATTACACAGCCTCCTGCTCTGATACCAATTGATGAGATTTAAAAATAATAACTTTTAATCTATAAAGATCGATTAGATCGTGAACAAGTATATGAATATGAAACTGCAAGAACACAACATAAATAACAAGGCAAAACTCAATAATAAGAACAAACAGCTTGAATCAAACGTGTCGAATGATTAAATAAAATCCTTAGAAGAGCTCGATTAAGAACATCAACTGTAAAGGATTGGAAGATTACAAGAGAGCAATATCGTAAACTCTGGAACGCTAAAACAGAATTCTTGAATCTTGACCTAATATGCATGCAAGCGATAACTTATATACAATACATAAAAGGCTCTCGGTTGGACAGGCCCAAACCGGAGAATACAAGGCTAATCTACGAGCCCAAAAGACGCAATACAAAACAGAACTTCAGCCCAACAAATACTTTCCATTAGCATTTTTGAATTGTTGTTAAGAGTATTTTCCTGTTTTATAAGACTTACCTTTGCCTTCAAGCCAATGATTAATATTT
This sequence comes from Lactuca sativa, assembly GCF_002870075.4. Lineage (NCBI taxonomy): Eukaryota > Viridiplantae > Streptophyta > Magnoliopsida > Asterales > Asteraceae > Lactuca > Lactuca sativa. Next base: position 173,722,880 of record NC_056625.2, on the reverse strand, counting down.
TTCACATTTGATTGACCCTTGGTATATGAAATGTTAAAAGCTTGTTTTGCTGGGGGATTGGGAAAATTTGGTTTTTGTGGTGTGAAATTGGCTTTTTGTGTTGAATGAACTTGATCAAACCTTTGTGTTTCAACCTTTGACTCAAAACGTTGTTGAGACCACTTCAATGAAAATGAATTGGTTTTCGATGAAAATGATTTTGAAGAACCATTATTAAAAAATCTTGTTTGCTTATTTGATTGAGATTTATCAAAATAAGACTTCGTCAAAGATGATGAACTTTGAGGTTGTGAGACAAACTTCGTTACTTGATTTTTCATTTTCGAAATGTTAGTATTTAAAGTTGATTGAGACAAATGTTTTTTAGACAGAGCAGGATTTTTCCTTATGGCTGAACTTGTAGAAGACATTGACTTAACCTTTTCAGACAACTCCATTTTAGTGCTTTTCTTTTGCAAATCATTTTTTTTCTTTTGAGATTCAACAATTTTCTAAAAGACTTTCTTTCTTGCTTGTCTCTTTGAAATTCCATTTTTTTTCAAAAAATTTTCAATTTGATTCTTAAATTCATTTAAATTTATTTTCACATTTTGTGATTTGAGTTCCAATTGTATGTCATCCTCTTTCGAAATTTTTGATTTGTCAACCCCTTTTCGTTGATGTTTTTATCTTTGAAAAATGTATGAATTCTTGGTTAGATTATTTTCGACAACACTTTGATTTGAGAAAAAACCATTTTTTTTAAAATTTGTTGATTATCTTCTTCTATCTATTTGTGAGATTCCAGTTTGACGTTTTCAACATTTCCAGTCGTAACAAATACTTGATTTGGAAAAATGACATCATCTGTAAATTTGAAATTTGGATACACAACTGTATTTGTTTCAAGATAATGAGCACCTTTTTCTTTCAACATTTTGTCAAAATTTTTTGTTTCACCATACACTTGATCAACAACAACTCTTGGTATTTCATTTTCTTTCGAAACTTTGTTTGTTCAGGTTGCACTTTTCGAAATTTCATCATCATCCTTTTCATCCTCACTACTATCAGTTTGACTATCTTTGACACTTACATGATCAGAATCACAAACTTTCGAAGTTGAGGCTTGATCAATGTCAGTCTTAGATAACGAATCATTATTTTTCTTTCCCTTTACCCAAAGATGTGACATAATGACAGATAACTGAGAACAATCGACATCTTCAATCTCACTGATTTTGCTAATATTATCAGAATTATCTTCAATATCAGCAAAATTAGATTGAAATTGTTCATTTTTGGATAGGGTGTCATTCATAATGTGAACTAATTCGTTAGCATGCAAACATTCATTAATTTTCAAAATTCCATATGTATATCTATTATCTGGAACTTTATCAAAATCTAAAATATTACTCTCACAATCATAATAACTTTCATCTACTTTTTCTCTCTCGTAGCTAAAAATGGTAGAAGCTTCCTATGTTGTTCTCTACTAATTTCACACGAATTATGTAATTCAATTAATTTTCCATAGGCTCTCTTAGTAGAATTACAGTATATGTTTCTTTGTTTCAATAAAATCTTATTTTCAGAGCTAAGATTATCTCTATCTACCATAATAGTTGTAATTTGTAACTCTAAACAATCAATTTTAGTCTTCTTCGTTTCCAAGACTCTTTGTGTTTCTAGTAACTGAGTACTAGCTTTCTTAGCTTCATTTCTAGCAAAAATAACAAGATTATTCACATAAGTAACAGAAGCATCACACTCAGTTAATATAGAATCATATGCAAATGAAGGAATGTTAAAAGATTGAAGTAGAGAATGTACCTTTGCAGTCATTGGTGCATTATCTCCTGACTTCGAAACAAAGCATCTGCCTGTTAGTTTCTCTTCTTTGACATACTCGTATTTTGCGTACATGGCCCATGGGTTGGATTTCTCATCTCTTCATCATCAAACCCCGATGACCATATTTGATACTTTCCCTCATCTTCATCTTCTCCTCTAGCTACAAGTGAAAGATTTTTCGACTTTTCTTGAGTTCCCCCAACATCTTAGAGTAATAAGCTTCATCCTTCACTTTATTCTTCTTTTCTTCTTTCTTTCTTAGCATACAGTCAATTGCCATGTGATTTTCTCCATGACATAATGACAATGTATCTCTGAATCACCCTTCAACTTCTTCTATAGTTTCGAATCCTCCGCCTTTACCTCATTCTTATTAAACTTCTTCTCCTGACTAACCTTCCCAGAATAACTTCCCTTCATTTCTCTATACTTTGTCTTTGCATTAAATGGTTTCTAGTAAAACTTCTTCACTTTGTTGTTGGAGTCAAATGCATCAGTTTCATCGTCCGAGTCGACGATAAGACCTTCTTCCTCAAAACCTTTGTTATCAGCAACTTCCATCTCACTTTCTCTACTACTAGCCTTCGATACTAGAGCCAAAGGACCGCCTAAACTAATCCTTGACTATTCTACCATTTCATTCACCTCAGTTTCATGAGTTTTTAGCTGATTGTAAGCATCATTCAAATTAGAAAAATCGAAGCCATGTTGTGTCTTAATCATCAAGCTTACACTCCTCCATTCCTTACGATGATCCATAACAAAAGTAATATTGTATTCCATGTTAGTCCTTTTGATTCCATACCTTGTGCCCTTGTAGATAAGCTCGTTCAGACGATCGTAATACATTTCAATTGTTTCTCCGTCTTTCTGCTTGAATTACCTTAATTTAATCAGACACTGTTTGACAGAGCTGATTTTTGTCTTCTCACTCCCATGTTACTTTTCCTTCAATGTATTCAAGATCTCTTTTGTAATTTTGCAAGTGCGAACACAATTAAACACCATAAGAGAACGAGCACCACGAAGCTCTCTCATGCATTTCTTCTCATAATTCTTCAACCTATCATTTTGTTTAGTTACACTCGAAGTTGATGAAGAAATATCTATGCTTTCAACAGAAGAAGGTGGAATTAGATCATTAGTAACGCATTTCCATAGCTCTTCATCTATTCGATTTAAGTAATCCTCTATCCGATCAGCCCACTGATCGTAATACTCTGGAATCAGCATTGGAATCTTCGTAGACTACCCAAGAAGATGAGAATACGACGTCATCGTGTTCATGTTGAATTTCTCCACGAATGTATAGACGATTTCTCAGAAAAACTTTAGAAATTTGAAAATTAAAGGATGAATTTAACAGAAAGAACAAGAAGAACACTCGATTAAACAAGCTAGTTGCAGAATTGAATCACAGCAGAAGATCAAGTATGATTTTTAGTATCAATGATGTGGAAAGTTTTGAATCAAAGATGCGACTCAAAAAATGATTGATACATAATGAAAATCAGATCAATGCAGTTTGATTCCTACTTTGATACCAATTGAAGTAGCTATTTAATCGAGTACAAATACAATCAGAGTAATCAAAGGATTATGAACAACGAGCGTAAATAAGATCTTGTTTATAGCTCATTTTTACTTTCGAATACAGAGAGAATATCAGGTAGAAGTACTTGGAAAAGTTCTATCTAACTCTGAGTACAACTCCTATTTATAGGAGAATAAGAAAGCATACAAAAAAATACCACAGACTAAACATCAAAATGTCTAAACTTACATGCCTTAGTAAATACATAAGATGACATTCGAAACTGACTCAAATCACTTCCACACATTAAAACATATTTGACACTAACACTCTAGTGTCATTGAAATAGACACGAGTCATTTCCTTTCATGTGTTCTCGATCATCAGTTAGGGGACCACAGTAGGAGTGCATGTGGTATGAGTTTGGGTCATGGATAGGCATCATTTGGGGTAGTGGCCATTAGCTCAATCTAGTATCATATGGGTTAGAGACATGACTTAATTTTATTATGTTCTTCATCATGGGACCTTGTATGGTATTGATGCAAGAATACGTGTTCAAAATCGAGGTTATGGATCATGCATTGGGGGTTTTGGTCGGCCATCACTATAGTATCATGGAATGAGACACGATAACATGACTTTTCTCACGCCCCCGAACCAGACCGCAGAAACGTCCAAGGCCTCGCGTGACTTAAATTGAATATCATCACAATGAATATACATGAATCGTAACATAATCATCACCATGCATCAATATATTACAACTTGAATTGTTCACATCAAGTACATTGTTTTAACATTAAAAATCCATACATAGATTGTTTGATAGTTTTCATAAGCAAAACACCCTAACATACTTGGTACTTATTCCTCGGCTTACCTGTTACCTGAGAATACAAGTTATTTTGAAAAATAGTCAACATATGGAATGTTGGTGAGTGTTATATGCATGATAATGACTAGTTATAACTACAATCTACGAACGATCCTTAGAGGTATCGCCCATTTTCACTCACTTAATCCAAACAACCTTGATTACTAATGATTAACAACCTGAATCTGTTTACTTTGATTACTCATAAGCCTAACAAACGAGGAGAAGAGGAGTATGAAGTCCTGCTACTTCCGTGAGTTATTTTAGGCTATCAGGGATGCGAAAGACACGTTGGCCCATCTCGCATTTGATTACTTTGACCTTATGACAATACTACTGGATCACTAGGACCCAATAGCACTTAAGAAGCCATTTAAGGTCCCTTTACATGGAATTGGGTCATAGAAGGCCCAATAACATATAAGCATTATCCCTTGGGCCCAAAGTTCATGTTAATGGACTTGCAAGGTCCAACAAGCATGATTTGATACTTTCAAGCCCAAGTGTCGAATGTTTACTTGTCTTAAGTATCGCATATCTACTGGAGAATTTGACTTAACGATTGTTGTTTTGTATCGACTCGATACCGATCGATTTGTTTATAACGATGATTTGGAGTTATACGTGTATTTGTCTTTCGATTTTTGGTAAGCCGTAGATTAGTATTTTTGACTCAACATGCTATAAATAAAATAATTGATATAAAAACAGTGGTTTGACCTTTCAGCCCCTTTCTTTTGTAAAATAACAAATGTAGTCCTTAATATAAAAGAAAAGTCATTTTAGGTCCTTAAAACATTTTCTTGACACTTTTGCATCATAGATTTGTTGAAATGACATTTTTAACTAGAAACTTATTTTGTTAAAAGTTTCAGCCCTTCTAGAATGATATTTTCCGGTTAAAGCCCAACTTTTTGTAAATTTTACACTTTTAGCGCAAAATCCAAAAACTTTATATTTTTTATCCTTTTTGGGAATAAAAAGCATTTTTAATCCTTGAAATAGTTTTGTTACACTTTTTATCCCCTGTTTTGAAGAAATTATCATTTCAGCCCCTTTAAATGTCATTTTTCGCAATTTTGGGCTTATTGGGTCGAAAAGCCCAAAATTAGCCCATTAAGCTAAAGATTTACATTTCAAGTCCTTTGAAAATTTTAATATTGATAAAAACAATTATTTTAATTGTTTTGACTCTTTTACCCTTAAGAAACCATGATTTGGCAACCTTTACCCCAAATTTTGTATTTTTGACAATTTAAGCCCAGGAATGGACTTTATGTTGAAATATGTTTATCAAAATCTTATAATTTATTATTCTTGACTTTTTGGGTGAAAAATAACTTAGATCATGTTTTTTTTCTTTCTTATGTCATAGATCTCGTGATATCACCCCTTTTTGGTTGCATGTTCATCACAAAAACACATAAAATCATACATACATGCATAAAATCACACATAGCATACACATACACATAGATCTACACATTTTCTTGTATTCTCCCCCATAAAACTTATGAAAACTGAATAGAGTGGGGTATGAAGCTCACCTTGAATTTGTGGTTTCGGTTTTGAAGGAAGAAATGAAGAAGGTTTCGATCCTATCAAGTCTTCTTGGAAGATCTAGAACTTAGAGGCTTCTAAGAGAGTGATCATGAGTTTGAATAGATTAGGAAGAGATTTTGATAAAACAAAGAATCTAGAACATAGATTCAAGCATGATCTTACCTTATATGATGAATTTGTGGGATAATCACCTTGAAAAGCTTCCTAAATCTCGAAAACTTGATGAAGAATGGAGAGAGTTTCTTTGAGAGTGTGTAACCGAGATGTGTGTGTGTTTCTTTGTGGTTCTCGGCCAAAGATAGAAAAGAGAGAGGAAGAGTGAGTTTTGAAGTGATGTGTGCATGGAAACATGAGTTATTACATGGAAATCCAAGAGAAAATAATGAGGTGGCACAAAAGTCAACTCTTCTTACTTCATGTTTTATGGTTGGGCCGAGAATTAGAAAAAGAGAAGGAAATTTTTGGCCTTTGGTGTTGAATCCATATTATGGTCCAATTAGATGATTGTTGGCCCAAAACAAATCAAGAAATTATTTTTATGGCTTATTAGGGCTAATTAGGTTAGTTATGGCCCAATAAGGTCCATTAAGGTGTTTTATTTCATTCTTGGCCCAATATGGCCGAACATAATAAAATAAATGAAGGTGGTCCAATTTAGAGCCCATATAAGAGTTCTAAGCCCAAAGTAGTCAAATTGGAAGCTTATTGGTCCATTAGGCCAAATAAGGAAATCCTAGCCCAAAATGGACTTAAACCGGGATTTCTACGGTTTCCAATCCTTTGTTGACTATTGGATGTGCTTGTATAAAGGTTTTGATTGAAGTTTTGTTGTTATTGAATAAGCATCATACATGCTTCACATTGTTGGTTCACATTTTTTATCATTGTTCAATGTTTAAAAGGCATCAAAATTCCTAGTTGTGACATCATCCCCCCGTTAGAGGGAATTTTGTCCCAAAATTCTTTTTAAAGCTAGATTTGAGAATGCGAGAATAGGTGAGGGTACTTCTGCTTCATTTGGTCTTCGCGTTCCCATGTGAATTCTGGCCCACGCTTTGCGTTCCACTATACCTTCACAATCGGAATGTGACTTTGCTTAGTACGCTTCACCTCCCTGTCCATGATTTCGATTGGTACTTCGACAAACAAGAGATTCTTGTTGATTTCAATTTCTTCTAAAGGAGTGACGAGGGTTTCGTCGGATAAACATTTCTTTAGATTGGAAACATGGAATACGGGGTGTACACTGCTGAGCTCAGTGGGTAGCTGCAGTTTATACGCTACTGGACCAATTCGAGCAAGAATCTCGAAAGGTCCAATGTATCGCGGATTCAATTTTCCCCGTCTTCCAAAACGAATAACCGCTTTCCAGGGAGAGACTTTTAACAACACCCGATTTCCGACTTGAAACTGTAAGGGCTTTCGCCGTTTATCAGCGTAGCTCTTCTGTCGGTCGCGTGATGCTTGTAGTCGAGCTCTGATTTGAACTATCTTTTCCGTTGTTTCATGTATGATATCTGGTCCCGTTAACCTCTTGTCTGATGTTAGTTCTTTTGGTAGCTGAGTGTCACCTACCTCAGCCCATCACAACAGTGATCTGCATTTACGTCCATACAACGCCTCGAAAGGAGAAACTTTGATGCTCGTGTGTTTACTGTTGTTGTACGAGAATTTGACTAATGGCAAGTGGGTATCCCATGACTTCCCAAAGTCTATCACACATGCGAGAAGCATGTCTTGAAGTGTCTGAATGGTTCGTTCGCTTTGACCATCCGTTTGTGGATGATAAGCAGTGCTCATGTCGAGATGTGTTCCTAGAGCTTTTTAAAGTGATTGCCAAAAATGCGAAGTGAATCTACTATCTCTATATGAGATGATAGACACTGGCACTCCGTGGAGTCTCACAATTTCCTTGATGTATATCCTCGTCAACCTCTTCATCTTGTAAGATTCTTTTATTGGCAGGAAATGAGCGGATTTCGTCAATCTGTCGACTATTACCCATATGGTGTCCAATCCATCCAATGACTTGGGTAGCTTGGTCACGAAGTCCATAGTAATCCTCTACCATTTCCACTCGGGAATTATTGGTTGCTGTAATAATCCCGAGGGCTTCTGACATTCCACCTTTACTTTAGCGCAAGTAAGGCATTTTCTAACATAGGTGGCAATCTCTGCCTTCATATTGGGCCACCAATAATGTTGCTTAATATCCAAGTACATTTTGTATGAACCCGGATGGATGGAGTATCGCGTCTTATGGGCTTCATTCATGACTACCTCTCTGAATCCCCCATGTTTAGGGACCCAAATACGGTTAATGAAATATTAAGCTCCATCCTTGTTCACTTTGAGATTCTTTTCCATTCCACGTAATGCTTCGCTCGTTTTGTTTTCTGCCTTCATGGCATCGAACTAGGGTGCCCTGATCTAAGAGGTTAAGTGGGTTTGGAAGGTTATCGAGAGAGTTTTCACATGATGATTTGTGTACTCCTTTCGACTCAAGGCATTAGCTACCACGTTAGCCTTGCATGGGTGGTACTTGATTTCACACTCATAATCGTTTAGCAGCTCAACCCATATTCGTTGCCTCATGTTTAGCTCTTTTTGATTCAAGATGTGCTGGAGACTCTTGTGGTCGGTGAAGATGGTGCACTTGGTACCGTAAAGGTAGTGCCTCCAAATCTTTAGGGCGAATACCACTGCTCCCAGCTCCACATCATGAGTGGTGTAATTTACCTCATGCGTCTTTAGTTTCCGGGACGCGTAAGCTATCACCTTTCCATTCTGCATGAGTACGCAGCCTAAACACTTATTCAACGTATCATAGTAAACTATAAAGTCTTCTGTTCCTTCTGGTAGTGATAGCACCGGCGCATTGTAGAGTCATTGCTTCAGAGCTCGGAATGCAGCATCTTGCTTGTCCTTCCATTCGAAGGGTATGACCTTTTGTGTAAGCATGGTAAGTGGCTTGGCTGTCTTAGAGAAATTTTAAATGAACCTCCTGTAATAGCCTGCGAGACCTAGAAATTGGCAAATTTATGTGGGTGCTATTGGGACTGCCCATCCTTCGTTGGCTTTGACCTTAGAAGGATCCACGTGTATCCCTTCTTGTCTAACAACATAGCCCAGAAAGTTCACACTACGGAGTCAGAACTCACACTTAGAGATTTTTGCGTATAGCTTCTCGATTCTTAGGGTTTCCAGGATTTTTCGAAGATGTTGGCCATGCTCTTCTTCGCTTCGAGAGTAAACCAGAATGTCGTCAATGAAGACGATGACAAAGTTGGAGAGGAATGGTCGGCAGATTCGATTCATTAGGTCCATGAATGCAACAGGGGAATTCGTTAGACCGAAGGGCATTACAACAAATTCATAATGTCCATAATGAGTTTGCAAAGAGGTTTTGGGGATATCCTCTTCCCAGACCTTGAGTTGATGGTAACCAGATCGCAGATCTATTTTAGTGAAATAACTTGCTCCTTGGACCTGGTCAAATAGATCATCGATTCGCGGGAGTGGATAGCGATTTTTGACGGCGAGCTTATTTAGTTCTCTGTAGTTGATGCACATCCTGAAGGTACCGTCTTTCTTTTTGACAAAGAGAACCAGAGCTCCCCATGGTGAGAAACTAGTTCAAATGAATCCTTTATCCAAAAGCTCACTAAGTCGACTGGACAACTCTTGCATCTCCGCAGGAGCCAATCTGTAGGGCGATTTGGCGATGAGAGTAGCTCCTGGCACAAGGTCAATTCGAAACTCGACTTGTCCTTCTGGGGGTATCCCCAGAAGATCATCAGGGAAGACATCTGGGAACTCACAAGCTACTTGAATGTCTTGAATGTTGACCTCTTCCTTGGATTTGTGTACTATATGAGCCAGGAACGTCAAGTCCTTTTTTCACAGGTACTTCTGTGCCTTAACGCATGAGATAATGTGAAGGTTCGTGCTGAATTTGTCCCCGTATGTAAATAGGGTTTCGCGATTTGGAAGGTGAAGGAGAACGGCCTTCTCGTGACACATAATATCAGCATGATGGGGGCTTAACCAATCCATGCCGATAATCACATCAAAACTCCTAATGGAAACATTCATTAAGTTTATTTGAAAGACGTGTTGATTTAAGGCTAGGGTACATATGATATAGATTTCCCCAGTGGATTCTGTTTTCCCATTGGCCATTTCCACCGTGAAGGTTTTCATTGAGCTTCTGGGGTTGTAGTTTTAACAAGTGCTTAAATTTATTGCTCACAAAACTTCGCTCTGCTCCGGTATCAAATAGGATGCATGCATAAGTGTGGTTTAGGAGAAACGTACCGGTGACGACAGCGGGATCCTGAACCGCTTCTCCCTGACCCTTGGTCAGCACTCTTCCTGTTCTTCCATTATTGGGGTTGTTGTTGTTAGGTAAATTTTGACAGAAATGCCCAGTCCTTCCACATCCATAACAGGTGTGGCTCGGTCCTGCATTGTTGCCGCTGTCGTTATTGGTGTTGTTGTTGTTATTGTAGTTATTGTTGTTGTTCCCATGTTGTTGGTTATGGGGAGGATAGGTTCGGCAATACCTTGTTGTGTGACACTTCCGAATGCAACTGGTGCAATGCATTTCTCTGCATTCTCCATTATGGTGGAGACCGCACTTGTTGCACTTTGGAAGAGTTCCAGAATACTGCCTAGGAGCACTTGGAGCAGCTGAGGCTGGAGCATGTGGTGTGGATGGAACTTGGGTGATTGCAGCATTGACTATCACTGTTTGTTTCTTCTTGAACGATTTCGAGCCTTGACGTCCCTTCCTACTGTTCTTTCCTTTCTTGTTGTCACTTTCCTTCTTACCTTCAGCCTCCACCGACTTTTCACCCTTCTTGTTGTTGTGATCGTACAGTTTCTTGGCCAATCTCTTGGCACTGTCGAAGGTTTCGGGATTTGCAGCTATCACATTTCCGTGGATTGGGGAGGTTACTCCCCAGATGAATCGTTCAATTTTCTTTCCTTCCGAAGTGATCATGCCAGGGTACAACAGAGACAGTTCGCTAAACCTCGATATGTATGCATCTATATCAGAGTTTCGGACGGTGAGATTCCACAACTCTTGCTCCATTTTCTGAATTTTTCCTCGTGCGCAGTACTCGACCATCAACATTTCTTTCATCTCTGCCCATGGTATGGAGTTGCCTATGAGAAGAGTCATGGCTTCTACGTGTCCGTTCCACCAAGTGAGAGCTTGGTCAACGAAAGTGCATATGGCAAACTTCACCTTCATCTCCTCAGGGCATTCACATATCTCTAACACCGTTTCCACCTTCTCAATCCATCTTTTCAGGTTTAACATTCCTCCAGTGCCGTTAAAGTTTCGTGGCTTGGAATTGGGGAAATCCTTGTAGGAGCACGTTTTGGTAGGTCCTTGATTTATCCTGTTGTTCGAACTTCCCGCCCCTTGTCCATTGACTCCTCTATTGTTCCCTTGGTGAATTTGTGCCATTGATGCGGTGACCGCAATAGATACAGCCGCTTGGAATGCAGCTGAGTTGACTTCGGGTGGGGTTGGCCCAGGGTTTCCGCGGGTTGGTCGTTGAGGCATCTTTCTGTCATGGAACAAAAAGATGTTGAGTGCCTATGGTTTTTGTGAGATTGTGATCCTATAAACTAGGTGTGTGGCACGAACTTATGCAATTTCACAAATTAGTATACAATCACGAATATATAACACATAGCAGATTACAACATCACAGTAGAAAACATAAAATTTTCCATTAATATTATCCGCACTTTGATACATGAAAACGTTGCTCAAAAGAGCATACATAAGTGGTGCAAGTTCGGTAGTGTAACGGCTCTATGAGTAGTGTAATCACTTAAACATAGAGTCGCTGGTACATAGCATAGATCATAGTAACATAATACTAAGACGGACACGACTAGTCTTAGTCATGGTGGGGTACGCCAGGGGGTGGTGTTGAGCCTTCCTGAAGATGAGCCACCTATCATTCCGCATCTCGGAGTCGAGCCTTCCACCTCACCTGCCTCATGTGGAACTCTCAGATAACCTCTCGCGTTTCTTGCTCTGCACGATCAACCCTAGTCCGCATCTGGTGCATCTGATCAGTGGTGCTCTGAGCTAGGTCGCCAGTGTTCCGCAATCGTCTCACCATGACCGGAGGAGCATGATCGGCCGGTCCTCCTTCCCCCAGGTCATAGAACTCATGTGACATGCCGAACGGGGGTCGCTGTCCCTGCTGCCTGCTCCACCTCCAATGGTCGATACCTAAGGGGTGTAGGAATAGTGTGGCCCACCCGATAAGCGGGCACCCTAACCGGATAAGGGGGTTGATGACTTCGGACTCTGCGTCCGAATCACCATCTTTGTTATCTCTGGGTTCCTCCTCGAGACCTCCTTCGACTTCCTCTTCTTCCTGGTCCACCACTGGCTCGGCAGGTCCGCCCTCGGCTTCCGCCTCAAGTTCCCCTTCGGATTCCTCCTCGGGTTCCTCTTCAGACTCCTCCTCGGGGTCCTCTTCGGGTTCCTCTTCGGATTCTTCCAACCATCCGTTATTTCCCTGATTGGGGAAATAAGGATCTCCGGGGTGATGGAAACCAGCCATGCTGTCTGCGAGGATGTATAAATATCCTAGCATTATTCCTACGATGCTTTTATTATTGTATAGAATGAGTTGATGTTCTCTTTTTGGTGAAAAAGGAGTATGTTTTTAGGTTTTCCTACCATCGCGATTTCCTTCGGACATGTGATAGTTGTACCTCAGAGGAGATGTAGTTGATCAGGCTACATCCATTCCTTGATACGACTATGAACAGTCCTGGCTTAACCGAGATGCTAGCATTATCTTGTTTGGTTTGGTATTATGTTCTTTTTCCTGTATCACACAAGTAAAGATGTTTTATCGTTGTGTTTTATTTGTTTTTTTTGTTCAGAGTTGTTTTGGTCCCTCTTTGGTTTATAGTTGCATATCAATGTGTGGTTAGATATGCCAGATAACTATAAACAGAGCTCTGATACCAACCTGTCACACCCCCGAACCAGACGGCGGAAACGTCTGAGGGCTCACGTGACTTAAATTGAATATCATCACAATGAATATACATGAATCATAACATAACCATCACCAAGCATCAATATATTACAACTGGAATTGTTCACATCAAGTACATTGTTTTAACATTACAAATCCATACATAAATTGTTTGATAGTTTTCATAAGCAAAACACCCTAACATACTTGGTACTTGTTCCCCGGCTTACCTGTTACCTGAGAATACAAGTTATTTTGAAAAACGGTCAACATATGGAATGTTAGTGAGTTCATAAGTATGTTGTGGTAAAATAATTTGTGTAGTTTGTAAAACCCAGAAAATCCGATATTTTCTGAAAAGACCATTGATTAAAAAAAGTGTGAAGATTCGTACATATATGCATGATGATTTCATAAAGACATGTATAATTGAAGAACTTACTATTAAACGTACAAGTGAAAATGTTGAACTTCCCCAGAAAACCCGATGTTTTCCAAAAACATAAAATACAGTGATTTCTCGAATTGTTATACCGCCAAAATGAATGATTTTGATTACTCTTCCTTGATTACTCGGGTGGTGTTGGATTAATTAACGTTTGTGAGTTGTTATAACCATGCATGATAATGACTAGTTATAACTACAGTCTATGAACGATCCTTAGAGGTATCGCCCATTTTCACTCACTTAATCCAAACAACCTTGATTACTAATGATTAACAACATGAATCTGTTTACTTTGATTACTCATAAGCCTAACAAATGAGGAGAAGAGGAGTATGAAGTCCTGCTACTTCCGTGAGTTATTTTAGGCTATCGGGGATGCGAAAGACACGTTGGCCCATCTCGCATTTGATTACTTTGACCTTATGACAATACTACTGGATCACTAGGACCCAATAGCACTTAAGAAGCCATTTAAGGTCCCTTTACATGGGATTGGGTCATAGAAGGCCCAATAACATATAAGCATTATCCCTTGGGCCCAAAGATCATGTTAATGGACTTGCAAGGTCCAACAAGCATGATTTGAGACTTTCAAGCGCAAGTGTTGAATGTTTACTTGTCTTAGGTATCGCATATCTACTGGAGAGTTCGACTTAACGATTGTTGTTTTGTATTGACTCGAGACCGATCGATTAGTTTATAACGATGATTTGGAGTTATACGTATATTTGTCTTTCGAATTTTGCTAATCCGTAGATTAGTATTTTTGACTTAATATTCTAAAAATAAAATAATTGGTTTAAAAATAGTAGTTTGACCTTTTCAGCCCCTTTCTTTTGTAAAATAACAAATGTAGTCCTTAATTTAAAAGAAAAGTCATTTTAGGTCCTTCAAACATTTTCTTGACACTTTTGCATCATAGATTTATTGAAATGACATTTTTAACTCGAAACATATTTTGTTAACAGTTTCAGCCCTTCCAGAATGATATTTTCCGGTTAAAGCCCAACTTTATGCGATTTTTACACTTTTAGCCCAAAATCCAAAAACTTTACATTTTTTTATCCTTTTTGGGAATAAAAAGCATTTTTAATCCTTGAAATAGTTTTGTTACACTTTTTATCCCCTGTTTTTCAGAAATTATCATTTCAGCCCCTTTAAATGTCATTTTTCGCAATTTTGGGCTTATTGGGTCGAAAAGCCCAAAATTAGCCCATTAAGCTAAAGATTTACATTTCAAGTCCTTTGAAAATTTTAATATTCTAAAAAACAATTATTTTAGCTGTTTTGACTCTTTTACCATTAAGAAACCATGATTTAGCAACCTTTACCCCAAATTTTGTATTTTTGACAATTTAAGCCCAAGAATGGACTTTATGTTGAAATATGTTGATCACAATTTTATAAGTTATTATTCTTGATTTGTTGGGTGCAAAATAACTTAGATCATGTTTTTTTCCTTTCTTATGTCATAGATCTCATGATATCACCCGTTTTTGGTTGCATGTTCGTCACAAAAACACATAAAATCATACATACATGCATAAAATCACACATAGCATACACATACACATAGATCTACAAACTTTCTTGTATTCTCCCCCATAAAACTTATGAAAACTGAAAAGAGAGGGGTATGAAGCTCACCTTGAGTTTGTGGTTTCGGTTTTGAAGGAAGAAATGAAGAAGGTTTCGATCCTAGCAAGTCTTCTTGAAAGATCTCAAACTTAGAGGCTTCTAAGAGAGTGATCATGAGTTTTGTATAGATTAGAAAGAGATTTTGATAAAAAAAAAAGGATCTAGATCATAGATCCAAGCATGATGTTACCTTAGATGATGAATTTGTGGGATAATCTCCTTGAAAAGGAAATTTTGGGCCTTTGGTGTTTAATCCATATTATGGTCCAATTAGATGATTGTTGGCCCAAAATAAATCAAGAAATGATTTTTATGGCTTATTAGGGCTAATTAGGTTAGTTATGGCCCAATAAGGTCCATTAAGGTGTTTTGATTTCATTCTAGGCCCAATATGGCCCAAAATAATAAAATAAATGAAGATGGGACCAATTTAGAGCCCATATAAGAGTTCTAAGCCCAAAGTAGTCAAATTGGAAGCTTATTGGTCCATTAGGCCCAATAAGGAATTCCTAGCCTAAAATGGACTTAAACCGGGATTTCTAGGGTTTCCAATCCTTTGTTGAGTATTGGATGTGCTTGTATAAAGGGTTTGATTGAAGTTTTGATGTTATTGAGTAAGCATCATACATGCTTTCACATTGTTGGTTCACATTTGTTATCATTGTTCAATGTTTACAAGGCATCAAAATTCCTAGTTGTGACAATTTTCGTGTGTACTCGATTATTAGCCAGGGGACCATGGTACGGTTGTGGGTTGTGGGTATGGATCATTTGGGTTAGGGGGTCATCAACTCAATCTAGTATCATATGGTTCTGAGACACGGCTTGATATTCTTATGTTCTTCGACATGGGACCCTGCAAGGTATATGTGCGGGGATGCATGTTCAAACTCGAGGTTATGGATCATGCATTGGGGCTTCTATCCCATCATTACTACAGCATCATCGAATGACACATGAAACTTTTCCTTTCATGTGTTCTCGATTATCAGCCAAGGGATCATGGTACGAGTGCGGGTGATACGAGTGTGGATCGTGGAATGGAAAATTCGGGTTAGGGGTCATCAACACTATCTAGTACAATATGGGTCCAAGACACAACTTGATTTTTTATGTTCTTCAAAATGGGACCCTGCATGGTCTGGGTGCACGAATGCATGTTCGAACATGAGGTTATAGGTCATGCATTGGGGGTTCCTTCCAGCCATCACTCCAGTGTCATGGAACGTGATACAAGACTTTTTTGTTCTTCGATCATCAGCCAGGGGACCATGATATGAGTGCAAGTAGTATGAGTGCGGGTTATAGATATGGATCATTTGCGATGGAGGTCATCAGCGTGATCTAGTATCATATAGGTCGGAGACACACTTTAGTTTTCTTATATTCTTCGACATGGGACCATGCATGGTATCAGTGTAGGACGACATGATCGAAATCGATGTTATGGATCATGCATTGGGGTTTTCGACCTTCCCTCACTCTATTATCATGGAACGATACACAAGATTTTTCCTTTTGTGTGTTCTCAATCATTAGCTACCAGACCATGGTACGAGTGTGGGTGGTACCAAAGTGGGTCGATGATATGGGTCATTTTGGGCAGGTGTCATCACCTTTATCTAGTATGATATGGGTCAGAGACACAACTTGATGTTCTTATATTCTTCGACATGGTACCCTGCATCCTATGGGTTTGGGGATGCATTCAAACTCGAGATATTTCCTTTCGTATGTTCTCGATCATCAGACAGGGGACCACTGTACGAGTGCGTGTGATATGTGTGTGGGTCATGGATATGGAAAGTTTAGGGTAGGGGTCATCAACACAATTTAGTATCATATAGGTCTGATACACGGTTTGATTTTCTTATGTTCTTTGACATTGGACCATACATGGTACGGGTACGGGGCTCCATGTTCAAACTTGAGTTTATGGACCATGCGTTGGGGTTTTCGGCCAGCCATCACTCTAGTGATATGGAACATGACACGAAACTTTTCCATTCATGTGTTCTTGATCATCAGATAAAAGAGCACGGTACGAATATGGGTCGTAGATACAGATCATTTTTGGTTGGGGTCATCAGCTTGATCTAGTATCATATGGCTCGGAGACATAACTTGATTTTCTTATGTTCTTCCACATGGGACCATGCATGGTATGGGTGCAGGGCTACATGTTGAAACTTGAGGTTATGGATCATGCATTGGGGGTTCTAACTGATCATCACTCTAGTGTCATACAACATGACATGAGACTTTCCATTCATTTGTTTTCAATGATCAGTAGGGGAGCATTATACGAGTGTAGGTAGTACAAGTGTGCGTTGTAGATATGGATCATTTGCGGATAGGGTCATCAGCCCGACCCTATATCATATGGGTAGGAGACACAACTTGATTTTCATATGTTCTTTTACTTGGTACCTTGCAAGGTATGGGTGTGAGACGGCGTGTTGAAGCTCAATGTGATAGATCCTACATTAGGGTTTTAGGCTTACCATCATTCTAGTGTCATGTAATGAGACACAAGACTTTTCCTTTTGTGAGTTTTTAATTATCAGCCAAGGGATGAAGGTACGAGTGCGGGTGGTACGAGTGTGGGTCGAGGATATGGATAATTTTGGGTAGGGGTCATCAAATAGTAGTATCATATTGGTTCGAGACATGACTAGATTTTCTTATGTTCATCGACATGGGACCCTATATGGTATGGTTATGGTATAACATGTTCACACTCGAGGTTATGTACTATGCATTGGGGGTTCCAGCCGGCCATCAATCCATGGTCTTGGAATGAGACATGAGATTCTTCCTTTCGTATGTTCTCAATCATCGACTAGTGGACCATGGTATGAGAGTGGGTGGTTCGAGTGTCGGTCATGGATATGGTTCATTTAGAGGCTCTATCAATTATCATATGGGTATGAGACATGGATTGAATTTTGTTTGTTCTTCGATATGGGATTATGCATGGTATGGATTCGAGGCTACGTATTCAAATTCGAGGATATGGATCATGCATTTGGGGTTCCCGCCAGCCATCACTCCAGTGTCAAGGAGCAAGACACGATACTTTACCTTTTGTATGTTCTCGATTATAACCCAGGGGACCACGGTACGAGTGCAAGTGGTACGAGTGTGGGTAGTGGATATTGATCATCTCGAGTAGGGTTCATCAAGTTGATCTAGTATCTTACGGTACGAGTATGGGTTGCATGTTGAAACTTGAGTTTGTGGATCATGCATTGGCGGTTCCGGTCGGCCATCACTCTAGTCTAATGGAACGAGACATGTGACTTTCCTATCGTGTGTTCTCGATCATCAGCCAAGGGACTATGGTATGAGTGCGGGTGGTACGAGTATCGATCGTGGAAATAGATCATTTGAGGTAGGGGTCATCAACTCAATATAGTATCGTATGGGTTCGAGTCATGGCTTTACTTTTTTTTATGTTCTTCAACATGGGATCCTACATGGTATGGGTGTGGTGAAGGGTGTTTAAACTCGAGCTTTTGGATCATGTATTGGGGGTTCTAGCCCGCCAGCACTCCAGTGTCATGGAATGAGACACAAGAAATTTCCTTTTGTTTGTTCTTGATCATCAGCTATGGGACCACGGTACAAGTGCAGATGGTACATGTGTGGGTCGTGGATATGGATCATTTGGGGTAGGGGACATAAGCTTGATCAGGTATCATATACTTCCAAAACACGATTTGATATTCTTATGTTCTTCGAAATGGGACCCTGCATGGTATTGGTGCGGGGCTGCTTGTTGAAACTCGAGGTTATGAATCATGCGCTAGGGGTTCTGTCCAGCCGTCACTCTAGTGACATGGAACAATACACGATACTTTTCCTATCGTGCGTTCTTCATAATCAACTAGGGGACCATAGTACGAGTGAGGGTGGTATAAGTGTGGGCCGTGGATATGGATCATTTTGGGGTAGGGGTCCTCATCTCGATTTATTATCATATGGCTTTGAGACATGGCTTGATTTTCTTATGTTCTTTGATATGGGACCCTACATGGTAGCGGTGCGGGGCTGCATTTTGAAACTCGAGGTTATGGATCATATAATGGGGGTTCTGTCCAACTATCACTACGGTGTCATGGAACAAGAAACAAAACTTTTCCTTTCGCCTGTTCTTGTTCAACAGCCAGGGGACCACGCTACTAGTGTGGCTGATACCGGTGTGGCTCGTGGATACGGAAAATTTGGGGTAGGGCTCATCAGCACGATCTAATATCATATGGGTCTGAGACACGACTTGATTTTCTTATGGTCTTTGACATGGGACCCTGCATGGGACTTCTAGCCAGCCATCACTCCAGTATCATAGAATGTGACACATAACTTTTCCATTCGTGTTTTCTGATCATCAGCTAGTGGACCACGGTAAAAGTGCAAGTGGTATAAGTATGAGATGTAGACATGGATCATTTGTGGTAGGGGTCATTAGCCCGATCTAGTATTATATGGGTCATAGACACGACTTGATTTTTTTATCTTCTTCGTCACGGAACCTTGCATACTATGGGTGAGGGGTGGTGTGGTGTGTTAAAACTCAAGGTTATGGATCATGTGTTGGGGGTTCTGTCTAGCCATCACTTTAGTGTCATCAAATGAGACACTAGACTTTTCCTTTCGTGATTTCTTGATCATCAGCCATTAAACCACGATACGAGTGTTGGTCGTGGATAAGGAAAATCTGGGGTAGGGGTGATCAACACGATCTAGTCTCATATGGGTCCTAGAGATGGCTTGATTTTCTTATGCTCTTTGACATGGGACCCTACATGCTATGGGTGCAGGGGTACTTATTCAAACTTGAGGTTATGGAACATGCATTAGGGGGTTTTGAACGACCTTCACTATAATGTTATAGAATGTGACATGAGAACTTTCCATTCGTGTGTTCTAAATCATCAGCTAGCGGACCACGATATGAGTACGAGTGGTACAAGTGTGGGACGTAGATATGGATAAAATATGGTATGGGTCATCATCCCGATCTAGTATCATATCGGTAGGACACACAACTTGATTTTCTTATGTTCTTCGAGATGGGACCTTGCATGCTATAGGTGCGGGGCGGCGTATTAAAACTAATGGTTATGTATCATGCATTGGGGGTTCCGACCGACCATCACTCCAATGTCATGGATCGAGACATGAGACTTCTCCTTTTGTGTCGATGATCATCAGGAGACCATGGTACGAGTTCGGGGGTTTCGAGTGTCTATGGTGGATATGGTTCATTTAGAGGTGGGCTCATCAACTTGATCTAGTATCATATGGGTCTAAGACACATCTGGATTTTCTTATGTTCTACGACAACGAACCTTGAATGGTATGGGTGTGTGGATGCATGTTCAAACTTGAGCTTAAAGATCATGCATTAGGGTTTCAGCTGGCCATCACTCCTATGTCATGGAGCGAGAAACGAGATTTGTCCATCCGTACATTCTCGATTATCACCTAGCAGACTACGGTACGAGTATGGGTTATGGATATGGATCATATGGGGTAGGAGTTATCATCTCATTCTATTATCATATGGGTCCGAGACACAACTTGATTTTCTTATGTTCTTCTACATGGTACCTGACATGGTATGGGTACGGGGCTGCATTTTCAAACTCGAGCTTATAGATCATGCATTGGGGGTTCAGCTGGGCATCACTCCAGTGTCATGGAACGAGACACGAGCCATTTCTTTCGCGTGTATTCGATCATCAAGCAGGGGAATATGGTATGAGTGTGGGTGGTCATGGATATGGATCATTTGGGGTAGGGGTCATCTGCTCAATCTAGTATCATATAGGTCTGAGACACGACTTAATTTTCATTTGTTCTTTGACATGGGACCCTTCATGGTATGGGTGCGGAGCTGTGTATTCAGACTCGAGGTTCTAGATCATGAATTGGGGGTTCCAACAGGCCATCACTCCTGTATGATGGAACGAGACATCATACTTTTCATATCGTGTGTGCACTTTCATCAGCCAAGGGACCATTGTATGAGTGCGGGTAGTACGAGTCTCGGTCGTGGATGTGGATTATTTGGGGTAGGGGTCATCAACTCAATCTACCATCATATGGGTCCAAGACGTGGCTTATTTTTTTATGTTCTTCGACATGGGACCCTTGTCACACCCCAAAACCAAGAACGGCGGAAACGTTCTGGGGCGGAGGACGTCATGTAAGGTAATCACAACACAGTAAATGTAAATAGGCAAACAACATCATCCATTGCATTAAATATATCAATTTAATACATGCGTGTTCTGTACAGTTTTAGACACCAAAAATATAACGTAAATCAAAATAATAAAATGATGAGTCTTGAGTACGCTCCATCATCTTAAAAGCTGGCATCGGTACCTGTCTACTGATGACCTAAGAATACAAGTTATTTTGAAAGAGTTTATCAGCATTAAGCTGGTGAGTTCATAAGTATTTTAGTGTCAATGTTCGTTGTCAAAAACGTTTGAACCTGTCTCAATGTATAAGTTTGTAAAAGTTTGAATCTCTCAGAAAATCCTATATTTTCTATAAAAGTAACCTTCTACCAAGGCTAAACTGTTTTGTGAACTCGTCTGTTGTAAAAGTGTGTAATTACCCAAGTATAACTATCATTTGTTAAAATATAGTTTGTACATTAATGCTTAAGTGAGATTATCACCAAAATATGTAATGGGTAAATCATTGTAGTACTGTAGCTTTGTATAATAAGAACTACTGTTGTACTAATTACTACTACCTTAAACCGGATTTATATTAAGGTATAATGTGATAATTGCACCATACTATCGACTGATAACAACGACATCAAGAACGGTCGTAATAACGGAATGACGTTTGGCACCCGCAGACCTGCAGGTCCGGCTGTAGCTAGCAGCAAGGTGTAGGATAGTCAATCCAGTATAGATCTATACGCAAACTCAACGCTCTCCCTCCAAGAGAATTCTGGCTACAACTCGGGCCATGACATTTAAGGCATGCTCCGATACAGTGGATCACATTTGTTATCGTATTCTTGCATATGTGATGAAATGTTTCTTGTTCTAGTATAGTTGTATATGTTCTCATAGTATAGTTGTATATATTTTCTTCCTAGTATAGACTCATGAATGAACTGACTCATTGATCTAGCAGTTGTAATAGTATGATTCTGTGTTACCCCGATGGTAACTTGTTAACGGTGCGTCTAGTACGTAAGATTATGGAAGTACTTTTATGTCTATATATGTATATTTGATATATAATTAACATGGAAACGACCTTCGGATGGTCACCCAAAATCCCACCAGACCACATCCAAATCGAGGAAAAGGAAATAGGGTGGATGGCCTTCCTAAGCCCTTTAAACATTATTTATACGTCTATACATATATGGGCATGCAATTTATAATATAAAAACATAAATAAGTATTTATAAGACATTTGAAACATAAGTATTATTTTTAAAGAAACATTGACTTGATGTCAATCTATAAAACAATTTGAAGGAGTAGATTTGATTAAAACAGATTAAGTATATGGAACATTTGTTTAAATCACAGTTGCAGTGCAAATTTGAAAAGTAAATGGGTTTGGAAAACATTTAGAAGTAAAACAGTTTGATAGATAGTTTGAATAGTGGTAAAATCACTGGTTTCCCTAGTTATTAATCACATGTGATTGAAACAATAACTATAAGTATTTAACTTGTATTCCCCCCCTTTGAAAGCATATAAAAGCATTTAGAATATTTAAAAGGTTGATTAAGGGGTTTGAAACTCACTTGATTGATTGAAGAAAGCGAGATGGAAAACCGGGCAGAGTTTCGTCTCGAAAAACGGATTTTTTTCTCGGGATTCTCGGGAATCTCGGGAGTAAAATCGACCCTCGGGACTGGAGCAAAAAGACCAGAGCTTCGGGTTATAACGGGCACGGAAAACGAGGCAAGGTTGTGAGAGAGAGGAGAGAAATGAGCAACATTTTCGGAAAGCCTCGCATCCTATTTATAGGAAGGCTGAACCGCCTCCGAACGCAGGGCGTACGCTCGTACGCAGCGCGTACGCGTACGTCATGCATCAACGAAGCCTCGACTGCCTCGGTTCGGATGGGACGGGTTGCTGGGTACGCGGGTCGGATGGGACAGCGGGTCGGACGGGACAGCGGGTCGGACAGGTCGGAGCTTCGGACGGGTCGGACGGTTTAGAATTCTTCGGATAGTGCGACGTGGACGATCCGAGACCCTCGATCTCAGTACGCGGGGCGTACGAAGGTACGCAGGGCGTACTTCGGTCCAATCCGATGACTCCCCTTCGGATAATACCGGGAATTTATAATTAAATTCATATTTATTTTAAATAAAATTCAAAAATTCATATCTCCCTCATACGAACTCCGTTTTTGACGTTCTTTATATCCACGCGAAGGTGAGACCATGATCTACAACTTTCGTTTAGATTCCGTTGGCAAATTCCGAAATGATTTTTATTATTTATTTATTAAAATGACGTGATTAAGGAATTTCTTCAAAAATTCATAACTTCCTCATCCGAAGTCAGATTTGGACGTTCTTTTTATGTACGCAAACCTTGATATGATTCCTACTACTTTATTTAATCCGAATAAGATTTTAGGAAGGTTACATTTTGACCTAAATTTGATTGGTTTTACATTACATTGACTCGAAATATCGGGTTGTCACATCATCCCCCCGTTAGAAGGAATTTCGTCCCGAAATTAAAATTTTAAGCAAGTTAGAAATTACAAATGACTAAGCAAAAAGGTGAGGGTATTTCAGCTTCATCTGATCCTCACGTTCCCAAGTGAATTCCGGTCCTCGCTTGGCATTCCAGCGAACCTTCACGATAGGGATACGGCTTTGCTTTGTCTGCTTGACCTCACGGTCCAAGATCTCTACAGGTTCTTCCACGAAGTTGAGGCTCTCATTGATTTCGATCTCGTCGAGTGGGATTACAAGAGTCTCGTCGGATAGACACTTTTTGAAGTTAGATACGTGGAATGTAGAATGTACGTTACGAAGTGCGTCGGGTAGGTCGAGTTTGTAAGCTACGCGGCCGACTCTTGCGAGAATCTCGAAAGGCCCTATGTACCTCGGATTAAGCTTCCCATGCTTTTCGAAGCGTATCAAGTCTTTCCAGGGTGAGACTTTGAGAAGGACTCGGTCTCCCACCTGAAATTCCAAAGGTTTTCTTTGTTTATCAGCGTAGCTCTTCTGTCGGTCTCTAGAGGCTTTCAATCGTTCACGAATCTGAACGATTTTATCTGTCATTTCCCGAATGATCTCTGGACCGGTGAGAGTACTGTCGGAAGCTTGCCCCCTGGGTAATTGGGTATCACCCACCTCAGCCCAGCATAGAGGAGATCTGCACTTTCAGCCGTAGAGAGCTTCAAATGGAGCAGCCTTGATGCTAGTGTGATAACTGTTATTATAGGAAAACTCGACAAGGGGTAAATGAGTATCCCATGCCTTTCCAAAGTCAATCACACAGGCTCACAACATATCTTCCAGTGTTTGGATGGTCCTCTCACTCTGTCCGTCGGTCTGTGGATGGTAGGCCGTGCTCATGTCCAGCCTTGTTCCTAAGGAATGTTGTAGTGATTGCCAGAATCTTGAGGTGAACCTACTATATCTATCGGAGATAATGGACATAGGCACCCCATGTAGCCGCACGATTTCCCTAATGTATGTTCTCGTAAGTTTCTCCATCTTGTCAGTTTCTTTGATAGGCAGGAAATGTGCAGACTTGGTCAATCTATCGACGATGACCCATATGGTATCAAGTCCACCCGTTGTCTTGGGCAATTTGGTTATGAAATCCATAGTGATCCGATCCCACTTCCATTCTGGAATCTCTGGTTGTTGTAGTAAAACAGAGGGCTTCTGGTACTCGACCTTAACCTTTGCGCAAGTAAGGCATTTACTTACGAAGGTAGCAATCTCTGCTTTCATATTAGGCCACCAGTATAGCTTTTTAAGATCCAGATACATCTTATCTGAACCTGGGTGGACGGAATACCGAGTGTTGTGCGCCTCGGTCATGACCAAGTCTCGGAAGCCACCATGTTTCGGTGTCTAGATCCGGTTCATGAAATATAAAGCTCCGTCACCCTTGGCTTCTAAATTCTTGTCCATTCCTCTAAGGGATTCACTTGACACATTTTCAGGTTTCATGGCCTCAAGTTGAGCCGCCTGAATTTGCTTAGTCAGGTGTGAATGGATGGTTATCGATAACGACTTGACTTTGCGACCAATATATTCCTTTCGACTTAGGGCGTCTGCTAGTACGTTGGCTTTACCCGGATGATAACGAATATCGCATTCGTAATCACTGAGTAGCTCGACCCACCGTCGTTGTCTCATGTTGAGCTCCTTCTGATCGAAAATGTGTTGTAAACTCTTGTGGTCGGTAAAGATAGTGCTCTTCGTTCCATACAAGTAATGTCTCCAGATCTTCAGAGCAAACACTACTACTCCTAGCTCAAGATCGTGGGTCGTGTAGTTAACCTCGTGTGTCTTCAACTGTCTCGAGGCGTAGGCGATGACCTTACCTCGCTGCATCAGAACACATCCGAGCCCTTGATTCGATGCATCACAATAAACTACGAAGTCTTCTATTCCTTCGGGAAGGGATAGTATTGGTGCGGTGCACAAGGCTCGTTTGAGCGTTTGGAACGCTCTTTCTTGTTTCTCTTCCCAGTCAAAGGCCACGCCTTTCTGGGTTAGGGTTGTAAGAGGCTTCGCTATTCGTGAGAAGTTCTGAATGAACCTGCGGTAGTAGCCAGCGAGACCTAGAAATTGTCGAATTTCTGTAGGCGTCTTTGGTGCTGACCAGTTCTCAATGGCTTTTATTTTGGATGGGTCCACATGGATTCCCTCTTCGCTTACCACGTGTCCTAAGAATTTGACTCTTCGGATCCAAAATTCACATTTTGAGAACTTCGCATAAAGTTTCTCCTTTCGTAATGTCCCTAGAACTTGTCGCAGATGATCGCCATGCTCTTTCTTACTTCGGGAGTAGATCAGGATGTCGTCAATGAAAACGATGACGAACTGATCTAAGTAAGGTCGGCATACTCTATTCATCAGATCCATGAAGACTGCGGGCGCATTGGTCAGTCCGAATGGCATCACCACGAACTCGTAATGTCCGTAACGAGTTCGGAAGGCGGTCTTCGGCACATCCTCCTCTAGCACTCGTAACTGGTGATATCCAGATCTCAGATCAATTTTGGAAAAATAGCTCGCCCATTGCAGTTGGTCGAATAGATCATCTATGCGTGGTAGAGGATAACGATTTTTGACCGTCAGTTTGTTGAGTTCCCTGTAGTCAATACACATACGGAAGGATCTGTCCTTCTTCTTAACGAACAAGACCGGTGCTCCCCAGGGTGAGAAACTTGGCCATATAAAGCCCTTGCTGAGCAGTTCGTTAAGTTGACCAGAGAGTTCTTGCATCTCGGCGGGTGCTAAACGGTAGGGCGACTTGGCTACTGGGGTAGCTCCCGGGACTAAGTCGATTCTGAACTCGAATTTTCGTTGCGGAGGCAACCCGAGTAGTTCTTCTGGGAAAATGTCAGGGAAGTCGCTCACTACTGGGAGGTTCTTTAGTTCTTTCGTTTCTAGGTTCGTGTCGACGACGTGAGCAAGGAATGCGTGGTATTCCTTACGCAGGTATTTATGTGCTTGAATACTTGATATGATGCGAAGACTTGCACCGGGTTTGTCGCCATAGACTATATGAGTTTCGTTAGACGGAAGGTTTAGACGGACTGCTTTCTCGAAGCACATGATGTCGGCACGATGAAGGCTTAACCAGTCCATGCCAATGATGACGTCGAAACTTTTTATTGAGACTGGCATGAGGTCGATTGGAAATGAATGGTTATCTAGAGTTAGGGTACAACCTAAGTATATGCTACTCGTATTTTCAGTTTTTCCATTAGCCATTTCTACTGTGAATAGTTCTTTGAGTGCGTGCGGTGGTTGTTTAAGCATGCGAGCAAATTTATGGTTTACGAAGCTTCGCTCCGCTCCACTATCGAACAAAATGCATGCATAGGAGTTATCGAGGAGGAACGTACCGGTCACCACTGTCGGGTCAGCAACTGCTTCCCCGTGGCCTATAGCTAGTACCCTCCCTGCTCCTCCCGTATTCCTCGCTTTGGGGCAGTCCCTCTTAAAGTGGCCTGCTTCGCCACATCCATAGCAGGTTGGGCTCGCGCCAGAGCCAGGGACTTGGTTGATAGGTTGTGCCGGGAACTTACAGAATCGGACGGTGTGTCCTTTCCTGTTGCAGTTAGAGCACTGCATTTCACGGCAGGGGCCGTTGTGGTGGTAGCTGCATTTGTTGCACTTGGGCGAACTTCCAGCATACCGACTCACCGGAGCAGTAGTAGTAGCAGTAGGGGTTACTGCGGCATGAATTGCCACCAATTGCTGCTTTTTGGCAGCCTGATGCTTCTTCCTTTCATCCCAGAATTTCCGCTTAGTATCGGCGGGTTTGGAGGGTTCCGGGATGGCTAGGGTGGTTGTGGTTGCAGGGGTTTTGACTCCATGGTCAATGAGTCGTTGTGCCAATCGTTTGGCACTATCGAAGGTAGCGGGGTTTGACGCTAGCACATTCCCCTGATACGGAGGCACTAGCCCCCATATGTACCTCTCGATCTTCTTCCCCTCAGTGGGAACCATATTGGGGCAGAGGGCCACCAGCTCGCTGAATCGGGCAGTATAAGCGACCACATTGGTGCCCTTCATCGACAGGTTCCAGAGTTCCTGCTCCAGTTTCTGGATCTCACCCCTCGGGCAATATTCCTCAGTCATGAGGTCTTTCATTGTTTCCCAGCCCATGTCGTTGGCTACGACGAGAGTTAGGGCTTTGACGTGGCCGTTCCACCACATTAGGGCTTTACCCTCAAAGGTGCATGCGGCATATTTCACTTTGCACGCAGCAGGGCATGAACAGATTTTGAAGACTGATTCAGTCTTCTCGAACCATTGTGAGAGAGCAATGACTCCGCCGGTGCCATAGAAAGGCTTCGGCTTGCAGTTTGCAAAATCCTTGTAAGAGCACTCCCTTGAGCGCACAGGGATTTCGATCAGAATAGATTCCACAGGGGTTCCACCTCTGCTGGCATCAGAAGAGTGATACTGAGCCATGGCAGTTGCCACTGCTGCAGCTATGACAGCATTCAGGGCTATGGTATCGACGACCGGAGGCGGAGGAGGTGGTGGTGCAGGATTATTCTTGGGAGATTTGCGAGGAGGCATCCTTCAGCTATAAGTTTATAAAGATAAGAAAGATGGTAAGAATCAATTTGTAGGCAACGTGAGAGTGACACATGGACTAACTAAACATAGTCCAACAGTTGAAAGAGTGCTTGAAACCACAATAAGAAATATTAGAAGGAAAGCACAAGTGTATAGATTTTTCCCCAGATAGATAGATCAAAGAAAAATACTGGTATTACTGATGTAATAAGTTCAGGGAAAATCGACCTAACCGTAGGTCATACATCATACCATATAGAAAAGTTTGACAGTTCTTAGATTTCAAATTTGAGTACGGAAGGTTAGAAACATTTTACACACAAGTGCTACTTGGAGCACAGATGTTAAAGGTTATCCTTTAATTAAAAGACGGAGATGTACTAGACATCAACCAACGGCGATGGGAAAGTCCCGGGTGAGTACTGCGGCCGGACCCTTGACGAAACACCTCTTGAAGGTGTCGATCCTGAGTCCTCTGACGAGCTCGAAGTTCCAATATTTAAGCTCGTGAGGCAGCCAACTGCTACTGCAGGGTTTTATTGATCCTCCGGGTCCGTTCCATGTCTTCTTCAAGACGGCGGATGCTGACTGTGTTGACACCTGAGTCGGCATCAATCTCTATGACCTGGTCGATGGCTGCTCTACCTTGCTCGACAATACGAGCTATTCTACGGATAATGACAGGCAGAGCTCGGTCAGTAGAGCCACCATCGCTGACGTTGTAAAAGGTTCGGTCCGCAAAGTATGGTAAGGGTTGACCCTGATCATCACTCCAGCGGTTTAGGTTGTTTGGCCACAAGGGAGTAGGACCTGGAAACGCTGGTCGAGGGTTGTTGTTCGGGGCTTGACCTACAATCGGTAGGTTGTTGACTTTAGGCTCGGAGTCGGATCCATCCGAAAAGCCTTCTGCGAAGTGATCATCCAAAGGGATTGGATGCTCAACTTCGGGCTCTTCATCGATCTACCCGACATTGCCTTCATTGGGAAAGTACGGGTGGCCATGATGGATATCTAGCCATCAAGATCTACGCGAGAATAGAGGTATAAGAATATAGTATGCGTGTAACTAGTAGCACAAAATACTCCTATAGTATTTTTAAGTTTAAGTTCTATTGATCTCCTTGTGGTTTTGTTGGTAAGTTTTTAGACTTGTTAACCTATCACAACCATTCTAAGGCATGTGCTAATCACTCCTACGACCAACATAGTTGATCAGGCTATGCCATTCCCAGGACCGACCATACATCCCCGAGCTCACTTGTGATATTTAACAATCGTAATACTTTTGTTCTTGTCATTGTGACACTTATTTTAGTATGAATGCAGACTAGTATACTTAGTTAAATATTTTATTATTTAAAGTATAGACTCTTGGTCAGAGTTTTAATCCCTAATGGGTTTATAGTTTAGTATATCTTTTATGGGTTGATATACTCAATTCACTATAAACAATGCTTTGATACCAATCTGTCACACCCCAAAACCAAGAACGGCGGAAACGTTCTGGGGCGGAGGACGTCATGTATGGTAATCACAACACAGTAAATGTAAATAGGCAAACAACATCATCCATTGCATTAAATATATCAATTTAATACATGCGTGTTTTGTACAGTTTTAGACACCAAAAATATAACGTATATCAAAATAATAAAATGATGAGTCTTGAGTACGCTCCATCATCTTAAAAACTGGCATCGGTACCTGTCTACTGATGACCTGAGAATACAAGTTATTTTGAAAGAGTTTATCAGCATTAAGCTGGTGAGTTCATAAGTATTTTAGTGTCAATGTTCATTGTCAAAAACGTTTGAACCTGTCTCAATGTATAAGTTTGTAAAAGTTTGAATCTCTCAGAAAATCCTATATTTTCTATAAAAGTAACCTTCTACCAAGGCTAAACTGTTTTGTAAACTCGTCTGTTGTAAAAGTGTGTAATTACCCAAGTATAACTATCATTTGTTAAAATATAGTTTGTACATTAATGCTTAAGTGAGATTATCACCAAAATATGTAATGGGTAAATCATTGTAGTACTGTAGCTTTGTATAATAAGAACTACTGTTGTACTAATTACTACTACCTTAAACCGGATTTATATTAAGGTATAATGTGATCATTGCACCATACTATCGACTGATAACAGCGACATCAAGAACGGTCGTAATAACGGAATGACGTTTGGCACCCGCAGACCTGCAGGTCTGGCTGTAGCTAGCAGCAAGGTGTAGGATAGTCAATCCAATATAGATCTATACGCAAACTCAACGCTCTCCCTCCAAGAGAATTCTGGCTACAACTCGGGCCATGACATTTAAGGCATGCTCCGATACAGTGGATCACATTTTTTATCGTATTCTTGCATATGTGATGAAATGTTTCTTGTTCTAGTATAGTTGTATATGTTCTCATAGTATAGTTGTATATATTTTCTTCCTAGTATAGACTCATGAATGAACTGACTCATTGATCTAGTAGTTGTAATAGTATGATTCTGTGTTACCCCGATGGTAACTTGTTAACGGTGCGTCTAGTACGTAAGATTATGGAAGTACTTTTATGTCTATATATGTATATTTGATATATAATTAACATGGAAACGACCTTCGGATGGTCACCCAAAATCCCACCAGACCACATCCAAATCGAGGAAAAGGAAATAGGGTGGATGGCCTTCCTAAGCCCTTTAAACATTATTTATACGTCTATACATATATGGGCATGCAATTTATAATATAAAAACATAAATAAGTATTTATAAGACATTTGAAACATAAGTATTA
Organism: Lactuca sativa; assembly: GCF_002870075.4. Taxonomy (NCBI): domain Eukaryota; kingdom Viridiplantae; phylum Streptophyta; class Magnoliopsida; order Asterales; family Asteraceae; genus Lactuca; species Lactuca sativa. The sequence continues at coordinate 173,691,876 of NC_056625.2, read as the reverse complement.
TTTTCAAAGAAAGATTGACTTGATGTCAATCTATAAAACAATTTGAAGGAGTAGATTTGATTAAAACAGATTAAGTATAAGGAAAATTTGTTTAAATCACAGTTGCAGTGTAAATTCGAAAAGTAAATGGGTTTGGAAAACATTTAGAAGTAAAACAGTTTGATAGATAGTTTGAATAGTGGTAAAATCACTGGTTTCCCTAGTTATTAATCACATGTGATTAATGCAATCACATGTGATTGAAACAATAACTATAAGTATTTGACTTGTATTCCCCCCCTTTGAAAGCATATAAAAGCATTTAGAATATTTAAAAGGTTGATTAAGGGGTATGAAACTCACTTGAGTGATAGAAGAAAGCGAGATGGAAAACCGGGCAGAGTTTCGTCTCGGAAAACGGATTTTTTTCTCGGGATTCTCGGGAATCTTGGGAGTAAAATCGACCCTCGGGACTGGAGCAAAAAGACCAGAGCTTCGGGTTATAACGGGCACGGAAAACGAGGCAAGGTTGTGAGAGAGAGGAGAGAAATGAGCAACATTTTCGGAAAGCCTCGCATCCTATTTATAGGAAGGCTGAACCGCCTCCGAACGCAGGGCGTACGCTCGTACGCAGCGCGTACGCGTACGTCATGCATGACCGAAGCCTCGACTGCTTCGGTTCGGATGGGACGGGTTGCTGGGTACGCGGGTCGGATGGGACAGCGGGTCGGACGGGACAGCGGGTCGGATGGGTCGGAGCTTCGGACGGGTCGGACGGTTTAGAATTCTTCGGATAGTGCGACGTGGACGATCCGAGACCCTCGATCTCAGTATGCGGGGCGTACGAAGGTACGTAGGGCATACTTCGGTCCAATCCGATGACTCCCCTTCGGATAATACCGGGAATTTATAATTAAATTCATATTTATTTTAAATAAACTTCAAAAATTCATATCTCCCTCATACGAACTCCGTTTTTGACGTTCTTTATTTCCACGCGAAGGTGAGACCATGATATACAACTTTCGTTTAGATTCCGTTGGCAAATTCCGAAATTATTTTTATTATTTATTTATTAAAATGACGTGATTAAGGAATTTCTTCAAAAATTCATAACTTCCTCATCCGAAGTCAGATTTGGACGTTCTTTTGATGTACGCAAACCTTGATATGATTCCTACTACATTATTTAATCCGAATAAGATTTTAGGAAGGTTACATTTTGACCTAAATTTGATTGGTTTTACATTACATTGACACGAAATATCGGGTTGTCACAACCCTACATGGTATGGGTGTAGGTCAGCATGTTCATGTTGGATAAGGTGTCTAAGTCCATAACTATTTCTGGTTAGTACTTGACCCGACCCGGCATGGTCCATTTGACTAAATGAGAGAAATAACACTTGGAGATTATTAATATATTATAAGTTCTAATATATTAATAATATTATTTGATTAGTTTGATCAAATAATTAATTCATAATTAATTAAGTGATCAAAAGATAACTAATTAAATTTATGGGTTGATTATGTAAATCATTCATATCTTGTATAGTGGTCTAAGAGGCTCCATGGATTATTAAGTTGGGTTCCACCCATTGGATGCTCCATGGGAGTTACAAACCCATGGGTCATGGAAATGAAGAGTCATGACACATTAGGGTTTACATGGTGTAACCCTAGATGTGTCAACACTATATAAGAATCCCATTCTCCACCAAAATCAGCTACACATATCAAACAAGAGGGCTAGGCCGATTTCAAGAAGTGTGTATTCTCTCAAAAGTCTTTCCAAGAGCATTTGGTGTTGTGTGAAGCATTTGAGGCATCACACTTGGGGTGCTAGGCTCACAAGGTTTCAAGGAACATAAGCAACAACAAGGTAAGGTATTCTATCTTTCATTCAAGTTAAAATTGTTCCCCATGTATGCTAGATAGGAATATAACCTTGGAATTCAACTTTGGATGATAATTAGAAAAACATAGATCCAAGGTTATTAGGGTTGCATGTACACTTAGGAAGTGTTAGAATGCTCAAAACCCGTCAGTGGTATCAGAGCCTAGGCTTGTTTGTTTGTTATTTGTGCTTAAAAGTTGAAAAAAGTCGAAAAACTTGTTGTCTGCCTAATGAACTCGCCGAGTCCATGGGGGGACTCGCCGAGTTTACTTGTATCTTCAACCTACTCGCCGAGTAGGTTCGTGCACTCGGCGAGTAGGAGCCACAGAGTGCAGATTTTCAACTTTAGTTGCTGGAAATGGACTAGAAACATTACCCTAAACTGTTTTGGTACTTGAAAACTTGTTTTAGATGGTGTAATGTCTTTGCTAATCCATTTACAACAACTAGTTATCAGAATTACAAAGTTTTAAGTGTAATTTTGATTCATGAAAGTGTTCATGTTCATGTTCTTGATCTTATGATGTTTAGATGATCATAGGAATTATTTGTAACCTATGTGGTAGTTTAATTCTTGATCATAATGTGTTTTAATGGAGTCCATAACTTGTCCTCAAGTTATGGAAAATCAAAAGTCACTTGAATTAAAACCATTAAAAGAACACAAGCGTTAGAAAAATGAAGAGTCTTCATTTTTATTACTCTAATAAACTCATAAGTTACAAGAAATGAAAAGTTTTGAAAGTTTACAAAACTTGCCCTCAAGTTTTGGAACAAGTAAAGTCATGCTAAGACTTCAGTTCCAACCCTTAGAATTTTAAAAGTTAAAATTCTACCCTTATACTTATAATATTATAAGTTGATATATATATATATATATATATATATATATATATATATATATATATATATATATATATATATCTAGAAGATTAAAGTCATCTTACCGCTAGTACGCCTCATTCACGAAGCCGGTCTATAAGGTGGGTATAAGGTTGTTGCTTATAAAATGGCAACTTAATGGGTGTCCACTCTCACCCACCGCTTCCTTGACTGGTGGAGGGTCGTTAGCCGAACGGGTAGAACAAGGACTTGTAAATTCTCATTAAAAGTATGACGAATATTATAAAGTAACTAAATGTTTTATTAAATTCCCAATCCTAGTTACTTTAGGAAAAATGTGAATAAGGTGCTAATCCATGAAATTACACTTTACACTTTGTTTAAGTCGTTGGTGGAGCGTGTGTGGTTAACTGGCACACTAACTTGGACTTAACACGGTAGGTAAAGGGCGACTTAAAATTTATTATAGTATCGGTGGAGCGTGTGTGGTTTACCGGCACATCGATTGAGTGATAAACTTTAAGGGTACCATGTGATTTGCATGGTTACTTCACACCTTGTTTTGTGATCCTCGGTATCCCAGTCGCAAAACTTGGAGGGCACACTCGAGATTGAAACATGCCTTTGAAAAGTTCATTGAATCTCAAAGAATCTAGGAATTTCTAAGAACCAATCAAAAACCTAATATTTAATATTTTGTTTTTCGTGGTGGAAATTGGTGAATCGTCATTCACCTACCTTTCAAATATGTTATAGCTTGGATTACGGCATACCCCTTCTAAGTATAATATATTGTGATTGGATCCTAGCCTTAATATTACATTTGAGTGTTTTATTAAGCACTCTCTTAATATCTAAACTAATCTTGTCCTCTTCCTTCAGATGTCATCAAACAATGCTGCTTCTGGCTCTAATCCTAATGGCTCCTTTACTCTTATGAACTTGAGTGGGAAAGTCACTTTTGATGGATCCAACTTCAATGAGTGGATCAGAAACATCAGGATGATTACCCGCTACGAGGACAAAGAATATGTCCTATACAAGGAGCTTAAGGAGATTGATGAGACCACTGCAACTCCCCAGGAGATCGCTGACTTTTAGGCACATGAAAGGGATGCTACCAAAGTGGCTTGCATCATGATGGCCACGATGAAAGCGGAACTCCAAAAGTCTTATGAGGATTTCTACCCTTATGAAATGCACCAAGATCTGATGGAAAGATACCATCAAAGTGCACGGAAAGAGAGGTATGAAATCATCTGCTCCATGATAACAACCATGATGAAGGACGGGGAATCTGTCACGAGCCACATGCATAAAATGCAAAGGTATGTGGATCGATTGCTGAAGCATAATGTGAACTTCCCTCAGGAGCTTGCAATAGATATCATTTTGCACTCCTTACCATTGTGCTATGATCAATTCCGCATGACATATCACATGAATAAGGAAGAGGTCACACTGAGCAAACTTCAGGGACTTCTCAAGACCGCAGAAACAGGTCTTAAGGGGAAGTCGGTTGTTAACACTCCTACTCCAAACTCCTCTCCGGTTTTGGCATTCGGGAAAAGTCGAGGGAAGAAGAGAAAGAGCTCTTCAAAGGGTACCAAGGCTCGGACCCTTGATGGCTCTTCTTCAAGTGGAACCAAGAAAGGTTTCATCACTCCTTCTTCTGACCCAAAAGAGGCTGAATGCTTCTATTGCCATGAAAAATCACATTGGAAGCGGAATTGCCCAAAATACCAGCAAGATGTGAAGGATGGGAAAGTTAAACCCAACCATGCAGGTATTTACACTATCATTTCTAATAACTCACCCCATTCTAAATCTTGGGTCCTTGATACCGGTTGTGGTATTCATATTTGTTGTGACTTGCATGGACTAAGAAGAAGTGAGAATGTGGAGCAAGGAAGAATAAACCTAATCATGGGGAATAGGAAAGCTTTACCTTTCACCAAGATTGGAGTTTATACTTTATCGCTAAGTAGTGGGTTTAGTTTAGATTTGAATAAGTGTTTTTATTCGCCAGAAATGGCAAGAAATATTATTTCCTTTCATGCATTGTATAAACAAGGTCTCACCTTTTCATTTGATAATGAAGTTGGTTCGATTAATGCTTTCTTTAATAATGTTCTTTATTTTAAAGCATTACCTTGTGATGGCATGTATGAAACAGTATCTGTGGTTGATAACTTAGGAAATAATGTATTGTGTATTGATTCTGTTAATAATAACTTGGATAAAGCATCATTATGGCATTGTCGTCTTGGACATATAAGCAAGAAACACATAGGCCAACTCCAAAAGGATGGAGTCTTGGAGTCATTAGACCTAAAGTCAGATGATAGTTGCGAATCATGCTTACTTGGAAAAATGACAAAGTCACCCTTCACAGGCTCGTGTGAGAGGGGTGAAGGTTTGTTGGACCTTGTACACACGGATGTGTGTGGACCATTCAAACATGCCACAAGGGATGCTAATCGTTATTATTTGACTTTTACTGATGATTACAGTAGATATGGATATGTCTACTTGATCAAGCATAAGTCAGAGACTTTCGAAAAGTTTAAGGAATTTAAACAGGAAGTCGGGAATCAATTGTGCTGGAACATTAAGATGCTTCGATCCGATCGTGGTAGTGAGTATCTTAGCTCAAAGTTCCTTGACTATCTAAGGGAATATGGGATAGTCTCACAATTGACACCTCCCAGGACACCACAGTTGAATGGTGTGGCTGAGAGGCGTAATCGAACCTTGTTGGATATGGTTCGTTCCATGATGATTCGAGCTTCGCTACTAATATCATTTTGGGGGTATGCCTTAGAGACTTCCGCCCAAGTCCTTAATCTAGTCCCTACAAAGAAAGTTGCCAAAACTCCTCACGAGATGTGGACTGGTAAAGCATCTAAACCAGACCACATTAAGATTTGGGGTTACGAGGCTTTCGTGAGACGCGAGACTCATGATAAGCTCGAACCTCGAAGCAAGAGGTGTATTTTCATCGGCTACCCACAACAATTCTTTGGTTACCTCTTCTACAGACCTAGTGAAAATGTGGTCTTTGTAGCTAGGAGGGCTTTCTTTAGAGAGAGAGAGTTCATAAGCCAAGGAAACAGTGGGAGGCAAGTTGATCTTGAAGAAATTCAAGAGTCAAGTGGTGAAGGAACTTCAAACCCTAGCACTCAACTTGAGGAGGAAACTCCTGTTGAGCCAATTGTCAAGTCTGTACCTCTGAGGCGGTCCACAAGGGTTAGGAATGCTCCTAAGCATTACTATGGATTCCATATTACTGTAGAAGGTGATAAACTAATCAGTGATGAGACACTAATAGGTTTGGATGAACCTAACAGTTATGCGGAAGCCCTGGCCGGCCCCGAGTCAGCCAAGTGGAAAGAGGCAATGGACAGCGAAATACAGTCCATGTATGACAATCAAGTTTGGAACTTGGTTGAGAATGTAGCAGGTCGAAAGACAGTAGGGTGCAAATGGATCTTCAAGAAGAAGACCAACATGGATGGTAAAGTACACACTTATAACGCTCGACTGGTTGCAAAGGGCTTCTCTCAAATTCCTGGAGTGGACTATGATGAGACCTTTTGTCCAGTAGCCAAGATTAAGTCTATTAGGGTTCTGTTAGCCATAGCTGCATTTCATGACTATGAAATATGGCAAATGGATGTCAAAACCGCTTTCCTTAATGGAAAGTTGGCTGCAGATGTTTACATGAGTCAGCCATAAGGTTTTGTCAGCAACGAGTACCCTAATAGAGTGTGTAAGCTTGAGAAATCCATTTATGGATTGAAGCAAGCACCTCGCAGATGGAATCTTTTCTTTCATGAAAAGGTCAAGGAATTTGGCTTTTCTAGGAGTGAAGATGAGTCTTGCATGTATGTCAAGGCTAGTGGGAGTATAGTTAGCTTTTTGGTATTGTATGTGGATGACATACTACTCATAGGAAATGACATCCCAACTCTGCAGGAAGTTAAGTCCTGGCTTGGGAAGTGTTTCTCTACGAAGTACCTAGGAGAAGTTGCCTATATTCTAGGGATAAGGATCTTGAGAGATCGGAGTAAAAGACTAATTGGACTTAGTCAGAGTACCTACTTGGATAAGGTGCTGAAGAGATTCAGCATGCAGGATTCCAAGAAAGGAGAGTTACCCATCCAAAGTAACGCCAGATTGAGTAAGACACAAAGCCCTAGCACTGAGGCTGAGATAGCAGAAATGAGTCGAATACCTTATGCTTTGGCTGTAGGATCGATCATGTATGCAATGACGTGTACTCAACCTGATGTAGCGTTTGCAATGAGCATGGTTAGTAGGTATTAGGAGAACCCTGACAAGGCACACTGGACTGCGGTAAAGAATATCCTCAAGTACCTACGGAGGACTAAGGACTGGGTCCTTACCCTCGGTGGGTTTGATGACTTGAAAGTTGTAGGGTATAGTGATGCTAGCTTCCAGACTGATAGGGATAATTTCCGCTCTCAGTCGGGCTGGGTCTTTACCCTAAACGGAGGAGCAATTTCGTGGAAGAGTTCCAAGCAAGAGACAGTGGCTGATTCAACTTGTGAATCAGAGTATATTGCAGCTAGCGAGGCGGCAAAGGAGGCGATATGGCTGAAGAACTTCATTGGAGACCTTAGAGTTGTACCAGCTATTAAAGAGCCAATGTAAATTTTCTATGATAGTGAAAGCGTTGTTGCCATAGCCAAGGAACCAATGGATCACGGGAGATCTAGACACATCGACCGAAAATACCATTTTATCAGACATCGGATAGAAGAAGGACTCCTCGTGGCAAAGAGGGTATCATCGGATGAGAACCCAGCAGATCCCCTCACGAAGGGACTGACTCGGGTTAAGCATCTCCAGCATGCTCGGAGCATAGGGCTGAAGGATGATATTAGATTTAGTAGTTAGATAACCTAGAAATTTGAAAAGTGTAATTGACATTAGATGATGAATAAAAGGTGTTTTATTTATGAGTAAAGTGTTGCTATCTCTTGTCGATCATTTACTATATTTCTTTTGCATGTTTGACTTCCAAAATAATTTTGTTTGGTATAACATATTATTCAAACCTCCACAGTCAGTCATATGTCGGACGTAGGTATGAATCAAGACTGTCATGATTGGTTGCAGAGGTCTACGGTGTTGGACAAGGCTACAACAATCATGAGTGCTCATAAGTTCTGAGCATTGGACTCAACCCACGCTCACTGGAATCACTTCATGGAATTTATCTCAAGGGATCGTGAGACGGTAATATCATATAAGTCTCCAAACCTAGAGATATGATTTGTTACTTACAAGTTGGTTATGCATTGATTGTACGAAAACGCATTGGTAACTCGATGTTATAAAACGTGCTTTTGTGTATAATTCAATGAGTGGTAGAACAAACATATGAGTCGAAGTTTTTCTGTTCCTTCTTGGATTAGAAGCTGATATCTGGGCCCCTCGATGATTTTGTTTTGACCTATTTACCGGGCCCGGTCAGAACTAAGTTGACAAACAAATCGGAAATCGGGAAACAAACTGTTGGACAATAAGTAAGACATTGTTCCATGTATTTGTCCAGCTGATATCTAGAACAGAGGCTTATATGATCACTTATCTTAAATGGCATATCAACATCTTCTCAGTTTCGAGAGACCTTGAAAGAGCTACGATTGCCGGTCGGTTCCTGAAGTACTGGAGTTATAGTTATTAGACTTATCCAAGTGGGAGACTGTTGAATAAGGTGTCTAAGTCCATAACTATTTCTGGTCAGTACTTGACCCGACCCGGCATGGTCCATTTGGGTTGCATGGCATCATGCAATTTGATAGAATAAATGAGAGAAATAACACTTGGAGATTATTAATATATTATAAGTTCTAATATATTAATAATATTATTTGATTAGTTTGATCAAAGAATTAATTTCGAATTAATTAAGTGACCAAAGATAACTAATTAAATTTATGGGTTGATTATATAAATCATTCATATCTTGTATAGTGGGCTAAGAGGCTCCAGAGATTATCAAGTTGGGTTCCACCCATTGGATGCTCCATGGGAGTTACAAACCCATGGGTCATGGAAATGAAGAGTCATGACACATTAGGGTTAACATGGTGTAACCCTAGATGTGTCAACACTATATAAGAATCTCATTCTCCACCAAAATCGGATACACATATGAAACAAGAGGGCTACGCCGATTTCAAGAAGTGTGTATTCTCTCAAAAGTCTTTCCAAGAGCATTTGGTGTTGTGTGAAGCATTTGAGGCATCATAATTGGGGTGCTAGGCTCACATGGTTCAAGGAACATAAGCAACAACAAGGTAAGGTATTCTATCTTTCATTCAAGTTAAAATTGTTCCCCATGTATGCTAGATAGGAATATAACCTTGGAATTCAACTTTGCATGATAATTAGACAAACATAGATCCAAGGTTATTAGGGTTGCATGTACACTTAGGAAGTGTTAGAATGCTCAAACCCCATCAGTTCAAACTTGACTTTATGCATCATGTATTGGGGGTTCCAGTTGGCCATCACTCCAGTGCCATGGAACGAGACACGAGACATTTCCTTTTGTGTGTTCTCTCTGATTTGCCAAGGACCACAGTATGAGTGTAGGTGGTACGAGTGTAGGTAGTGGATATGGATCATTTGAGGTAGGGGCATCAACTCTATCATGTATCATGTTGGTTCAAGACACGTCTTGATATTCTTATGTTCTCCGACATGCGACCCTGCATGGTGTGGGTGTAGGGTTGTGTAACGCCCGTAGATCCGGGCTAGTTAATTCAGAGACGATAAGCATCAAAAATGACTTTTTGATGGAAGATTATTTAGAAGGATTAATCTTAACTAAGTTGTAGTATATGTTACAAATATTCCATACATATAAAGAACGCCGAAATCCGAGTTATAACGAAGAAGTTATGACCTGTTGAAGTTTTGCAATAGAACTGGCATGACACAACACGGCGTAAATAGTGAATTTACGTTAGAGCAATATTTGGCCTTAGCAATCTAAATGAAAGTCATAGAATATGTTAAACCGAGAGCGTGCATAAAAAGAACATCCAAGTCTGACTTCGTATGAGGAAGTGCTGATTTTTCTAAGTTTCAGCTTAGCAGTATGCAGCCCGAAGTTCGAATATGAGATCTAGTGATATCTAGCTGAAACGATCTAACGAAAATCGAAGATCTCATCGATAGTATCCCAACGGTGGAAAGACAGACAAAAACAGATGTCCGATGAAGAAGATATGGTTTTCTAACGGAGTTTTCCTGTCCCGGTCTACTAAAATAATATAATAAAAGTAAAATTCGAAATTAGCAGACGGAGTCTAAACGAGAGTCGTAGAGCATAATCTCACCAATGCATGCATATAAAAAAATGTTGAAAACAGAGCTCGTATGCGAGAGATATGAATTTCTGAAGTTCGGAACGCAAACTTCGAGGCTGTGTTAGTGCTCACGAGGTTAGCTCAGTGCTCACGACGTGAGCACAGACTGGAGACCCTCCAGAACAAGTGGACGAATAACGAATGCAGTGACCTACTGAGCTCACGAAGTGAGTACAGAAAATGGCCCTATAAATAGAAGTTGAAGGCCAACCGAGTTTTGTTGCTCAATTCCTTTCCTCTCTCCCGCATTACATCGTTTTACATGCAAAGAATTAACCTCGGAGCCCCGTTATCATCCCGAGACCCGAAGCGAGTCCCGAAGCTCCCGAGAAGAAAAGAGTTTCCGAGCCGAAGCTCTGCCCATAAGAAGCCTGGTGTGTGAAGATATTCCTGTTTCACAGGAGAATACTACTCTTAGAGTCATAGTGTTGTCCGATCTTCTTCTGATCAAGTGAGTGTATAGTCCCTTTCATAAACACGATTTTAATACAAGTATTGTTTGAATGTATTACATCTATGTTATGAGTGAGTGTGTAGTTACTTTCTTCTAACACATAAATACGAAGTATTTGCTATGAAATATGTGTTATGTGTTTATATATCATTTGTTTATATAAGATGGGTGTGGAATAGATATTATATATAGTTTTTAAATAAGTAAAACTGTATATGTATTTTATATCTAAAAATATGTTGGGTAAAACATGGGTAGATGAACGTTGAGAGATGAAACATGGTATGAGTAAACATCGATAATTATGGACCTAACACCTGTTAGAGAAGAACTTTGATAGCTACGGATTAAGGTATAGTTAATTGTCCCAATTCCAGGAGTATGGATTGGCATAGTTATTGTTCCGGGAGTATGGATCCGATCAGGATTTAGGTATAGTTAATTGTCTCTATTCCGGGAGTATGGATTGGGCATAGTTAGTGATCCGGGAGTATGGATCAGATCAAGAGGTTAACTTAGATCCGGGAGTATGGATCGGATATACCAGATCCGGGAGTATGGATTTGGTAGACAGGTTAGTTTTAGACCCATGAGTATGGATTAGGTAGAGAGGTTAGTTGTAGATCCGTGAGTATGGATTAGGTAAAGTGGTAAATTGTGATACAAGAGTACGGATTGTTTCGT